>NC_090833.1:64912142-65232857 GCF_028021215.1 Eschrichtius robustus
AAACTATATTGTTCCCACACCTATTTTCAATTTCAGAGCCACCATTGCTATAGCAATAATATTTCTGATGTGGAAATAGAACTGAATTTCAAGCTCCTTATTACCAAAAAATGTTACTAGTCCATTCAGAGAGCTGCATGCTTCCCTTATTATACAATCAAAAACTATTCTGAGCATGTGCAGAACTTTACAGCACATTCTGGCCAAAGCCCCCACTGGTTCACAGCACAAGAAAACTGATCCCACTGTAGCCACTTGCCAACCAAACCCAGGTAGTGGTTCAGGGTGAGGTTCAAATGCAGTAGCAGAGGCACTGAAAACCTAAGGTTCTTTTACAAAAGATTCTGGTTGCTTTCTGATCACTTACCAAATTAAAGGCCCCTATTCCAAGCTTGACGCCACCTTCAAACTCATAGAAGAACTGCTGCTCAACTTTGTTCTTCTGAATTACATGCAGGATAGAAAGACATTCTCTGGATTGAAGAAAACAGTTATACTGTAAGTTTACTATGACACTGAAAACTAATTTTAAGTCAAATTTTGCATTTACATACCATAAGATAAATGTCATTAGCTAAAATACTAGAGAATTTTTAAGTGGATGATGCTGTGCTGAGTTTACTCTTTTTTTCTTTTTTTAGTTTGCCGATATTTTATTTTATTTTTTAATACATCTTTATTGGAGTGTAATTGCTTCACAATGCTGTGCTAGTTTCTGTTGTACAATAAAGTGAGTCAGCCATATACATACATATATCCCCATATCCCTTCCCTCTTGAGCCTCCCTCCCACCCTCCCTATCCCACCCCTCTCCTGGGTAATCATCATTAAGGAAAAATGACACACTCATTTCTACACTGTTTATCAGGACCAATCTTTCTGGGCTTAAAGCAAAAGAGGGTTCAATATCAGCAAGCAAGACTCAGGAGCCATAGGACCGCAGGACTGTGATCTCAGTTTCCCAGCAATGTGTTAGAGGAGACTTCCTAGGAATGCTCAGTCTCTCAGCTGTTGTGCACACTTCAGCAACCTACCTTCCACTGAGTAACTGAGGTGCTACTGACAAAAAGACTTGAATTTCAGCATGATCACCATGGTCTCAAATAGACCAAAATAAAACTCACAACTAGGAAAGACTGAAAGAGGAAAGCAAACTCGATCACAATTGCCTGCAACTGTCCTCTTATTCTTCCCTCTTCCATCCAAGCCAATCTTTCTGATTTCTCACTTTAATTACTTTTCTATGCATTTTCCCCTTTCCCTTCACATCTTCGAAAGGCAAATACTTAATCAGAGAAATGCAGATGAAAACAATGACAAAGATGTAAAAATTGGCAATAACCAGAAATTGCTTATCAAACTGACAGATATATTTTTTAAAGGTAATAAGAAATAGCCAGATATTATGTATCACCTGGTGTGATGCAATTATAAATCATGCAACTTCACTTATGATGTATTCTAGCCAAATGCATCTAACCCGAATCTAATTTCCAGTTTACAGGAAATATAAGGGGCTACAGGAATGCTATGGACTGAACTATATTTCCCCCAAATTCATATGTTGAAGCTCTAATCCCCCCACCCAGTGTGACTGTATTTGAAGACAGAGATTTTAGGAAGTAATTAAGGATAAATGAGGTCATAATGGTGGGGTCCTCCTCTGATAAGATTGGTGGCCTTATAAGAGGAAGGTCTCTCATTGCCATGTGAGGACACAGTGAGAAGGTGGCTGTCTGCAAGCCAAGAAGAGAGTCCTCACCAGAACCTGATCATGCTGGTACCCAGATCTTGGACTTTCATCCTCCAGAACTGTGAAGAAATAAATTTCTGTTGCTTATGCCATCCAGTGTATGATATTTTGTTATGGCAGCCTGAGCTGACTATGACAAGGAACAAGCTAAACGAAAACTCAAGGAAGCCACCAAACAAATCTGTGCATATCCTGCAGGACAAATGGGTTGGGCTTTTCAACAACTCTCATGAATATAGAGACTCTTCTAGAATAAGATGTATTTAATGAACATAAACACTGGATGCTCAAGACAGTCTTGGGTTGGATCCTGGTGCTGACATTCCAGCAGTAAAAGAGATTTGGGGCCAACAGGCAAAATTTGAAGATGGATTGAGTATTACGTGAAATGAAGACTTGTTGACATGAAAAAGTAAAGATCATTAACTGAAAAAAGCAGGTTAAAAAATAGTACATACAGTGTGATCTCAATTTGGTTTAAAAATATATATATATCTTTAGATACATGTAGAAAATATTCTGAAAGAATATATACTAAGGTGTTAACAGCCATAATTACTGGGTAATAAGTATATGGGGTGTGTGTGTATTTTAATATTTGCTCATCCACGTTTTCCTATTTTCCAAAATATATATGCCACTTTTGTGATAAAAACCATTATTTTAATTTTTTAAATGGAAAACCAGTGCTGGCAAAGGTAAGAACAAATAGACACATTCATTTATTTCTGGTAAAATAGTTATAGTAAAGAGGTTGGCAACCTATTGGAACATAGTCACACCCATTTACTTATAGTCTATGGCTGCTTACACCCTGCGGTCATAGAGTTGAGTAGTTGGGACAGAGATCTTACGTCCCACAAGCCTAAACACTTACTGTCTGGTATTTTAAGAAAAAGTTTGCCAATCCAATTATTCTTCAGAATAATTTTGCAATATATATCAGAAAACTTACACACATGCATATCTTTGAACCAACAAATCTAATTTTATTCTAAGGAAATAGCATGGATACACACAAAACTTGACCTATAAGGAAAGACACTGTATTACTACCTATAATAAAAATTTATTAACAAACTAAATAGGCAACAACCGGAAATTGGTTACGAAGACAGTTGCATGCATGCATACATTTATACATACACATGTAGTATATCCACATAGTGGAATACTATGGAGCCATTAAAAGCCATGATGAATTAAAAATACTTAATGACCTAAAATTTTCTGACATGAAGTGAAAAAGGAAATTACGAAATGATACAAAGCATATAATTTCACTGTATAAAAAGATAATTATATATGCTTATATACATGCATAAAAATTCAAATGTCAAGATATCAACAGGATGGCAGGATATGCATATTATGTTCAGAGTTATTTTCTGTGTAAATGTTCTATTTGCTGATAATAGATGATTATTACAAAATGCTCAAATAATATGGAGAAAGCCTAAGTGTCCCTACACAATCATCCCACAGAGAGACGGTCACTGTTAACAGCCTGGTACATAATTTTCTAATTGTTTTTATGCTTTACTAAGAACGCAATCTTTAGAAAACACAAATGGGATCACATAGTATATACTCTTCAATAGATTATATTGACAATTTTCCATGAAAATGCATGAAAACTACCTTATTCTTTAACAAGTGCATATTATTCCATTCTATGGAATCATTTATTTAACCAAATTCCTTTCTTAAATCTTCAAGTTGTTTCAAAATATTCCATATTACAGACAATGCTGCTAAGAGTGTTCTTTTACCTTCATCAAGTACTTTCCTATATCAAGTACTATAACTATATTTATACCATCCTAACTGTGCATAGGATAAATTCTTAGAAAAAGAACTTCTGAGATCGGAGGTGATGCATATTCTTAATTTTGGTATATACTGCCAGAACATCCTTCATAAAAACTCTATCAGTTTAGACCCCCACCAACCTATGAGTTTCTCACACTGTCATTTGCCCTGAGTCATTTATATCACATTTCTATTTGTATTTTTTATTACGGGATATTTTTGCCACGATGAAAATTTAAATGTTTATTTGGTCAAGTCAGTCTTCTATGGTTTCTGATTCTATGTCACACTTTAAAAGGCTTCTGAAATTGACATCATATATCTACAGATATGACACACTGAGAAGGACACCACATCACTTCTATAGTATTCTTGCCATAGATGCAAAATCTGAATTTAATCATTAAGCAACATTAGATAAGTCCACCTTGAGCAATGGTCTAAAAAATACCAGCCCAGTATCCTTCAAAAATGTCAAGGTCCTGAAAGACAAAGAAAGACTGAGGGACTCTTCCAGATTAAAACTGACTAAGGAGACGTAACAACTAAATATGACATCCAGGATCCTGGAGTGAATCCTGGACCAGAATAAGGACACTGGTGGGACAAATAGAAAAATTTGAGTAAAGTCAATGAAGTAGTTAATCATATTATATCAATGTTCATTTCCTGGTTTTAATAATTATATTGTGGTTCTATAAGACGCTAACATTTGTATATTGGAAGAATATATGAAAATTCTTTGTAAAAATTCTGGAATCATTTCAAAGTGAAAAATTTTTAAATAAATCAAAAGTTTAAAGGCCTTTGTACTTTAGGACTACAAAAAGACTTTCCTATGTTTGTGCTTGTACTCTTCTAAAAATATTTTAATATTAAATCTATATGGAATGTATCTTTTTTAAAAATTTTTGAATTTTATTTTATTTATTTTTTTATACAGCAGATTCTTATTAGTCATCAATTTTATACACATCAGTGTACACATGTCAATCCCAATCGCCCAGTTCATCACACCACCACCCCCAACCCCCTGCCGCTTTACCACATTGGTGTCCATATGTGTGTTCTCTACATCTGTGTCTCAATTTCTGCCCTGCAAACTGGTTCAACTGTACCATTTGTCTAGGTTCCACGTATATGCATTAATATATGATATTTGTTTTTCTCTTTCGGACTTACTTCACTCTGTATGACAGTCTCTAGATCCATCCACGTCTCAACAAATGACCCAATTTCGTTCCTTTTTATGGCTGAGTAATATTCCATTGTACATATGTACCACATCTTCTTTACCCAGACATCTGTCGATAGGCATTTAGGTTGCTTCCATGACCTGGCTATTGTAAATAGTGCTGCAGTGAACATTGGGGTGCATGTGTCTTTTTCTTTTTTTTTTTTTTTGCATGTGTCTTTTTGAATTATGGTTTTCTCTGGGTATATGTCCAGTAGTGGGATTGCTGGATCATATGCTAATTCTATTTTTAGTTTTTTAAGGAACCTCCAGACTGTTCTCCATAGTGGCTGTATCAATTTACATTCCCACCAACAGTGCAAGAGTGTCCCCTTTTCTCCACACCCTCTCCAGCATTTGTTGTTTGTAGATTTTCTGATGATGCCCATTCTAACTGGTGTGAGGTGATACCTCACTGCAGTTTTGATTTGCATTTCTCTAATAATTAGTGATGTTGAGCAGCTTTTCACGTGCTTCTTGGCCATCTGTATGTCTTCTTTGGAGAAATGTCTATTTAGGTCTTCTGCCCATTTTTGGATTGGGTTGTTTGTTTTTTTAATATTGAGCTGCATGAGCTGTTTATATATTTTGGAGATTAATCCTTTGTCCATTGATTCATTTGCAAATATTTTCTCCCGTTCTGAGGGTTGTCTTTTCGTCTTGTTTATGGTTTCCTTTGCTGTGCAAAAGCTTTGAAGTTTCATTAGGTCCCATTTGTTTCTTTTTGTTTTTATTTCCATTTCTCTAGGAGGTGGGTCAAAAAGGATCTTGCTGTGATTTATGACAAAGAGTGTTCCTCCCATGTTTTCCTCTAAGAGTTTTATAGTGTCTGGCCTTACATTTAGGTCTTTAATCCATTTTGAGTTTATTTTTGTGTATGGTGTTAGGGAGTGTTCTAATTTCTTTCTTTTACATGTACCTATCCATTTTTCCCAGCACCACTTACTGAAGAGACTGTCTTTTCTCCATTGTATATCCTCGCCTCCTTTGTCATAGATTAGTTGACCATAGGTGCATGGGTTTATCTCTGGGCTTTCTATCCTGTTCCATTGATCTATGTTATTGGTTTTGTGCCAGTACCATATTGTCTTGATTACTATAGCTTTGTAGTATAGTCTGAAGTCAGGGAGTCTGATTCCTCCAGCTCCGTTTTTTTCCCTCAAGACTGCTTTGGCTATTTGGGGTCTTTTGTGTCTCCATACAAATTTTAAGATTTTTTGTTCTAGTTCCACAAAAAATGCCATTGGTAATTTGATAGGGATTGCACTGAATCTGTAGATTGCTTTGGGTAGTATAGTCATTTTCACAATATTGATTCTTCCAATCCAAGAACATGATATTTCCCTCCATCTGTTGGTATCATCTTTAATTTCTTTCATCAGTGTCTTATAGTTTTCTGCATACAAGTTTTTTGTCTCCCTAGGTAGGTTTATTCCTAGGTATTTTATTCTTTTTGTTGCAGTAGTAAATGGGAGTGTTTCCTTAATTTCTCTTTCAGATTTTTCATCATTAGCGCATAGGAATGAAAGAGATTTCTGTGCATTAATTTTGCATCCTGCGACTTTACCAAATTCATTGACTAGCTCTAGTAGTTTTCTGGTGGCATCTTTAGGATTCTCTATGTATAGTATCATGTCATCTGCAAACAGTGACAGTTTTACTTCTTCTTTTCCAATTTGTATTCCTTTTATTTCTTTTCTTCTCTGATTGCCGTGGCTAGGACTTCAAAACTACGTTGAATAATGGTGGTGAGAGTGGACATCCTTGTCTTGTTCCTGATCTTAGAGGAAATGCTTTCAGTTTTTCACATTGAGAATGACGTTTGCTGTGGGTTTGTCGTATATGGCCTTTATTATGTTGAGGTAGGTTCCCTCTATGCCCACTTTCTGGAGAGTGTTTATCATAAATCGGTGTTGAATTTTGTCAAAAGCTTTTTCTGCATCTATTGAGATGATCATATGGTTTTTATTCTTTAATTTGTTAATATGGTGTATCACATTGATTGATTTGTGTATATTGAAGAATCCTTGCATCCCTGGGATAAATCCCACTTGATCATGGTGTATAATCCTTTTAATGTGTTGTTGGATTCTGTTTGCTAGTATTCTGTTGAGGATTTTTGCATCTATATTCATCAGTGATATTGGTCTGTAATTTTCTTTTTTTGTAGTATCGTTGGTTGGTTTTGGTATCAGGGTGATAGTGGCCTCATAGAATGAGTTTGGGAGTGTTCCTCCCTCTGCAATTTTTTGGAAGTTTGGGAAGGATGGGTGTTAGCTCTTCTCTAAATGTTTGATAGAATTCACCTGTGAAGCCATCTGGTCCTGGACTTTTGTTTGTTGGAAGATTTTTAATCACAGTTTTAATTTCATTAATTGTGATTGGTCTGTTCATATTTTCTATTTCTTCCTGGTTCAGTCTTGGAAGGTTATACCTTTCTAAAAATTTGTCCATTTCTTCTGGGTTGTCCATTTTATTGGCATAGAGTTGCTTGTAGTAGTCTCTTAGGATGCTTTGGATTTCTGTGGTGTCTGTTGTAACTTCTCCTTTTTCATTTCTAATTTTATTGATTTGAGTCCTCTCCGTCTTTTTCTTGATGAGTCTGGCTAATGGTTTATCAATTTTGTTTATCTTCTCAAAGAACCAGCTTTCAGTTTTATTGATCTTTGCTATTGTTTTCTTTGTTTCTATTTCATTTATTTCTGCTCTGATCTTTATGATTTCTTTCCTTCTGCTAACTTTGGGGTTTTTTTGTTCTTCTTTCTCTACTTCCTTTAGGTGTAAGGTTAGATTGTTTGAGATTTTTCTTGTTTCTTGAGGTAGGCCTGTATAGCTATAAACTTCCCACTTAGAACTGCTTTTGCTGCATCCCATAGGTTTTGTATTGTCGTGTTTTCATTGTCATTTTTCTCTAGGTATTTTCTGATTTCCTCTTTGATTTCTTCAGTGATCTCTTGGTTGTTTAGTAACGTATTGTTTAGCCTCCATGTGTTTGTGTTTTTTTCTTTTTTTTCCCTGTAATTCATTTCTAATCTCATAGTGTTGTGGTCAGAAAAGATGCTTGATATGATTTCAATTTTCTTAAATTTACTGAGGCTTGATTTGTGACCCAAGATGTGATCTATGCTGGAGAATGTTCCTTGCGCACTTGAGAAGAAAGTGTGATCTGCTGTTTTTGGATGGAATGTCCTATAAATATCAATTAAATCTATCTGCTGTATTGTGTCATTTAAAGCTTGTGTTTCCTTATTAATTTCCTGTTTTGATGATCTGTCTATTGGTGTAAGTGAGGTGTTAAAGTCCCCCACTATTATTGTGTTACTGTCAATTTCCTCTTTTAGAGCTGTTAGCAATTGCCTTATGTATTGAGGTGCTCCTATGTTGGGTGCATATATATTTATAATTGTTATATCTTCTTCTTGGATTGATCCCTTGATCATTATGTAGTGTTCTTCCTTGTCTCTTGTAACAGTTTTTATTTTAAAGTCTATTTTATCTGATATGCGTATTGTTACTCCAGCTTTCTTTTGATTTCCATTTTCATGGAATATCTTTTTCCATCCCCTCACTTTCAGTCTGTATGTGTCCCTAGGTCTGAAGTGGGTCTCTTGTAGACAGCATATATATGGGTCTTGTTTTTGTATCTACTGAGCAAGCCTATGTGTTTTGGTTGGAGCATTTAATCCATTCACGTTTAAAGTAATTATCGATATGTATGTTCCTATGACCATTTTCTTAATTGTTTTGGGTTTGTTTCTGTAGGTCCTTTTCTTCTCTTGTGTTTCCCACTTAGAGAAGTTCCTTTAGCATTTGTCGTAGAGCTGGTTTGGCGGTGCTGAATTCTCTTAGCTTTTGCTTGTCTGTAAAGCTTTTGATTTCTCCATCGAATCTGAATGAGATCCTTGCCAGGTAGAGGAATCTTGGTTGTAGGTTCTTCCCTTTCATCACTTTAAGTATACCATGCCACTCCCTTCTGACTTGTAGAGTTTCTGCTGAGAAATCAGCTGTTAACCTTATGGGAGTTCCCTTGTATGTTATTTGTCATTTTTCCCTTGCTGCTTTCAATAATTTTTCTCTGTCTTAAATTTCTGCCAATTTGATTACTCTGTGTCTCGGCGTGTTTCTCCTTGGGTTTATCCTGTATGGGCCTCTGTGTGCTTCCTGGACTTGGGTGGCTATTTCCTTTTCCACGTTAGGGAAGTTTTTGACTATAATCTCTTCAAATATTTTCTCTGGTCCTTTCTCTCTCTCTTGTCCCTCTGGGACTCCTATAATGCGAATGTTGTTGCATTTAATGTTGTCCCAGAGGTCTCTTAGGCTGTCTTCATTTCTTTTCATTCTTTTTTCTTTATTCTGTTCCACAGCAGTGAATTCCACCATTCTGTCTTCCAGGTCACTTATCCGTTCTTCTGCCTCAGTTATTCTGCAATTGATTCCTTCTAGTGTAGTTTTCATTTCAGTTATTGTATTGTTCATCTCTGTTTGTTTGTTCTTTAATTCTTCTAGGTCTTTGTTAAACATTTTTTGCATCTTCTCGATCTTTGCCTCCATCTTTTTCCGAGGTCATCTTCACTATCATTATTCTGAATTCTTTTTCTGGAAGGTTGCCTATCTCCACTTAATTTAGTTGTTTTTCTGGGGTTTTATCTTGTTCCTTCATCTGGTACATAGCCCTCTGCCTTTTCATCTTGTCTATCTTTCTGTGAATGTAGTTTTTGTTCCACAGGCTGCAGGATAGTAGTTCTTCTTGCTTCTGCTGTCTGCCCTCTGGTGGATGAGGCTATCTATGAGGCTTGTGCAAGTTGCCTGATGGGAGGGACTGGTGGTGGGTAGAGCTGACTGTTTCTCTCTGGAATGTATCTTTTAGACAGTCTTTTTTCCAAAACGAAGAGCCAATTTTCCCAAAACCATTTATTAAAGTACCCATATTTTCCCACTGATTTTAAAGAGATTTATGTATATATAGGTTTTTAGTATGCTTTGAATTCCCTGGTAAATGTATGTGTGTGTACACAGAAGTGCATGCACAATGTGTACGCACGCACGCACACACACACGAGTTTCCAAGCCCTATGTTCCATTCCACTGATATATATTTCTGTGCCATTACAAGACTATTTTAATTCCTTTGGTTTTTAAGTTTTGATGACTGAAAAAGCAATCAACTCTTTACCATTCTTTTATATCTTCTAAAAAATATTTCAAGAGGAAAAGTAAAAACAATATATCAGGTTCCCAAAATCCACTCCCTTCCAGGATTTTGAATGGAATATAATTTTATGAAATCATTTTGGGTAAAAGCATCTCTTAAAATACTAAATCTTCGTTCTGTTTCTAGTAATGGCAGGGTGGCTTATATTAAATTAACCCTCCCACGGAAAACAATTATAAACTCTGGACAAAATGCAAAATACATATTTAAAATATATTGGCAGGCACTGGAAACTGAAAAAAAAAAGTAATGGGAAACTGAAGAAGGGTTGAAATTTGAAAAAAGAGAACAACTCTTGAAGGGACCTTACGTTTATATGGCTAGTCACCTGGCAGTAGTCCCCAGTACACTTGGTGCAGGGTGCCTAGAACTTACACAGAAAGCCACAGTTATTGGCTTCAAAAGGAGCACAGAGTTCAGATCTGCCAGAGTACCTGTAAGGTAATGGGGGAATTTTCAGATAGGAGAGAACCACATAGGAGGGAAACACCAAAATCAGTGTTAGAACTCCACTCAAATTCTTGGCTGATTCATGAACTATGTGAGCACTGGGGAAACTCCAAAGAAAAGCAGAGACAAGACAGAAGAAGTAATGGAACCAAGATTTCAGATGCTGCCCACTACCAAAGAGTAAGAGTATGGGCTCTAAGTCTAGTCAAGTCAAATGCTTCCCAGAGCAAGAATCAGCACTATTCTGAGAAAGATAACAGAACCTAGAGTCTCTACAATGTATCACTGTCTAATGTACAATCAAAAAATTATTGACTTGAGAACAGAAAAACATGACATACAGTCAAGAGAAAAAGGAGTCAATAGAAACTGACCCCAAGACAGCCCAGATGTTGAGATAATGTCTAATCCGAAGAAAATAATTTTTTTAAATGAACAGCAGATCAGTGACCTATTGAACAAAATCAGGTGACTAACATGTAATTGGGGTCTCAGAAGGAGAAAAGTGAGAATGGAGCAGAAAAAAATACTTGAAGAAATAATAGCTACACATTTCTCAAAGCCATACTTAAGCACATCAGTCAATCTGCTAAGAATCAAAAATACAAGTCTTCAAAGCAGCCAGAAGAAATTACAGACAAGTGAACAATAATTAAAATAACAGCTGACTTATGATCAGAAACAATAGAGGTTATAATACAATGGACTGACAGTTTGAAAGGGGTAAAAGAAGAAAAGAAAAAGAAAACCTTGTAACTCGAGAATACTATACTGAGCAAAAACAGCCTTCAGAAATAAAGATGTTTTCAGGTAAATGAAACAGTGAGAATTGCTGAAAGTAGACACACACTATAAGAAATCTTAAAAGAAATGCTTCAGTCTGAAATTAGACAGGAATGAATGAAGAACACCAAAAATGGTAAATATATGGGTTAATAGTGAAGACCATGACATAAAATTGTTTAAAGCAAAAGGTGGGCACCACTCTGTGGGATGTATAATATACACACGTGTACTATTGTAAGAATAGTATAAAAGACAACAGGTGGTAAATGAAACTATACTTTTGCAAAGTTCTTATATTTGTGCAATGGTACAATATTAACTCTAAGTTGACTATGATAAGTTAAGAAGGCTACGAACAACCCAATCCAAAAATGGGCAGAAGACCTAAATAGACATTTCTCCAAAGAAGATATACAGATTGCCAACAGACACATGAAAGAATGCTCAACATCATTAATCATTAGAGAAATGCAAATCAAAACTACAATGAGATATCATCTCACACCGATCAGAATGGCCATCATCAAAAAATCTAGAAACAATAAATGGTGGAGAGGGTGTGGAGGAAAGGGAACACTCTTGCACTGTTGGTGGGAATGTAAATTGATACAGCCACTATGGAGAACAGTATGGAGGTTCCTTAAAAAACTATAAATAGAACTACCATACGACCCAGCAATCCCAATACTGGGCATATACCCTGAGAAAACCATAGTTCAAAAAGAGTCATGTACCAAAATGTTCATTGCAGCTCTATTTACAATAGCCAGGACATGGTAGCAACCTAAATGTCCATCGACAGATGAATGGATAAAGAAGATGTGGCACATATATACAATGCAATATTACTCAGCCATAAAAAGAAATGAAATGGAGGTATTTGTAATGAGGTGGATGGAGTTAGAGTCTGTCATACAGAGTGAAGTAAGTCAGAAAGAGAAAAACAAATACAGTATGCTAACACATATATATGGAATCTAAGGAAAAAAAAAAAAAAAAGGCCATGAAGAACCTAGTGGCAAGACGGGAATAAAGACACAGACCTACTAGAGAATGGACTTGAGGATATGGGGAGGGGGTGGGGTGAGATGTGACAGGGTAAGAGAGTGTCATGGACATATATACACTACCAAATGTAAAATAGATAGCTAGTGGGAAGCAGCCGCATAGCACAGGGAGATCAGCCCGGTGCTTTGTGACCACCTAGAGGGGTGGGATGGGGAGGGTGGGAGGGAGGGAGATGCAAGAGGGAAGAGATATGGGAACATATTGTATGTGTATAACTGATTCACTTTGTTATAAAGCAGAAGCTAACACACCATTGTAAGGCAATTATACTTCAATAAAGATGTTTAAAAAAAAAAAAGTTTAAAAAAAGAAGAAGAAAGCAAAAAAAAAAAAAAAGAAGGCTATTATAATCACTAGAGCAAACATTTTAAAAAATTAAAGAGGGCTATAGCTAAGAAAACAATGGAGGGATTCCACTGGAATACATATACATATTTTTTTTTAATTAAAGCAAAAGAAGGCAGAAAAATAAGGGGGGGGGGACAAATAAGGCAAAGGAAAAAAGCAAAATGGTACTCACAAGTGCAAACATATTAACTGTCACACTGAATAAAAATGCAAGACCCAATTAAGCATGTTTACAAAAAATGCAAATTAAATATAAAAACAAAGATAGGTTTAAAGTAAAAGAATATATGCCATGCAAATACTAATTATAAAAAAGCATGAGTAGCTTTATTAGTATCAGACAAAACAGATTTCAAGACAAGGAATATTATAAGGAGTTAGGAAGGAACATTTTATAATGATGAAAGATTAATTCATTAGGAAGATAAAACAATTAAAATATATATAAGCCCAGTAACAGAGGTTCTAAATATACAAAGCAAATACTGACAGAACTAAAGGGAGAAATGGATGACTCCAGAATCAAAGCTGAAGACTTTTAACTCTGTGAGTAAAGGATAGGACAACTAGATAAAAATCAGTAAGGATATAGAAGATGCGAATGACACTATGGTCCACTTTAATTGAACATCTGAATCACTGCAGAACTTCATTGGAGCAGTGATGTTCTAGAGTCTGGACCAAAGACATACCTGTACATACCTGTCATTTTAAATTTATAAATTGTTTTTAGGAGAGAGAAACTAAGATTATCTAATCAGAAATTATGTAAGTACTTTTCTTTACAGCTATTTTTCTTTTAAAACTGCATTTAAACTTAAATTGTGTTGTCCTATGGCATTGAATACACCTCAGTAAGCCAAAAATCAAGTGCATTTTTACCAACACCAAATTTAAAAAAACATAGTCATACTGACTGAGAACTTTGAAGTACAAAATGGTACATAGTACAAGAATCACTTAGAAACCACAAGAACGTGGTCAAAAAGGTACAAACCTTGTTAAAAGATTTTTTATAAATCTTAATTTTTAACTTACTTATATATTTGGTAACTTGTTCTAATTTTGAGTCCACCTTTGATGAAGTTGATCATATTTTCATCCTGAAAACAATTAAATAATTAGATCATTTAGCAAAAGATTCTTAAACTGTCCCCACAGCTGTGTAGCTACGTGATTAGAACAAAACACTATCTTTTGAGGACATGATTTTTAAATTAAGACATTCTTCTTGCTTTACATCTGAAATGCTTTTTTGTCATTTTTCTTCCAAGTTAGAGGACAACAAAAAGGAAACATTTCTTAAATCCTTGCATTACTTTAAGGAAGTAAGGAAGTAATCCTCATCAATTTGGGGCCATAAAGGTTAGTCCAAACGTACGTCAATAAACATCATCAACTACTGAGCAACTTTCTTCTGGGTTCAATGGAATTCAAAATGGCTGACTTTAAGGATATGCTCCAAGGACTTTCCTGTCTGTCTTACTCCAAGTAATGGGATTATGGTTCTTCTTTAGGGGGTACTTTAGCAGGCAGTCTATTTAACATTGTGAATTTCATTCATATACATTTCCAGACCACAAATAACTGATTTGGATTCTAAATTTGTTGTCACTAATATGAAATTCTGTTTAGGGGAAAAAAAGATCACTTCTCTTTGTCTGATGGTCATCAACCATAAAACTGGGGCAGCTGGCCTAAATGAATGACATTTTTAGGGTGAGCATTCTAGGATTCCAAGAGCCTCTTATTAAAGCATATCAAATAACTGCTTGAAAGATGTTACTCTAATAGAAGGTGCTAATGGAGATAGTTCCATGCTTTTCTAGTCCGTTAATATCAGAAAGATGCTCTGGTATTGATTTCCTGTGCACTTGAGCATCCTTCCGAAACAAAAGAAGAACTAATTTTAGTTTGTTAATGTCATCAATTACTTAAATACTTAATATTTAAATTATTAAAAGAATCAATAAATGTAAAATTCACTATGCAATTTAAATGTTTATTTTCTGATTTTAAGGAATCTTATGGTTACACAAGTTCCAATACTGGCCAGGAAAGAATTTCTTAAATTGGATTAAAATCTGCCTCAAATAAGAATATTTCATTTCAGGAGTCACCGAACATTTGCTGAATGCCTATTTTACAGCAGGCACCCAAACACAAAATCAGACAAAAGCAACACAACTCGCTAAGGGATGGAGGCATGCATGGATGGAGACATGTGGGGGATGTCATGACAGCACAAAGGTGGGCGGGGATGTGAAGAGGTCCACAAAAGCTTCCTGGAAGCATCAATGCTTAAAGCACACACATACACACACACAAAAAAAAGATTGGGAAGTAACCAGCTGAAGGAAGGAAGGCAAGGTAAGTATGAACTTTGCAAGCAAAAAAAAAAAAAAAAAACCCTCAGGGAAGCATTAAAGATCCTGGTGTGCTTGGCTTGGCCATCTGTGCTTATATAACTCAGCACTGCTGCAGAAACCTACTACAAAAAAGGGAATGACTAAGGAATAAGAAAGCTACCTGTGTTGTACCTGTGCCACTCAAGTATGCAACATACCTGCCAGTAGCAGTTGAGGACATTGGTAAGAGGGGAGTAGGGAACTTGTGGGGGGGAGATACCAGTTTGGTTAGAAAAAGCCTTCCCCATTTGTGATATTCTGATACAGAACCACTGCCATAGTCAATGAGGGCTACTAAATGCTGAAGCAGAGACATGACCAGGTGAAATTCTCATCTTTGAGAGGGTGCACAATTGCACAATGGAGAGTGAGCTGGAGGGAAGAGAAACTACAGACTGAAGGTCCCTGGGTTGCCATTCAGTCTAGGGAAGAGCTGACAAGCCCCCCACTAGAACAGTTATAGTCAGAATAAAGAGGAAGAGACGGAGCTGATAAACCTTCAAAAGGTAAAAGCAGCACGACCACGAGCCTGGCTGGATACAGAGGCATGAGGAAGAGGGGAGCCATGGATATCTCCCAGATGTTGAACTACAAGCCCCCCAGACATAGAAAACAAAAAACAAAAAACTTTCAAATCAATGATTTTATTGTCAAATTATCATTTGAAAAACAAACACATCAGAAAAAACTGGGGGCCTCCGTGACTAGCCTTATGTTTACTGAGGCAGTAAGACTGTTGTTTTCAACCAGCCTTCATAATATGTGGGGTTTTAGGAAACAGCGCCCTACACCAGATTGACTTAATTTTACTTAACCAGAATCCAACCTAAGAGGTCACCCTCCAGAAAAAGAGAAAAGCAACTCTCAATTCAATGTAAACCATTGAGACTGAGGAAGATTTTCCATCTCACAGTTGAATTTCTGCCCCCTTACAATCTCCACCCCGCTTCTACCCCCACTGTATCCATCACCGCCACCTGTGTGGCCACAATGTTAAAATCCATATTTTCTAGAAGAACTGGAAGCTACAATGACAGGCAAGGTACTGGTGGTAACAATTCCTAGAGGTGAAATTTAAATGCCCCATGAGAAAAGGAGTCAGTGTTTTGTTTAGTGACTTTTTTTTAACTGCTCTTCCAAAAGAAGAAATAAAAGAAAGGGGAACGAGAATACGAAGAGTGGGGAAATAAAATGTGAGGTATACATGGGAAGTTTGGCTCTCGATGCATGCATAACTAAGCTTTGCTGAAGCATCTGACGCAAGAAGGGAGCAGCCAAGGACGCTGAAGCCTCCTCCAGCCGGTCACTCCTGTGTGCAGCCCTCCACCATTAGCAAGCACAAAGAGGGATGACCTCACAGTTCTCATACAGAGCAGCGTTCTGAAATTAGGTGAGGTAGTTGCAAGACAGCTTCTTCAAAAGGCAGTGGTTCCCAATAAAGCGAAGTTCGAAACAGCATTTTAAGTGCATTTGAGTAGGAAAAAAAAAAAAAAAACCCAACAACCCAGGGTCTTCTTTCAGCCAAAGTTTATCAGTAATCACAAATATCTTTCACTACAACTCTAAGTCAAAAGAACTGAAGCACTGACATAGAATGAGCCACATCTCTTCTATGTCGTACTTGGCAGGCTTCCCGGGCGATGCTGATTCTAAGCCAAATGTTCATTACCTGCACAAACGTGAGGGCTGCTTTCTGTAGGAGGCACTCGGCATAACAGATTTCGGCATGCATTTCCTCTATTAAAAACAAATAAAAATATATTAAGGAAAATCCCATATCCACAGTAATTGCTCTGAGATGTTCAGAAAAGACGGGTAGATAAATGAGCCCAAGGGAGACAATAAAAACCCAGGTTGCTTTGGTGCTTCCGTAAAAGTGGAATGATGACCTCAGTTCTCAGGCCCTCAGCAAGAATTTTTCCAGAATGCGTGAAATGCTTCGGGGAAGTTATCTTTGGCTCCATTCACACATAACTGCCAAGAGTCAGGACCTTGGTGTCAAAGACCCAAACTCAGCTCACCAAAATGTAAAAACCAAAATGCAAAAGCACTTCTCGGAAAAAAGGAAACCACTTCTCTTTTAACTTAACGGGAATAGGCCAGTTTAACACAGTTATAGATTGGAAATCTAACTTAAATATACTAATTCTAGCTTCTAAAATGTGAAGGCATGATTGTCATGACAATGGTTAGGCATGCTATTAACTTGAAGAGAAAGCAGTAATTCCCTAGGGTTCTAGGAAAAAGAACTGGCCTGCATGCTCAACTCATGACTCCTCATTCAGGGATGACTTGATGTAAAAAAGTTCACACTAGTACAGTTTGGGGCTATTTGGATCACTGAGATATCTAGTGCAGGAACAAGGCACTCACAAAAGGGCTACATAAAACTACGTATGTACCCCTGGGACACGTGGAGTGCCCCAAAACACGTGGCCTATCTTCCTAAACAGTCCATGATACCTGCAGAGATTGGGGAGGGAGAAATCTTTGCATTTTCTTTTTTGTTTTTTGCATAAACAAAACCAGCAGATTCCCGTTTTATCCATGGGATGCAAACTGGTGTGTTATTTAAGTAAATGAGCTTTGGGGTATTTCACGGCCTAGGTGGCAGGGAAGGCCCTGCCACGTACCAGTTGTAGAACCTCGAGCAAGTTACCCTCCCTCTCTCTGCTGGTTTCCTTGTTCCTAAAGTCCAGCTAATGACATCTCTACTTCAGAGCTGAAGAATTCAACCAGGTGCTGCCTGTGAAGCTCAACGGGCAGAGTAAGCCCTCGATATGCATCAGCTACTTTCACTAAGATTACTGCCCTTGGTCCTTGTCATGCTTTTTGCCAAAAGTTCAGAAAGTAGAACATCTTTATGTGATGTACGTAACTGAAAAACGGGGTATCTCTGTGTTAATGGGAACATTGTTGAATCTAACTGGGTAAGAACTAGTGCTTTATTTCTTTCACTTACACACACAGGACCCCTCCCGACCACCCACACACACACTCACACACACACACACATTCTCTCACACACACACACACACACACACTACTAGTTCTCACAAACAGGTTCACCTTCCTGCCACGCTCATATTGCAAAGGCTGATTTACAAAGAAGCAACAATGCAACTAAGATCTTCCAACAGCACGTGTAAGGTGGGGCCAGATGCACAACAGGCCAGCCTTGAGGAGCAGTGGCCTCTGCGCAGTCTGGCAGCATCGGCAGCCTGAGTCTCAATCCTTCGGAGCGCCTCACCTCAAAGTGTGCCCCCGAATTTTCTCCATGTGTTCAGTGGGAGAAAAACCGGTAACTTTTATTTTTACAGACTCACTTGAACATCCTCTTTCCAGGGAAACTTGTAACAAAGTGGGAACTGTTAGTAATTATTCACTTTGAAAGCCTGCTCGGTAACCCAGATGGCTGGCTTGGGGCGTGTGCCGAGAAGGCGGTGGAGTGGCTGCTGGGAGAGAGCCAACACGAGCCAAGGCAAGGAGCACGGAGCCCTGCGTGGCAAGCCCAGTGGTGCACCTTTGGCTGAAGCACGAGGTGTGTACAGGGAGGAGTGGGCAATGGGCCTGCAAACGTTAAGTCGGGGCTGAATTATGGACGACCTTGAATATCAGAGTCTGGGCTTCATTTGGTAGACAATGGTGGGTCCTTGCAGAGATCTAAGCAGAAGGGCAGATGGATCAGAGTTAAGCTCAAGACGGACAAGTCAAAGAGCAGCACGAACGACATAACAAGAAGGGAAGAAAGTTTGAACTCTGTATTCTGCGTGTAAGGAATCTTCATATTAAATTCCTTTCACATCCTAAGCACCGTATATAAACGTCTGTTTTTAAAGGCAATTTGAAAGCCATTTAGGGCAATGTGCCAGCCATGAGGAAGGAAGAATGGGTGTGTCCCATGTTAAACCCACAAAAAGTTTAATTAAATATCCTCACTCCTGCAGAAAACCAGCCATTCAAGGATGGAAATGGAAATTACCAAGAGGAAAAACAAAGTGCACCCTAAATCCACAATGTTTTGACATGCTCCCTTGAACACAAAGTCTGTTTGGGTTGCAGCAACAGCCAAACTCATTAGGAATAAATGCAATTTAATTTATAAAAGTCTTATTTCTTCACTCTGATTGATTTATATTGGGCAGCCCTTAGCTCTCAAAATTAGACATTTGGCATTTACAAATAGGTACCTACCAGAACATCTTTTAATTATAAATTCCTCAGTTCACTGAAGGAAATATCTTCATTATGCACTGAAGTGTCAGCTATGCATGCCTTCAGACATAAAAGTCTAAATAAACCTTATTTGAGAATAGGTTAAAGTCACAGCCTGATTTATTTTCATAATTTTTTAATTAAGACCTTATTTTTTAAGAGCAGTTTTAGGTTCACAGAGAAATTGAGGGGAAGGTAGAGAGATTTCCCATATATCCCTTTCCCCCCAAACACGCATAACCTCTCCCGTTATCAACATGCCCTCCAAAGTGGTACATTTGTTACAAGTGACAAACCTCCACTGACACATCATAATTACCCAAAGTCCACAGTTTACATTAGCGTTCACTCTTGGTGTTGCACATTCTATGGGTTTGGACAAATGTATAATGACATGTATCTATCATTATGGTATCAGTATTTTTCACTGCCCTAAAAATTCTCTGTGCTCCACCTATTCATCCCCTGGCAACCACTGATCTTTTTACTGTCTCCATAGTTTTGCCTTTTCCAGAATCTTATATGCTTGGAATCATACAGTAGGTTGCCTTTTCAGACTGGTGTCTTTCACTTAGGAATATGCATTTAAGGCTCCGCCATGTCTTTTCACGACTTGATAGATCATTTCTTTTTAGCACTGAGTAATAGTCCACTGTCTGGATATACCACACTTTATTATTTATCCATTCACCTATTGAAGGTCAAGTTCTGAATAAAGCTGCCATAAACATTCATTTGCAGACTTTGGGGTTAACACAAGTTTTCAGCTCCTAGTTTTGTAAGAAACTGCCACACTATCTTCCAAAGTGGCTGTACCATTTGCATTCCCACCAGCCATGAATGAGAGTTCCTGTTCCTCCACATCCTCACCAACATTTGGTGTTGTCAGTGTTCCAGATTTTGGACACTCTCATAGGTGTGTAGTGGTATCTCATTGCTGTTTATTTTCCAGTACTTCTAAATATGCCATGCCCAAAGACAGAATAAAAAGATAAGAACAGTACCATCTATTTTCAAGATGTCTAACAGAGAAATAATTCAACATTTTCTTCATCCATATGTGTCACATTTCGTGCCCTTTTCTACCCAACTGCAGGACAAGGTGTGGGGTATGTGGCTTAGGGAAAGGCAGATCAGGTTTGAACTCTGCTCTGCTAAGCAGGTAATCCTGGACCATTTGTCTAATCTCTCTGAACATCACTTTCCAGTCTATAAAAAGGAGGTTACACACAGGTTAGATTGGATAATGCTAAGGAAAGCATCAAGGACAGTGTCTCACACATAGAGTGCCTTAAAAAAATGGGGCATTATCATTATTATGCTTTAAGTTATTATTATTATTCATATTTATGCCAATAATACCATGCCATTCTTTTGTAAACTAAGGTTAAAAAAAAAATCTCAAATGCCAGCCTTTATATTGCAAAGAAAAAGGGAGGCAGGGGGAAATGGGCCACTGGAGAGAAGCCATAGAGAGGAAAACAGAAGAATATAAATGAGTCAGATTTCTTTGGGGCCCATTTAATTTCCCACTGACCTACTTTAGCGGACTTTAGGTCTCCTGGGGCCAATTTACATAAATGGCCCTAAGGTGAAAAATATGAAAACATAGTCTATCTGAAATCAAGGGGATAAGTAAACTCTTAAGGGTCCTTGGAGGTCAGTTTCTGGAGAAAAAGATGATGGGCTTCAGCTGCCTGGAGGGACCAGTGAAATCCACTCTGCTGTGTGATGGCTGCAGGGCCAGCATCATACCTTTTGGAACAAGTCTTGTAATCCTCTCCTGTTATCAACACTCTAGTGAGCCCAAGTTCTCCGATGTCCATAACAAGTTGATAATACTCTTCTAACAAAGCAAACAAAACTTCACAATGAAACACACTCAAAAATGTGTCTGGCACACACTTGACCACTAGGAATGACAGACAGCAGTATCCAGAATTGCTCCTGCCTTAATCGGCTACAGCTACTTTAACGATTTTGTGTTACCTCTTCCAGAGAACAAATCTGACAATGACAACACAGGCGCAAATGCTCCTTGGACGGCAGAAGCTTTACTCTACAATGGCCTCATTTGAAAGATGTTATTTTCTCTTCTACAGGCGTACTGGGATGCTCCTTTCTTATAAACCATCCTGACTAGAGAATAACACTAAAAAAACAGGGCTGATCATAGAACTTCTGCCCTAATCTCTGCGGAATATCAAGCAACTGACAGCAAAAGGAGTCATTTCCTCCCAGCCATCTGATCAAATGCTGCAGACATTCCTGGATTCTTGAATATTCCTAAATGTCCACAAACCAAACATCTTCCATACTGTGAAACATCATAATTATTTTAAAGGTATCAAAATTACTTTGACCTTGAAGAAAAAATTAATAGCTTGTGGAAAAATAGAAACTTTTGTACATGGGTGGTAAGAATATAAACTGACCTAATTTTTTGGAGAAAATATTGTCAATATCTATAAATGTTTTCTATTTTCAAGTAGTCCCAGTAATTCCACTTCTAGCAATCTATCCTATGAAATACTTACAAAAATGCATGAAGACATTATTTGTAATAGCGAAAGAAACAATGTAACTGCCCTTCAATAGAGACAAAGTAAGTAACTGATGGCACCTGTCCTAAGGAATACTACATAGCTGTTAAATAGAATGAAGTACAATTTATATGTCTTGACATGGAAAAAGTCAATTGCCAAAAATTACATTGTAGCATAACATGTATCACATGATTCTACATTAGCAAAAAATGAAAAATACATGAAAAACTACAAAAATCCTATGTGTACCTTCTGTACATATTTGTACATGTACACAGAAAAGTCTGCAAGGCTTGAAAACCAACTATTAACAGTGGTTACTTCTAGAGGGTGAGTATGATGGGGAAGAGAAAAAGACATTCCATTTACTTTATATTATACACTTAAGTGCTGAATTTTATGAGCATGACCACATTTTAGTTTTTCAAAGAAAGGAAAAAATCCTAATCTTTTAAATGCCTCTTACCTTCAGTCAGCTGTTCCAATGATCCTCTAGAAAGAAGACTTGAGAAAGATTCTACGACTGTGCATTTTTTCCTGTATCTGCAGAGAATAAGTAGAAGGGGAGATGGGAAGTAGAAAGAAAAAAATAACAATAATCAAGCTCATTTTCATTTGACATTCATTTCAGTCACAATCACGCCAAAGAGTCACCAAAACAGAACTCGAAACGCTAAAATCTCTGGGGCAGAGATCACCCTTTTGAACCCTGCACACCCAGCTCCCAACACTGGCATCCTGTGGGCATTTAATCCAAGCTTACTGAACAAGTGCATGGACAAACATACACATAACAGTCAATACTAACCCTGTCATGCACCTTCCCTGATCTCTATGGCTAAAATCAGTATTTCTGTTGTTAAGGGTCACCTCGCCACAGGTTAAGAATGGAGTTAAAGTGCAGTGTTTGGAAACTCTCTTCCCTTGAGGGGCTGGAAACATAATTACAAGAGGACATAATTTCAGCAATGTTAAAATTCACCAATGCCAGTTAACAGCTTTTGCTAGGAGCTTCCTATACACACAAAGATTAAAATAAAACTGAAATTCCATGTCATTTACACCAAGCAAAAGTGTTTAAATATGTCCATTTAGACAAAAGACTCCCTTCTGAATTTGCAGCATTTCCCACATAAAAGAAGAATGCTCCTTGCTTGGCCTGGCTTGGCATGTGGTACCTAAACGCTCCACCAGGGGGACCCCGAGAGATGCTTGCTGCTAATCCCACTGAAATCCTCAGCCCTTCTCGGTAGTTCAAGTACCAACGAGAAAAGTAGAAGATATAGATGCCACGTGTTCCGCCATCCCAGCATCATACTATAATTCTTTAGTGGAAATATTTTTATCTCCCGTACATAAAACTACATGAGGCCAGGAACCTGTGATGCTCAAGTCCTTTTCTATAACCGTGGCCAACTTCCAACAGAGCTCTCAGTCAGGCTAAGTGCATCCATTTTGTCACACAGAAAGGTTTGCAGGCGTGTCTCAAGTATTTAATTACTCAGCTCATACTTTTGGCAGGTTTGTAAGGCGTCCTTCATGGCAGAAATGCCATTTTGGATGTCCTGTTGCTCGAAGGTCATGACGGCCTGAAGCACCACAATGGTACTGTAGCCCAAGGCATGGTACATGCTCTCCTTAGCCCTGGGGAGAACACGGAAATTACTACATTTCAATTCAACTGAAAAGCATTCAGGTCTCATCTGAAACTAATCACAAGAAATTCTAGTAAATCCACGACGAGACTTTCACAGTAACGACTTTTACTCCTTTACCATGATCACTGAAATAATATGGCCTATTAAAGACATGCCCTAAAGAACTCAAACTCTGAGGACTTTCCAATTCAAGCCCACGCAGGCAGCACGAAACTTTCCAGGTTGAAGCAGAGTGCGGCATATACTGTTCCCTGTTTGAGCACAAGGGGGCAGCCTGCTGACTCATTTCCTAGAAAATGTTTCAAAGCAAACCCAATTTTTCCCAGTTGTACAAGAAGCAGTGTACCGTCTTTTGCTCTGAAATAAGTGCTAAAATAAAGGCCACTGGAAATATAGTTTGTGACAGAGAAATTCTGATATGTTTTTTGAAAGCTAAGTCTTGTTTAAAATCATTCCCTCCTTTCTCCCAGCCAGAGGCCACGAGGAAGCAAGATTTTTGCAATAAGTTAGGTCAGCCACAAAGGGCCCAGACAAAAATTCATGGTAGATCTCTTACCAAATCTAATCCCATTATCTGGGAATTCTGATTAAAGTTCTGGATAATTCAAATTATCAAGTTATCCGTTCGATTCTTAAGGACATTCAGTCCGAATGGATGGCACATCCCAGACTCTCAGGCTATGAAAACCTCACCATCTCTTTCCTGAAAACTTCTCAAGCTATGTTAATTAGTTATTTATAAGATCTACAATATTAATGCATGGATTTGTTTTTAATTCAAATACTTTTTGTACAATACTTTTTTTTTTTTTTTTTTTTGCTGCTCTGCAAAACAAATATAAGCCACAGTATACTTTCCCCCCCAGAAAGAGTCTAAACATCCTTTGGTAATTTGCAGTTAGTCCCAAACAGTGAGGGCACTGGCTATTCAAAAAAAGAAAAAAGAAATAAAGAAAAAAAAAAAAAAGGAATAAGAGGAGCCCAGAGTGAATCAGCAATTGTGGTTTCAAACCTCACATTTAAAAAAAAATTTTTTTTTATTGAAGTGTAGTTGATTTACAATGTTGTATAAACCCCACATTTTAAACCAAAAGCTTCTCCAAGGGGAAAAAAAAGTATTCAAGTGGGAAAAACGTTATGTTTAACAGTGAAACATGCATAAAGATCAGAGAGTATAAAACTTGACTAAGTGTAAGACTGTCATTTATTTTCATTCCATATTATGACCAGCTGGGTGTCAGTGGAGGAGAAAAAACGGAGACTTTTTGAATAAAAAACAAAGGAGACAGGCAGGCAGATTGAGACAGGAGAGACAAGGAGAGAACAAGAGGCAGAGAGAGAAAGAGAGGGAGGGAGAGAGGAAGACAGAGGGATATAGAGACAGAAGATGAAGAGACAGACAGAGAGAGAGGTCTGAAGGACTAAGAAGGACAGAAGGAAAAAGGCAGGTACAGGCAAGGCAGAGCAGCAGTCCCCAACCTTTTTGGCACCAGGGACCAGTTTCGTGGAAGACAATTTTTCCACGAACAAGAGGGGTTGGGGTGGGGGCGTTTCTGGATGATTCAAGCGCATTGATTTATTATGGTCTCTGTGCAAACCTCTCTGCTAATGACAATCTGTATTTGCAGCCACTCCCCAGCGCTAGCATCACCGCCTCAGCTCCACCTCAGATCATCAGGCATTAGATTCTCACAAGGAGCGTGCAACCTAGATCCCCTGCATGCGCAGTTCACAGTAGGGGTCGCGCTCCTATGAGAATCTAATGCCCACACTGACCTGACAGGAAGCGGAGCTCAGGCAGTAATGCGAGCAATGGGGAGCAGCTGTAAATACAGATGAAGCTTCACTCACTCCCCCGCCACTCACCTCCTGCTGTGTGGCCCAGTTCCTAACACGCCACGGACCAGTACCCATCTGTGGCCCGGGAGTTGGGAACCCCTGAGGTAGAGGATGCGAGACAAGCATTGGGTGGAGACAGCCCTGGGCAATTTCCGTAGGCCAGGGACTTCACCATCTATTTTATCATCTGTTCTTAACCTCTGAAATGCTAATGGGTCGCAGCTCTTCTAAGTCTTAGAATTACCAAAGCCTCAGTAGGCACATTAATTTCTAAGATTCAAAGTCAATGACCAGAGTCACATCACCCTGCTCACCCTACGGACTCCTCAAAGGAATGAGAGTCACACTCTGTGCCCACGTAACTGTCTTGAAATTATTATCTGAGGTCCAAGCTTCATCCAAGTAAGACACTGTGTTTGGAGGCACAAGGTAAGATTATTCCTGCCGAGCTCTAGTCACACTGTACAGGTGGACACTGGCATCAAAGTGAGGCCTAGTAAGAAGGCTAAGCAGAGGTTTTGCTGCCACATCATCAGAATTAACAGGTACTATTAATTGAAATGAAACTGCCTAAGTGATTTATCACATAAATAGGGAGTCCCAGTAAGCTTTTTATTATCTTAAATTTCTTTTTAGCATCTGAGATTGCCATATTTTAGTTCTTCCCCCACCCATTTCTTTTTTTTTTTTAATTTATTTATTTTATTTATTTATTCTTGGCTGCATTGGGTCTTCGTTGCTGTGCACGGGCTTATCTCTAGTTGTGGTAAGCAGGGGCTACTCTTTGTTGCGGTGTGCATGCCTCTCATTGTAGTGGCTCCTCTCGTTGCAGAGTACAGGCTCTAGGCACACAGACTCAGTAGTTGTGGCTCCCGGGCCCTAGAGCACAGGCTCAGTAGTTGTGGCTCACAGGTTTATTTGCTCCGCGGCATGTGGGATCTTCCCAGACAAGGGATCAAACCCGTGTCCCCTGCATTGGCAGGTGGATTCTTAACCACTGCACCACCAGGGACGTCCACACATGCCCATTTCAAAAGAAACTTTTCTCAATGATATTTAAGTTTCAGAGGAATATCCATAAAAATATTTCACTGAAGAAAGCCAAATGAAGCTCTATGAAACTAATAAGATGACACTATTTGAACAAGTATAGAAATTAAGATAGGAGAAAGAATCAGAAATACTCTACTAATTAAAGTTGAAAAGACAGATTTCTTAACTGGATATTAAAACTAATCAACATTTAGGGGTCTCAACCAAATTAGTTTATAAATATTCAGGAGGAAGTGCAGAAAAATTAACTGACAAGAATGACATCAGAGACAGAATCATCAAAAGCATCCAAAAAAATATATTTTATCTAAAAGAAATAAAGTTAATTACCATGGTCGAAGCAATTCTAAGGCATCTGTAAATTTGTTACTTAGAAATAAGTTCAGTGCCATTGTACATTCTTCCAGGCCACTCCTGAGATCCACCTTGGTTGACAGTGACCTAAAGATCAAGAAAAAAATACAAAGAATTTCTACAGCTTTTACTTATAGCAAGTTGTCACAGGGAGTGTGTGTGTGTGTGTGTGTGTGTGTGCACGTGTGTACACTTTGGAGACAGAAGGACAGGCTGGAATTCTAACTCTGTCACTTACTAGCTGTGTCTCTAACCTCTGGGAACTTGACTTTCTCATCTGTAAAATGGGAACACCACCAACTACTTCATGGGGCTGCTTTGAAGATGGAACAAATTGACAAATAATGCTCATAGCAGGCACTTAGTAAATGATAGTCCTCCCATCACTCCAAAGACCACAAGTGTAGGAACTACGTCTATTCATGAGTGGGAGCAGAGGTTATTTTATTTTAGTTTGATTATGTAGGGGTAAGAATGTATGTCAGTGGAAAACTGCATTGTCTAAAATCTAAAGAAGATCCTGCCAGGTTATTTGTTTTTGATTCCACAGAAACTATCTTACAGCTCTGTAAATTATACGTAACTGATATCAATACAAAATAACTGTTGTCTATAGACACGTGTTAAAAAAGAGACAACAGGCCCAATCATCAAAAAAATCTACAAACAATAAATGCTGGAGAGGGTGTGGAGAAAAGGGAACCCTCTTGCACTGTTGGTGGGAATGTAAACTGATACAGCCACTATGGAGAACAGTATAGAGGTTCCTTAAAAAGCTAAAAATAGAACTACCATACTACCAGCGATCCCACTACTGGGCATATACCCTGAGAAAACCATAATTCAGAGTCATGTACCACAATGTTCGTTGCAGCTCTGTTTACAATAGCCAGGACACGGAAGCAACCTAAGTGTCCATCAACAGATGAATGGATAAAGAAGATGTGGCACATATATACAATGGAATATTACCCAGCCATAAAAAGAAACAAAATTGAGTTATTTGTAGTGAGTTGGATGGACGTAGAGTCTGTCACACAGAGTGAAGTAAGTCAGAAAGAGAAAAACAAATACCATATGCTAACACATATATATGGAATCTAAAAAAAAAAAAAAAAAGGTCATGAAGAACCTAATGGCAAGACAGGAATAAAGACACAGACCTACTAGAGAATGGACTTGAGGATACGGGGAGGGGTAAGGGTAAGCTGGGAGAAAGTGAGAGAGTGGCATGGACATATATACACTACCAAATGTAAAATAGATAGCTAGTGGGAAGCAACCGCATAGCACAGGGAGATCAGCTCAGGGCTCTGTGTCCACCTAGAAGGGTGGGATAGGGAGGGTGGGAGAGAGACGCAAGAGGGAGGGGATATGGGGATATATGTATACATATAGCTGATTCACTTTGTTATACAGCAGAAAGTAACACACCATTGTAAAGCAATTATACTCCAACAAAGATGTTAAAAGAAAAGAGACAACAGGCGCAAAATGGAGTCATTGATGCTAAGCCCCACCAGGATTTAAAGCTAACCTAATTACAGTTCCAACCTTCTCCAAGAATGTGACCTATAACCAGCCAACCTGGAATTTCCTGAACAGCACTTGGAAATCCACTGATACACCCCTTCCACTCCCCTTAGGAGGGCAACCTAGCCTAAAACAATGCATTCTTTGCTATTAATTTCCTCTTTCCCCTGCTTCTTCTCTGCCTTGAAAAACCTTTCCTTTCCTGCAGCCTGAAGGAGCTCTTTTCTATTGCTAGATGGGATGCTGCCCAATTCACAAAGAGTTTAATAAAGACAATTAGATCTTCAAATTTAGTCAGTTGAACTTGTTATTTAACACATGTAAATTCTGTCCTGGCCTTCAATCGACTGCCCTCCTCCACTGTGGAAGAAGCTAGTTTTGCCTGAATTTGCACATTCATTTCAACATTCCTTTACTCCATATAAATTTGTGCTGTTTTGATATCTCCTTCAAATCTGTTTTAACATCTGCCTAGTTCTCTCCCTGATTAATGAGTTACGTAAAATTTTTAACATCTGTTCATTTTTACTCTGTATGAGTCATGATTTTACCCTTTTTTGAAACTCATTTTAATTATTTATGATTGATAGAAATTCTGCCCTTTAAAATGAGAGCCATCTCTAAAATGTCTTGTGTAACAACTTTTAACAAGAAAATATGTCAGTAAGGAAATAAGCAGTACAATGATTCATTTCAAAGTGCTGAAAGTTGAATTTCTGTGCCACCATCCTCTCCATATTCATTTTTTAAGCAGGAAAATAAAAATCCCACTTCAGTTACTCATCTTCCAGAAGTGGGTTCTGAAGGTGCTGCAGGGAACCACCCACCCTCTGCCCCCAGGTCTTCTCATGGCTGGTTCCTTCTTGTTATTCAAAAATCAGCTCAAAAAGCATCAACTCAAGACCTGCATCGCTGACCTCAGCCCAACCCCTCTCATTGTTTTGTTTGCTCTATACCACTTATTACCATCCAAAATATCTTGTGCCTATATTTGTGGACCTGTTTGTCTTTGGCTATCTTCCTTCTCTAGGATATAAATGCAAGGAGGTTGTTTTAGTCACTGTTATGCCCCCAGGGCCTTTGGTTGTATCTAGAACATACTACAACGCCGTAAGTATTGTTGAGTGGCCGGATGGGTTGGGGGGATAGAGTGCTGCTCTGGGTAGAAACAGAATTCCTTATACCTGGGACCTGAAAGCATCTCTCCTCCAGGGTGGTGCAGAAAGGAGACAAGCTCTTGGAAAAGGGGTTAGCTGGAGAGCTCATTTTGTGATGGTTAATTTTATAAGGCAACTTGAAAGGGCTAAGCAATGTCTAGATAGCTGGTACAACATTATTTTTGTGTCTGTGAGGGTGTTTCTGGAAGAGATTAGCCTTTGAATTGGTGACATGAGTAAAGAAGATGGCCTTCCCCAATGTAGGTGGGCATCAGCCAATCCGTTGGGGGCCAGGATAGAACAAAAAGGCAGAGGAAGGGGGAATGTGTGATCTCTTCTCTATTTGAGCTGGGACATCTACCTTCTCCTCTCTTGTGCTTCTGGTTACCGGGCTGTCGGGCTTCAACTGAACTGCACCACTGGCTTTCCTGGTTCTGCAGCTTGCAGACAGCAGACCATGGGACTTCTCGGCTTTGATAATCACGTGAGCCAATTCCCATGACAAATCAATCTCTCTCTCTCTCTCTCTCTCTCTCTCTCTCTCTCTCTCTCGATATATCTCCTATTGGTCTTCTTTCTCTGAAGAACCCTAATACTAACACAGAATTGCTTTGCCCTTAAGTTTCTAGTGAATGAAGAGGTCAAATACGAATGCTAGGAGTTCACAAACCTCTCTCATGAAGATTTTTCACAAGTAAATTGCTTAATACCTTCCATATCAGTCCAGCTCCAAATTTTGTCAGTGTTAGTTCCTGAACATCTCTTGGATTTATCCTGTTTCACCTCCACTGCCTGCCAAGTTAGGTGTCATTTGCTGCCTGGTGTCTACAGACACATTTCTCCCCCTACTTCCTCCCCATACCTGCCCCCCCAATCAAATCTCTACCGAGAATTCATTCAGCTAATATTTATGGAGCTCTAACTACACACCAGGCACTCTTCTAGGTGTTGGGAATACACACTGAGCAGACCCATAGGGTTCCCGGCTGTGGAAGAGCTGGGGAGGGACGGCAGACTTAAAACAAGGAGACCAGTAACTAAGATCATCTCAGACTGGGATAAGTGGTCTGGGGAAGAAACTGGTTGGGGAAGGGGGTGGGGTGAAGCCCAACATTAATGAGGATGCTCATAGAAAGTTCTTGAAAAGGGTGACATCCAAGTGCTGCAGAATGGAGGCCGCCACGAGAATATCTAGGTTGAGGGGAGAAGGGAGGTTCTAAGCTGGGAATGTGGTGAGCAAGGCAGAGAGTGGGAGGAAATGAGGACAGAAAGCAGGCAGGAAAGGGAAACCACGGTGGCAGAGAAGATGGACTTTGTTTTGTTTTGTTTTGTTGTTTTTGTTTTAAATAGCAATTCTATTTTTTTTTAATTAATTTATTTTTTTAACATCTTTATTGGAGTATAATTGCTTTACAATGGTGTGTTAGTTTCTGCTTTATAACAAAGTGAATCAGCTATACATACACATATATCCCCATATCTCCTCCCTCTTGCGTCTCTCTCCCTCCCACCCGAGAAGATGGACTTTATTCTAAGAACAAAATATTCTAAGAACAAAAGGAAGTTTTTAGCTCAGCAATCCCCACTCGCTTCCTCATCACCCCTTCCCTTCAGCCATTAGGTTTTCCAGTGTTACCTCTCACCTGTGCTCTTAATTTCCACTCCCACCAGTTCTCTCAGAGTAAAGCTCATCTTTTGTTACCCAGAAATGGGCTGAGAACAAATACCGGTCCCCTTGCCACAGAAACAGCCACCTCTGCATCTCAGCTGGCCACACTGGCACCTGGGTGGATGCACTTGCAAGCCCAGCTCAGAGGGAGAAACAGAAGTGGGCACTCAGCACCTCCAAACACAGTGAACTCAACCCTTCTAAGCGTCTTACTAACCTGTTCACATGAAATTAAGACCCCCTCCCCTCCAGAATACCGGTGCTACCATGTGTTCCACAAAGAATGACCAAGAGAGCAAGTGGAATCTCAGCTAGGGCTTCTCACACATGTCTTGGGGTCAGCTGTTCTCTCCATTCCCGCTGCCGCCACATTAACTGAGACTATCACCACTTCAAGCCTGAATTCTGAAACAGTCTCCAAGAAGGCCTTCGCATTACCAGCTGTGCTTAGGTGGCTCTCAAACTTCAGCGTGCATTCAACTCACCAGAGGGCTTGTTAAAAAAATACCACTAGGCCTCACCACCAGAGTTTCTGACTCAGTAGGCCTGGGGTGGGCTCAGCAAGCTCCCAGATAGTACTAATTTTTCTGCATACCACCCTCAGACTATTCTGCCTAAAACAGATGTTCAGTCACTGCCCCCTTAGATCAAGGACCTAAAATGGCTGCCACACTTACCACATAAACCCTTCTGCCCAGCCTCGTAACACCTGTCCCACCAGCCTAGCGTGATGAGTACGACTATTTAAAAACAGCCAAGGATCTCCAAGAGGCTGATCATCGCAGCCTCCTCCTCCTCAAGCCTGATGTGACAGAATGAAAATTCCTGGGCCGGCAATCAGAAGTCAACATTGCCATTCTCTAGCCTGTGACCTTCAGAAAGTCACTCCACCTCCCTGAGGCCACTGCCTCATCTCTGAGATGCCCTCCCATTTCACAATGTGTGAAACCAAGGCCATGGTTGCTACGAGGGTACTTGGTGAACTGTCAAGGTCTATGCAAATTAACAACCACAAATATATAATTCTCCAGAAGCTGCGAGTGCTCAGCCCTTCCCAGAGGGACTACACACTCATGGTCTCCATCTGTGGGAGCCCCACCCAGTGCCTCTATTAATATATATCTTCAGTAAATATATATCTTTCTTCCTGCTTCTGAATTAGAAGATATGTTCGTCTAAAGGCAAAATGAGTTTTTTAGTCTTTTACTTTAAAAAGGATGGGCTTCCCTGGTGGTGCAGTGGTTAAGAATCTGCCTGCCAATGCAGGGGACACGGGTTCGAGCCCTGGTCCGGGAAGATCCCACATGCTGCGGAGCAACTAAGCCCGTGTGCCACAACTACTGAGCCTGGACTCTAGAGCCCGCGAGCCACAACTACTGACCCCGCGTGCCACAGCTACTGAAGCCCGTGCGCCTAGAGCCCGTGCTCTGCAACAAGAGAAGCCACCGCAATGAGGAGCCTGTACACCGCAATGAAGAGCAGCCCCCGCTCGCCACAACTAGAGAAAGCCCGCGTGCAGCAATGAAGACCCAACGCAGCCAAAAATAAATAAATAAATTTTAAAAATAAAATAAAATTAAGTAAATAAAAAGGAAAAATATCTAAAATAATAACCTGTTTATGCACTGAAGCAATTGTGGAACACAAGCCAAGTTAGCCATGATGACAGTGGGGAAAGAATAAAATGTCAATATGGAAGATAAAGGAGGAATAAATTATGTTCAGAACATATGAAGCATTATTTGTTACAAAGTTTTTCTTATTAAAACCTTACTGGTTATAAGGGCAAACAGAAGTGAAAACTTAGCCCTTTGGAACATAAAGGTTGTATTCCCTGTAAGATAACAACATGTCAGAATTTTATTATTTATGAAGATTTGAGGATGGGGGCAGGAGGGCATGGAGAAGAGGGCCATTATGGATCAAGCCAGCAGCAGGCAGACAGGAATTCTGGATTCTTTGCTAAGTGCATCCAGAAAAGTTTCTACTCCATTCAAGAGCCCAGGAGCCCCTTTGCTTCAAGACCTTCCAACAAAAATTTCTTATTATGTACTAATTCCACTAAAACTGTGGTCCTAGATAACCAGAGCTCAGACTCGCAATGCCATTTTCAGTTATTTACCTGGAGATGTTGTCTCTGTCCTCTGAGAACTCACAATTTATACTGATGCTATGTTGGGTAGAGAGGTAACTGGTGACTTTTTTTCTCCTCTTTCTATATTATTTAAACTCTGTTCATGTTACTTTTATGATGAAATTTTGACTTACAAAGATTTTAAAACATAAAAGTAGTGTTATAAAGAAAAAAGTCTTATCTCCACCAATTCCCAGCTCTGAAACCTTGAACAGCCCACCTTACCTCCCTAAGTTTCTGTTTCCTTATCTGTAAGATGGGGATAGTCAAGCCTGCTGTTACTACTTTATAAGGTAGTTATAAAAATCAGGTATGCTCATGGAAATAAAAATATAAGCACTTATATATAATGAGGCATTAGTATAATTATCTAAGAGTGTCAAACTGCCCAGCCTCGCCTGATAAGAACCACATACACACTCATACTTTATGACCTGGCAAAGTTTCTCCATACTTTGCACAGAATCTAATGACCCACTATTAACCCTATCTGCTTCATGAGAACTGTTGCTTAAAGGCAGAGAGGGGATTTTTATGATTTGTGTTAAAATGAATAGAAGTCTAAAAAACCAACATATAATAATGCTGTACTTCTAAGTTCCTTGCCTCTTTTACTTGATAAATCAATTACTTAAAATAAGTGCACACCCAATCGAATAGTTAACCCTTTTAAATTGTCCAAATGCATCTCTAATACAAACTTATTTTAAATCCACTTCTATGTAATAAAGGCTCAATAGTAATAGGTAAGCATCATGAATGTTGATGGAGCTACCTAGGAAATTCACAGATGAGTTAGAAAGTTAACAGCTGTGAGGGAAGAATAGTTCCTCCCACGCCTCAGATTTCCCTGAGGCGGGCCTTGGCTCGATAACACTCCTGGACTCGCACCTCTGCATTCCTCTTCTAGGAGAGGAGTTACCTGATTGGGCATACGTGACCTGGCCCCCTTCCTATAGGGAAAGTGGGTACATTATAATCTATACTCTCCGCAGTGCGGTGAGCTAAGAAGGGCAGGCTCTACCCGCACCACCCTCACCATCCTCACCAGGGAAGCTTGCAGTATAGTACCTGAAGTTCATTCAGAGGTGTGTCAAAAGCCCATTTCTCCAGGCATCTAATCTACATCCTCCAATATAGTCTTTAAGAATAATAAAGCTGAGAGACTGATCTCTATTGATCTGACCCCTTTACCAATATCTCAACTGGCTCTAGACTTAGGCCAAAAAGAGACAGTTCTTTCAAAGAAAGAACTAAACACAAGATTTATAGGCACAGAATGGTAGCAGGGTCAGGGTTTACTCTTCAGAGACCTCTACCAACGTGTGTGGGAGTATTCAGGGTTCTTTCCCAAGCAAATCCAAGATCGCATCTGTACTCAAGAACTCCAGGCCAACACGCGTCAGGCCTATTGATCCAGCTGTGTGGAGCCCAGAGGTTCAGGAGCACGCACGGCTGGACAACCAGACTACAGAGACCCCCAGCACAACTCCTCATTAACTACCCAAGGGAGAGAAGGGACCCAATAAGTTCACAATCTATGGTAGGCTGTGTAGACTTTTAGGCAAGTCACTTAATCTCTCCAACTCTGTTCCCTCATCTATAAAAGGGATATGAGGATATGACAATACCTACTCAACAGGTATTAACATTGCTGTTAAGAAGAGCAACAAAGAAGATATAAGATCAACATGCTCTTAAATAATGCATTTAAAGGAACAGGGAAATATTATTATTTTTTAAAAGAATAAAAGTGCCTGGTCTTTCCTCCTGAATCACATGCTCATCATTCAGAACCAAACAGGATAGCAGAGTTCTGATCGGGAGCCACCCCTATGTGCCACAGTGCTTCACATCATGTCTATTTTAGTAGATCTGTTAACTAACAGCAAGGGTGGAGTTTTTTGTTTTAGTTTTTTTTTTTAATGAATTTATTTATTTATTTATTTATCTTTGGCTGAGTTGGGTCTTCGTTGCTGTGCACAGGCTTCCTCTAGTTGCGGCGAGCGGGGGCTACTCTTCGTTGCGGTGCACGGGCTTCTCATTGCGGTGGCTCCTCTTGTTGCGGAGCACAGGCTCTAGGTGTGCGGGCTTCAGTAGTTGTGGCTCACGGGCTCTAGAGCACAGGCTCAGTAGTTGTGGCACACGGCATGTGGGATCATGGCATGTGGGATCTAGAGCACAGGCTCAGTAGTTGCTCCGCGGCATGTGGGATCTTCCCGGACCAGGGCTCGAACCCGTGTCCCCTGCATTGGCAGGCGGATTCTTAACCACTGCGCCACCAGGGAAGCCCAAGAGTGGAGTTTTTAATCAATTGTTCCTAAAAAGCACTTAGTCTACCAAACCAGAACATGATACATCAAATTCCTTTAAATTACCTGTGCTTACTGCCTTTTCCTCCTATCCTGATTTATTAATAAATACAATTATAATAAGCTGCTCTTTAATAGCCCATTGGTATGGTAATAATTTAGCCTTGCCCAATCATCTCTAATAAAACTTATTTTGAAGTGGCTTCTTTTTAGCAAAGATTGCTAACTCCCCCTGGTTTTTCTTACTAGTGAATGTGCTGGTCAACCATAAACAACGAAGCAGAAGCTCCTTAGGGTAATGCCTAATGAGTCAGAAAGAAGCAAGAAGAAAGTACAGCAAGAAGGTGAGATGCACACAAAAACCCTGTCTCACCTTTCCTGAACTCAGTCCAGAGGTTTCCTTCTTAAGCTAGGAAGGATTTTTCCAAGAGGAGATGATACACATGTCTTAATAGCATGGGAAATGTACCTAGTACCTAAGACAAAAAGGAGGTCAAACAAAGGAGGCAAAGATATACAATGGAGAAAAGACAGTCTCTTCAATAAGTGGTGCTGGGAAAACTGGACAGCTACATGTAAAAGAATGAAATTAGAATACTCCCTAACACCATACACAAAAATAAACTCAAAATGGATTAGAGACCTAAATATAAGACTGGACACTATAAAACTCTTAGAGGAAAACATAGGAAGAACACTCTTTGACATAAATCACAGCAAGATCTTTTTTGATCCACCTCCTAGAGTAATGGAAATAAAAACAAAAATAAACAAATGGGACCTAATGAAACTTCAAGCTTTTGCACAGCAAAGGAAACCATAAACAAGACGAAAAGACAACCCTCAGAATGGGAGAAAATATTTGCAAACGAATCAACGGACAAAGGATTAATCTCCAAAATATATAAACAGCTCATTCAGCTCAATATTAAAGAAACAAACACCCCAATCCAAAAATGGGCAGAAGACCTAAATAGACATTTCTCCAAAGAAGACATACAAGTGGCCAAGAAGCACATGAAAAGATGCTCAGCATCACTAATTATTAGAGAAATGCAAATCAAAACTACAATGAGGTATCACCTCACTCCTGTTAGAATGGGCATCAACAGAAAATCTACAAACAACAAATGCTGGAGAGGGTGTGGAGAAAAGGGAACCCTCTTGCACTGTTGGTGGGAATGTAAATTGATACAGCCACTATGGAGAACAATATGGAGGTTCCTTAAAAAACTAAAAATAGAATTACCATATGACCCAGCAATCCGAGTACTGGGCATATACCCAGAGAAAACCGTAATTCAAAAAGACACATGCACCCGAATGTTCATTGCAGCACTATTTACAATAGCCAGGTCATGGAAGCAACCTAAATGCCCATCAGCAGACGAATGGATAAAGAAGTTGTGGTACATATATACAATGGAATATTACTCAGCCATGAAAAGGAACGAAATTGAGTCATTTGTTGAGAAGTGGATGGATCTAGAGACTGTCATACAGAGTGAAGTAAGTCAGAAAGAGAAAAACAAATATCGTATATTAACGCATGTATGTGGAACCTAGAAAAATAGTACAGATGAGCCGGTTTGCAGGGCAGAAGTTGAGACACAGATGTAGAGAACGGACATATGGACACCAAGGGGGGAAAACTGCGGTGAGGTGGGGATGGTGGTGTGCTGAATTGGGCGATTGGGATTGACATGTATACACTGATGTGTATAAAATTGATGACTAATAAGAACCTGCAGTATAAAAAAAAAAAATGTCTGGGTTAACTATCCTGCATTCCTTTTTTCTTTCATTGTGGTAGCACACACATAATTAAAAATTTACCATCTTAACCATTTTTAAGTGTACAGTTTAGTAGTGTTAAGTATATGTACATTGTTGTGCAACTAACCCCCGAAACGTTTTCATCCTGCAAAACTGAAACCCTATACCCTTTAAACAGCAACTCCCTCTATGCTGCATTCTTGACTAAACAATCCAAGAGAGGGTCCCTCCTTTCTCTCACAAGCCTCTAGTCAAAATTTGCCCATAACCTTAATGATTTAGCCATTTGAAAATCTCATCCTACTAAACAGTCTTTAAAACTCAGGCTTCCGGGTGACAAGAACTCCCTGCATAACTCTGGGCTTCGCATATGCCAGCTTTCGTCAGGTAATAATTAAAGCTACCAATGGTCTGTGCCCATGCTGAGCTATGATCTAGGCTTGATAAGTGAAGTATTAAAATGTCTGTAACTGGTTTGCTCTCCATTCCTTTAATCCTGAGATGCTATACCTCTGTTCTTCCTGCTTTCGACAAGTTTCTCAAGTAGATCAAGAAGACAAAATATACTTTGTCTTAGAGATTTAAAAGTGGGCAACCTTGTCGTCATTCCATTTCCCACGGAAGGCCAAACAACCTGTCTCTCAAATCAAAAAGATATGGTAAGAGGAGGAAATGATGGGAAGGCTCGGGGCCAGGGTGGAAAGTCTTTCCTCCTTTTTCCAAAAGTGACTTTAACACAACTGCTTCTGGGTGCCAACGGATATGAAGTGACGAACACAGAACTTAGCAAATGTCTGCAACTTTGTCACTGGTGCCCTGTAAGGACACGGGCGATAACTCGAACTCAAAATATCTCAGAGTTTTGCAAGGCATTTCAGTTATCCATGCACTCCTCTCGACATCAGGATCCTTACATGGAAAGATTCTTTCCTGGCTCTTTCAAGGTGAAGTATAATCAAAAGAAACCATGGTTGTCAAAACACTTTGTAAGACTAAACAGATGAGAGGGATTACAACCGGGGAAGCACATGGGTTCATCACTAAAGATGCTCTGGCCAGGAAATGAGGAGGTGGAGCATCAAGATGCAAATCAACCACTGCCTGGCTGAGGCACCTTGGGCATGTCACCTGCCGTCCAGGATTGCTCGTTTATGAAATAGTGACTAAACTCCCTCCTTGATTGCCTCACAGCTTTGTGTGGAGGAGCAATACACCGGGTGTCAGTGGAGCAGTCACATGGGGAGTATACATTAGCTAGGGTGCTATTATGCTCTATGCGGTCTAACTACCCACATACTTGCTCAAGTTTGAAGCATTGCTCAACTTTAAAGAAGTCCTTCTGGGCTGCTTCACAATAAATTTACAAGTGCTTGTTTTTACAAATGCATTAGAAGACTTGTTGATTGAAAGGCAGAGTAGGAATTTTTATTGTTTCATTTTTTTAAAGAAAAATCTTAATTTTAATAATTTAATTTTAAAACGAAACCTACAAATGCTAATGCCATACTTCTTACGTTTCCCTTCTGTTTCTTCCTTTATATGTCTTTAACCTTTTCCTCTCTGCCCTCTTTCCACCTCAGAAAACGCACAAATCTCACTCATTTCTACTTAAAGTAAAACCAGCCAAAAAGATAACTTTCGATTTTGTTTTCTCTCCTGAACTTCTCCCACTCCTTCTCTTCGTAGGTAAAAGCTTCAAAAGAGAGTTGACTCTCACTTTCCCTACTTCCCCTCCTCCCATTCATCTTCCACTGCAGCCTGGCTCCTGCCCCTTTAGCTTAGAGCGTTCCTTGAAACCCTCTAAGCTAAAGGTCTATGATGACCTAACTACAAAATACAAAGGATGCTTTCCAACCTTTACCCATGTAGACCTCTTTGCAACACCTGGCTCTGTTGACCTCATTCCAGAACTCACCCCTCCCCAAGCCCTTGCCCATCTTGCAGCTACCATCTCATTTAATCGGTCCTTCAAACCTCCATAGCTCTGCATGAAATCATTCCATTAGCTGCTCCTTCAATGTCTGTGTTCATGGGGCTTCCTTCCTTCACTCTCTTCTCATTTGTTTTGCTCTCTCTTGGAAAGAGCATGTACAGTTCATGCCTTCAAAACTACACATATGCTGAAAATTCCCAGTCTACCGATACAGCCCAGAGCTCTCTCTGAATGCTATACCCTTAATTTATCACTGCTTTCAGTAATATTTTTTAAATTTATTTTATCCCAGCTTTCAAACTCAGCATTATATAAATGTTGATACAGTGGTTACCTAGGAAACTATCAGATCAGTTAGAGGACAACTATGAGGGAGGAATACATATTTCTGAAGATGGCTCAGATTTCCATGAGCAGAGACATATGAAATTAAAAAGTAATGTGGAAAATAAACGCCTTCAGATCCTGAGAAGTTATTTTCAACTTCATCTCCATTCCTCAATCCTTATAAATATTGCACCCCTTCCTTATATTGTGAGGGTTGAGTCCTAAGACAAACTGCCAAGCCTATGAGTATTGTGAACATACTCAAAAGTAGCTGAAATTTCAAATGCAAAATCTAAAACGCCGAAGACGTGCTGTATAATTTAAAGTTTAATAAACCCGTAAGGGTAAATGGAAAGCACTTTTTCATGGTATAAAATAAAGCTTTAACAGAGTTGCCTTAATAACCGAGAAAGGAACAACTTACATATTCAAAAAGTGACAACTGGCTAAAATAATTCTAAAATGGGCGGAAAGGAACAGTACTTAGCAATCAAGTATGATATTATAAAACATATTCAGTGGAAAGGAAAAATGTCACGATATATTATGCTTTGAAAAGTGGGTTATCAAAGAGTAAAATTAATATGATCCCAATTTAGAAAAAGAATTAATATCTCTATATATGAAGAGAAAAAGAAAGAATACACACCCAAAAAACAGTTATAGTGATGGTAATACATGTTTTAGCTCTCCTTTGTGCTTTTGTACATTTCCTGAATTTTCTATGACAAATGCTTCTTAAATGCACTTTTAAGCCAAGGTTACAAGAAGAATACAATTAGAAAAACAATCACAATACAATGTTCAATGAAAAAGGTATGGCTACATCTATATCAAGGAGCACATGCCTAGAGAAAAGACTGGAATGAAATATACCAAACTTCTAACAGTCCGTGTTAAAGTGCTCATAATTCTTCTTTCCTCCATCTTCCCCGATGCTTGGCAATACGGTTACATTATTTCATAATAAAATAAATGGTTAAAATTTTATAAGATAAAAAAAAGGCTCAAGAGGGAGTTGTACCCCAAGAGTTGAATTTGGTTTTGTTTCTGTTTTTATGTAACAGGGTCACCTACTCACTAAGTCCCTTAGGAGCTCCGAGACTCCTTCTCTAATTTGTAAAACGGGCACTACACCTGCCCAGGCCTCTCCCCACCCTACCCATTAGTAAAACACAAAGCCTTATGGTAACATCAACACTGCAATTTACCCAAGGGTTGGACTGCTCTCCCCAGTCCCCCAGGAATACCCGCACCACCACCCCCTTCCTGACCTTTTCATATTAGATGTTCGGTGCTGTCCGGATGCCTGTTTTGTATCAAATGATGAGAAGTGTTGGCTGCTTGTTGCCATATCTACACGAGAAGGCCTGTTAATAAAAAGGCAGTGAGGTTGTTACATCTTTGTCTTACAGGAAAAGTCTACATAGATTAAAGTATACAACGCAAGTCCTTCAATTATTTATATTATCTCACTTCCATTTCTTATCAGTTTTGAAAATCAAATAGCAGAATCCACTCAGTTACATGGTGAATATTCCTGAAATACAGCCCCAATAAAATAAACTTATTTTTCTTTATATTCCAATACACAAAAAAGAAATTAATGAAATCACCCCCCAAAACTCTCCACCCAAAGGTAACATTGTAGCTTGTATATATCCTTCCAAATCTTTTCACAAGTAAATCTATCTATCTATCTGTCTATATTTTTCTTAATTGAAATGGTATATTACTGTAGGGGAGGAAAAAGTTTTCGTCAACCCTCTTAGGGCCCCTGGCTGGGTCTGGAAATTAAACTGACAAAGACAGATCGACAAGAGAAAAGCACACAAATTTAATTGAATGGTTACATGTATGTGAGAACCTTCATAGGAGAATGAAGACCCAAAGAAGTGAGCAGAGCAGAAATCTTTTATACCTTTCTGACAAAGAAACAATACATTTGTCAAGAATGGGCAAAACAAATGGTGAAGGCCTAGGGGTAAATGGTGAAGGAATAACCTGGAATAAATAAGGGTTAATTTAACAAGATTTGTCTGCAGACTCTCTGAGCTGTATGAGTCTGTCTCCAGTAAAAACAGAATTTATGTCCTACCTTTAGGCAGAAAGAGGGAACTTTTTCAGTGTTTACTGCTTCTCGATTGCCTTCAGCTCAAAATGATTTTTATGTCAAAGAGGCATACGTATTTTGGGATAACATATTCTGGCTTCCTTCATTATATGCTTAATTTATCCTGAATCTTTTCTTCTCAACAAATACAGAGTTGCTCTATCATAGTGTCCACATAGCAGTCTACTGAATAGAGGTAACATATTTCGTTACCTATCCCTCATTTTGAGGCATGCTAGTTGCTCCCAATGTTTGGCAATTATCAATACAAACAATACTGCAATAAGCCCCTTTACTCACTTGCCTGATTATTTCCTAAGGATAAATTCTGGAGTGAAAGGGCAAGTATTTTGTAAAATATCTTATGTTTTAAAAACTGCCTTGTTTCCCATTATATATTTATACCACAGAATGCCGAGGTAACATAGAGGAGCTGGAGACCAATCTGGTTTGCAGAATCTTAGGCCACATTTTGACCTAGATCTACCTCACAGACACACGCGGAGGCAAGCCTACTGCAGAGAAGGAAACTTCCATAGAGCTTAAGAATAAGCCCTGCCCTGTATATAACAGAATCCTCAACCTCCCATTGACGATTCACCTTAACTGTCCACAAGCCATAGAGAAGAGAGGAAAGGGTTATTGACCATCCCTTTAGAAAAGCTTCTTTTTTTTTAATTCTAAGATGTCAATACCCTTATTGTACATTAAGTGGAGTTTGATTATATTCTACCTTCAGACTTCCCAATACCCGGTAATATTTTATATTCAACATTCATCTTTTCTTGAACATGTCAAGTTTCCTAAATTATACATCAGGTTAGGGGAAAATCAAGGTTCTTTTCACAAGGGTGGTTGGGTGTGGGTGATGGGAGAAAAGAAAACGCCATGGTTAAGTGGAAATGTAGCTTGAAGGCATGTTATTTTCCATCACAAGAACTTCTTACCAGGAGAATGGAGGAAGCCCTAAGCACTTAGGTAAACCAGACTACAGGGTACTGAACTGACATCTCAGTTTACAAGCAGGGAAAGAGGAATAGATAGATTCAAAGGGCTGTCTAGCCTTTTGGACCATTCTTGCCTATCTGTTCCCTTACAGATTCATTTATAAGGGCTAGAAAAATATGTTCTCTGAAATGTATATAAAAATGTCCCCATTTCTCATTTGCCTTATCTTTAATTTTAAAATTCTCCCCAATATTGAAATTTTTATATAATCAAAATTAATCATTTCCCTTTAATATTTCTGATTTTGAGGGCACACTTAGGAAAACCTCCCCTCCACAAAGATTATATAACATAATTTTACCATGCTGCTTTTTTAATATTTAATGTGTTGATCCATTTATAATTTGAGTATATGGTACAAGATAGTGCTGTGCATTTTTCTTAATCTTTTGTCATTTTTCCCAAGATAATTTTTAAAAGCCTGTATCTTTACCCCAATGATTTGACATACCATATATATGAAACACTAAATTAATTAAGTTCTGCTAAAATCAAGTCTGTTGTGTCAGGTAAATGTTGCATGTTTCAAAGCTACAATTATAGCATCTTTACCAGGCAGAAAACACTTAAATTTAGCAGAACTTAATAATTATTAATAAAACAATACTAGATTTTTTTCATTTTTCTGGGGTACAAAAGTTTAGTTTTTTATGCTTTTATATACATGTACATGAAGTCCCAGAAATTCTACAGTATTTTAAAATTCATATTAATATCGCAATAAGTACATCATGCTACAAACTGATCTTTTTTTTAATTTTTTTTTTAATATTTATTTATTTATTTTTGGCTGTGTTGGGTCTTCTGTGCGAGTTGGGTTTCTGTGCGAGGGCTTTCTCTAGTTACAGCGAGTGGGGTCCACTCTTCATCACGGTGCGCGGGCCTCTCACTGTCGCAGCCTCTCTTGTTGCGGAGCACAGGCTCCAGATGCGCAGGCTCAGTAAGCTGTGGCTCACGGGCCTAGTTGCTCCGCGGCATGTGGAATCTTCCCAGACCAGGGCTCGAACCCGTGTGCCCCGCATTGGCAGGCAGATTCTCAACCACTGCGCCACCGGGGAAGCCCCAAACTGATTTTTTTATTCAGTTTTTTTTTATAGACCTAATTCACTCACTTACTAGATAGTAAACTACTATCTAGTATTTTATCAAGAACTATTTTCCCCTTTTTTATGAGAAATGCTTAAATACATGGAGAAAATAATTTAACACACAAGTATATCTAGAATCCACTTTTGTGTACAGTGTGACCTATATTTAATTGTTTCCCCTATGGATAGGCAATTATCCCAAGAGCAATGAATAACTCATCCTTCAGCTAGCTACTCAGTAGCTTTGAAATAAGATTAAAAAAAAGATCGCATGCCCACTCAATGCCATCTTGGAGCGTTGTCTAACAGGCCCACCCAAGGAATATTTCATTCTATAAGGGATATATCCTTGTTTGACTTGCTATTTTCTATTGATTAAGGTCTATATTCTATAAAATATGTTAACTTGCAGATTTTTTTTGTCTGGTACATATGCAAATAATTTGGTACGGTTATGGTTTTATTGCCTTATAGGAGATTAACCAGTTTTGTATATAACAAATCTTATTCGAACATTCTTTCTTCAGTTCCCCAAATGCTCTTGGAACAGTTTCACCATCTTGATGGTTTCCTCATTGATAAGTAAATGTTTGACATGCGTTCACGCTAAAATTATCACACTCCGATGTAATGAATGACACTGTTATTTCTAACCCAGGGCAGGTTTCCATACATGTACAGGGCAGTTTCAGGCACTCTTTTGATCCATTCACTTATTTGCCTCTGTCTGCACCACTGACACAACTTTCATTAGCTTGGCTTTATTAGATCCTATATGACAATGGGCAAGCCCTCCACTTTATTAAATGCTCTTTGGGGGAGGGGGGGGTGTCTGGGACTGCTATTGCAACTTCATTCTTATTTACAAATTTTAGAATCAATTATTGTAAAGTTCCAAGAAAAGTCCTGCTGAGGTTTTGAGTGGGACTTCATTACATTTTCAGAGATTTTGCAGAGAATTGTAAACTTTACAATATTATATTTTTCACATCTATACACATTTATTCAGGTCTTCTCTTACTTCCTTCAATAAAGGAAGGAAATATACATAAAACACTGCACTGAGGTAAGTGCACCCTTGCAAAGACGCCATGCTAGATGTTCCTTATATTGCTTTAGTTTTAGAACGTGTACCACCAAAGCAAGCACAGTTAGTAAAATTTTAACTGAAAAAAATGACTTGTCTGTTCCACTTCTGAGTATAACCTAGACGTTAAACTCAAATGTCAGGAAAAAAATGTATTTTTAGCTAGAGAAAAATATTGTTATTGGGCTTATAGAGGTTAAGAAAAACAGTACATCATATTTCATTTACAGGTATAGGTATGCTAGAAAATGTGTCCTTATTTTGCCCTGATTTTACTGCTTTAATTTCTGTAAGTTTTTAAACAGCTTTATGGATACATTATTCACAGACCATACAATTCATTCATTTAAATTATACAGTCAATGGTTTTTAATATTCATAGATAGTATGTCACTTTCACCACAATCTAATTTTACATTTTGTCACCCAAAAGATACTCTATATCCATCCACCAGCAATCGCTTCGCATGTCCCTCCACCTCTAGCCCTAAGAAACCACTAATTTACTTCCTGTATGTACAGATTTGCCTATTCTGGATGTTTTATATTAACGAAATTATATAATATGTGGTCTTTCATGATTGGTTTTTTTCACTTAGCATAATGTTTTCAAGAGTTATTTGAGCTGTTGCATGTATCAATACTTCATTCCTTTTTGCTGCCAAATAATAATCCATTTCATAGATATAACACACTTCATTTGTCATTTCATTAGTTGATGGGTATATGGGTTATTTCCACTTTTTGGCTATTATGAATAATGCTGCTATTAATATTCATGTACAAGTTCTTGTGTGGACATATACTTCATTTCTCTTGGCATATAACTAGGAGTGGAATTGCTGAATCCTATGGTAACTCTACGTTTGACATTCTGAAGAGCTGCCAGACCATTTTCCAAAGTGACTGTGTGATTTTACATTCCCACCAGTAATGTATGAAAGTTTCAGTTTCTCCACATCTCGGACAACACGTGTTACTGTCCATATTCGCGGGTGTGATGGTTATCTTATTGTGGTTTTGATTTCCATTTGTCTAATGATGGATACTGAGTATCTGCTTAGCTACATATTAACCATTTGTATGTCTTCTTTGGAAAAATGCCTGTTCAGGTTCTTTGGCCATTTTTTAATTGGGTGACTTGCCTTTTATTATTGAGTTTCATACCGCTCTAATTTTTAATCACTAGGTAGAACTATTCTCAGATGAAAAGCTTACAGATTCATTTTTTATACTTTTTCTCTCATTCAAATCATAGTTAGCAGAATCAATTCAAATTTAATTTCCCCCAGTAAATCCGATACAGTGAGCTATGTTCCTGCAGGATGAAATACAAGCTAGCCCATTTAAAAAAGAAAAAAATGAAATAAAATTTCAAAAATTAATAAAAAGACACTTAATATCTTTGAGGCTTCTGCATCAAACTTAAAATCTCTCTTTAGGGGACGAGAGAAATGCATGAAGAAAGACCAGTGGATGTGCTCCAGGAGGCACCATTATGAAACCTACAGTAGGAATGGCACCCACTGGAGCTATGACACAGGACTCCAGGGGCGCCACCGACAGACTTCCGGGAAACCTACTGCTTCATATTATTGCCCATATGACCAACCTGTCTTTCTTACCAAAGAAAACTGCTCATCAGACCAATGTCCCATGGATGATGTTTTCAAATAGCCATTCTCATGGCCAGCGATCAGAGGAAAAAGGGAGGTGCTACTCCTGCTGCTGGGAGAGCAGAACAGCCCAGAAATTACCAGGCATTCCCCAAATACATGTTACTGTCAACTTCACCCCCTCGCCTGCCACCTATGCTATCAGAATCAAAGGAAAGGGGCTTCCCCGGTGGCGCAGTGGTTGAGAATCTGCCTGCCAACGCAGGGCACACGGGTTCGAGCCCTGGTCCGGGAAGATCCCACATGCCGCGGAGCAACAAAGCCCATGTGCCGCAACTACTGAGCCTGCGCTCTAGAGCCCGCGAGTCACAACTACTGAGCCCGTGCACCACAACTACTGAGCCTGCAAGCCACAACTACTGAGCCTGCAGGCCACAACTACTGAAGCCCGTGTGCCTAGAGCCCGTGCTCCGCAACAAGAGATGCCACTGCAATGAGAAGCCCGCGCACCGCAACGAAGAGTAGCCCCTGCTCGCCGCAACTACAGAAAGCCCACATGCAGCAACGAAGGCCCAATGCAGCCAAAAATAAATAAATTTAAAATAAATAAATTTTAAAAAAGAATCAAAGGAAAGAAATGTCAACATTTTTTTTTTTGCCATACTAGTCCTATCCTTTAGAGGGAAGATCTAAAAAGCTGAAAAAGGCCAAAGGGCAAGCACCAACACAGGATATAATTATTCTATGAGGTGAGATACTAGTGAATTTATAAACTAGATAAACTACCCCTAAAAAATTCATGCTTAGACTTATTAAAAAAGGCTTCCCCGACAAAAATTATAAACCTTCATATTATCTGAAGGACTTGGGTGGTTTTTACATTCTTTGTGCTTTTCCATAAGAGGAAGAGCTCAAGGAGGTGGAGAAACTTAACTTGGAAGAAAGAAGAGTTAGAGGAAAGCAGAGAAAAAGAAAGAATACGAGAGCTATTTCCAGACACTTCCCTCCCTTGTTCACTTGGAAGGTTCCAATTCATCCTTCTAGATCAGCTTCTCTGGAGCTGTATCCTACTCCCAAATGATTCAGAAAAATACATAACAGTGAGTATACAGACAGAGAATAATACACAAATGTGGCAAAATGCTAAAAAGGGATTCAGGGTATAGAGAAGTTCTCTGTATTATTCTCATACCTTTACTCTAAGTATGGAGTTACTGCAAAATAAGACGTTTTTAAAAGACAGCTCCTGTAGCAAAGGGCAGAGAACAGGGATTAAATAGGAGTGGCCACTAGGCCTCCGGCACCTGTGGACCAGCCAACACCAGTGGAGAATGCCAAGCCCTTGGGGTCAGGGGCACACCAACAGGTCCAGCCATCACAGGTGTGCTTCAGGAGCAGAGGCAGCAAGGACAGAGGTCACTGCAAAAACAGCCGATGAGAGGTCAACCAGAGAGCAACACCCAGACCAGGGCTCCATCCCTGTGTCACTTCCTCCTGCCCCCAGAGGCCATCTGGGAAGGAGGAGAGGAAGGGGGAACCTTTGAGAAGGGAGATGTCAGCCCGATGCAGAGTTTAAATTTTTACTTGCCTGGGCATTTACCTCTCCTACTCCCCCAAGAAAATCTGAGTCCCTCCGAAAGAGGCTGTCTGAATTTTGAACAGATGATGTCATGTTTAATTGACAACTTAATGTTTTTTTTCCCATCCTCAAGGGAGATGAGAGTTCAAGGACAAAGTGAGGACAGGTGAAAAGAATAAAAGTTCATTTTTGGATAAAAGATAAAGCATGCCCAGACCCTACTCACTAAGAAAATGGAGGGTGGGACTTACTGTCTCTTTAGAAAAAAGAAAGTACCCCAATAGATGCTGTTTTTCTTGCCCAGAGCCACAGCAAATCACTGACAGAGTTGGAAACTAAAATCAGAGCCTGTATCTTTTCAGCTTCTTTCCTTAGGCAAAGCAAACTGTACTCCACATTATTTAAAACAAGCAACAATAGAATGTTAGTTGGCAAGAGACATACACAGCACCTGTTTCATTTTGCTGGGGTTTTTTTTTACTGATTTTTTTTAATTTAAAATAAAATCCCTTCCCTACTGGAAGGTTCTCTTATTTCTAGTGGAAAACTTCTACCTCATCTTTTAATTATCCTTCTTCAGTTCCGTACTATAGTGCGAATTAGGAGAAAGCATGCTGCAACACAGGCAGAATGCTGGATTCTACCCTAGCTGTGCAAGCAGTGTGACTACGGACCAATCTCTCACCTCTGCCAGGGGCTGGGGGTGGGGTGAGTAGGAAGCAGGGAGGCTACTGTTTAACGTGTGTAGAGTTTACGTTTTACAACATGAAAAGAGTTACGGAGGTGAATGGTGGTGATTGTTGCACCACATTATGACTGTATTTATTAATACTACTGCAGTGGTGGTTATGACGGTTAAAGTGTATGTTACATGTATTTTACAACGATAAAAACAAAAACAAAAATGGGGGACTTCCCTGGTGGCACAGTGGTTAAGAATCCGCCTGCCAATGCAGGGGACAACGGGTTCGAGCCCTGGTCCAGGAAGATCCCACATGCCGCGGAGCAACTAAGCCCGTGTGCCACAACTCCTGAGCCTGTGTGCCACAACCACTGTAGCCCGTGTGCCTAGAGCCTGTGCTCCACAGCAAGAGAAGCCACCGCAATGAGAAGCCCACGCACTGCAGCAAAGAGTAGCCCCCATTCACCACAACTAGAGAAAGCCTGTGCACAGCAACGAAGACCCAACGCAGCCATAAATAAATAAATAAATAAATTTATTTTAAAAAGAAATAAAAGTTGGTGGGGGGGGGAAAGCAGCACACACACAAAAGCCAGAAGAGGGCTAACAATACATTTGTCCTGTCTACCTCACAGGGTTTCTCTGAGGAAGCAATGCATTCCATTTTGTAAAATCACTTTTTAAACTGGAACGTGACATAAACGTGGGGCTGATGTTGTTAGAAGAGTTAAGTGATTGGGGCCAAGAACTTCCCATTAGACAGACTGCTGCACTCCTGCTACTCAGCAGTTCAAGTTTCCCGCAGTCACAGCCAGAGGCCACTTAGTGGCACTCTGCCACTTTCCTTAGTCCCTCAAAGGAGGGATGCAGAGCCTTTTCAGGATGCAGAGCAAATGGAGGTTTTCAGCATAACACTGAATGGGGGTAACTGTTTATCATTTCTTTTAAAACGCCACCTAAAACAAAGATTAGCAAAAAAAGAAATTTCTAAAAAGCAATGTTGAAAACAAGCTTTCCTTTCATTTGTCTCATGATCCATGAGGGAAAGAAAAATCAAGGCTACCCAAAAGTTTTCCAGGCTAGATAATGTGTCTCTCCTCTGGGTTCCATGGTCAGAATTTAAAACCCATCATAGTATGATGAATGGTCTACTTTTCAGTTGCTGTGAGTAGCTTACAAGTTTTTTAAGGACAAGGACTCTCTTAGCCCAGAGAAGCTCAATAAGTTTTGGTTGAATGAATGACATTTGTATTTATTCTATATATATTAGCACCCTTGTGCCAAACACAGTATCAATACTTGGCATTTTATGTCACCTCTGTAGATCACAGAAAGTACCCATGAATATCATGGAGTCCTCATTCACAAGCAAGCAGCTGACAGTAAATATTACGGCTTCCCCCACAAACATCTACTAGATGAGACAAGCAAAACAGAAGGGGAAACATACAAATACTCAGGTAATTAAGCGCCAAAGTTTAATTTTCTTTAGCTCTTCAATGTGTGGCTGTTTTCATAGTGGTGTACTGTATACATTCAGCCTGTGGTACCAAGTGGGCACATAAAATGGTTTTGTTATACAGGGATGATATTGCCTTTAAAAAAAGCTAATATTGAAGAGGGGTGATGGCACATAATGCTGTATATTAAGGCCCAGTTAGCTAGCTCATGGCAAGGCTCAAATTCTGCCCCACCCACTAAGCTAAGAAGATAACGACTACGGCCCCAAACCACAAAAGAAAGTCAAGTCTGGGTCCCACACTTCCCTGGTTTCTAAAATATAGTCACCTGTAATGACCTGAAATAAGATATTCTATAACCCACTAATCTAAAACAATCACCAAAGAAATCCATTCATACCACTTGAATGGTCACTAAAGACTTTCCACACCGGGTCTTCCCTGGTGGCGCAGTGGTTAAGAATCCGCCTGCCAATGCAAGGGACACAGGTTCGAGCCCTGGTCCAGGAAGATCCCACATGCCACGGAGCAACAAAGCCTGTGCACCACAACTACTGAGCCCGCGTGCCTAGAGCCCATGCTCCGCAACAAGAGAAGCCACTGCCATGAGAAGCCCACGCACCTCACCAAAGAGTAGCCCCTGCTTGCGGCAACTAGAGAAAGCCTCGTGCAGCAACAAAGACCCAACGCAGCCAAAAATAAATAAAATAAATAAATTTTTAAAAAAAGACTTTCCACACCTGTGAACCGATGAACTATCAGAAGAAAAACAAGCTATGCATGAAATTCATGTCAAACTCATGTTCGTATAATCTGCCCATAGATGCAGTCCTGCCCTTTCTAAAATGAGCCAAAGACGTAAGTGTAAATTTTGTGTTGAAAAGTAGAAAGCAAGTCAAAACTATAGGAAGATCTCTGAGCATGAGGTCAAAAAACCTATAAGCATTTTTCATATGCAGAGGGCACTGTGACTTTATTAAAAAAAGGGAGGGGGCTGCCTACATTCCCCCAATCAGCCCATGGCTAAGAGACACAATACAACAGCCTGTAGGAGCACAGATCGGCCAACTTTTAGCACCATGGAGTCACAGTCAGCACTCTGAATGACTTTGGGCAACTGATTTAACATTTTCCCACCTCGTTTTCCTTCTCTGTAAAAGGGGAGATCAATTAACACGGTTGTTATTTAAGATACAAAGACAGACTTTCCATGGGTACCGGACCTGACGGACCTGACGCAGAAGACATTTTAAAAAGAATCTAATCCATTTCTTCTCCACTAAGATATGAAAATGATGACGCAGCAAAAAGCTGCTAAACCTCCCTCACTGCTTTGTTCAGGAAACCACACAGAGCCTCAGAATGCCTTATCTCATGACAGGCCTCAGAGACTTCTGCTAACCAAATGAGAGATTTGATGCAAAAAATGGGAGATTAAAAACTATACAAAGTCACAAGTGGGTTATAATCTTATAAATTTGTTTATGATGTACTGGGTTGGAAATCAAAACATATTTTCCATAAAAACAATGATTGATATATATCTATACCAATATATATCTCTATGCATGTGTTGTGTGTGTGTATATATATATACACATGCATATATCTCTATGTACATTCATACGTATTTGCACACAAATATGTTAAATTCTCTACCTAAGCCATCAAAGCCTATTTAAGCCCTAAATTATAAATAACTGGCCAGAGTCTTAGAGCCAGGAGCGAGATGACTTCACCACTCATACTTTAGTGACACTTCAGTGGCTCATCATGGCCCTTGCCACAGTTTCTTGGCAAGGTACCCTTGGTACCTGTCTTTCTCTAACCAGATTATCCTCACCAGAACTGCAGGCCTCTCAAGCTTCTTGGCAAACCCTGAAGAGACCATGGTGAAGGGGATCAGAGTATGTCACCCCCAAATATATCATTTTCACGTAAAGATTATTTTGAGGTGAAGGCAATTAGCTCTCTGCTCTCCTCCTTTCTATCTAAAATCAGGGTATCGGGCTTCCCCGGTGGCGCAGTGGTTGAGAATCTGCCTGCCAATGCAGGGGACACGGGTTCGAGCCCTGGTCTGGGAAGATCCCACATGCTGCGGAGCAACTAGGCCCGTGAGCCACAACTACTGAGCCTGCGCGTCTGGAGCCTGTGCTCCGCAACAAGAGAGGCCGCGACAGTGAGAGGCCCGCACACCGCAATATAGAGTGGCCCCCGCTTGCCGCAACTAGAGAGAGCCCTCGCACAGAAACGAAGAACCCACACAGCCAAAAATAAATAAATAAATAAATAAATTTTAAAAAATAAAATAAAATAAAATCAGGGTATCAATTTCCTTTTGTAAAGATGTCGCCCTCTCCCACACCAGGAAGAAAACTAGTCCAAAGATAACTCTTATCATCTGAGAGGACTCTTAGCTGCATAAAAACTTACTAAACAATTCTTCTTTAACATACATTTTCTAATCATCTTCCCACAACTTACCCTCATCCAGAAGCCCCCCAAACTCTTTTATTTAGCCTCTTCTCCACACTTCATCATTCTTTGTTTAGATGGTAAATAAGCCCCAAATTCTAACCACCTCGAGGCACATTTCTTTGTGAACTTTCATATGTACGTATGCAATTAAACTTGTTTTTCTCTTTCCTTGCTAATCTGTCTTTTATCCATTTAATTTGCAGGGCCCCAAGCATGAACCTAAGAGGACAGAGGAGAAAGTTTTCCTCTCTTACAATGGTCTCTCATATCTCAGGGTCTTTGCCCTAATAAACCTTGCTGCTACACCTGATTGCCACTAGTATCTAGCAATATCAGCCTCAAGTCAGACATCTCCTCCTCCAGAAAGCCCTACAAGGTCAGCATCTCTCTGAACTCCTGCCATCACCCAGGTGTAGGTTGGTCATCCCTCATCTTTGTCCCACAGAACCCTGACCTTCTCCATACTACAGAGTTTATCCCATTACATCCCAATAACAGTTTCTTGTCTGTACCCCCCAATAAACTGAAGTGCCTGAATGAATATTAATAAGCCAAGATATCTGCTTTGTTTTCTTTAAAAAAAAAAAAAAAAAGTCCTAACTAGTTCACTCTCAAGTAGTAACCATCTGGCAGCACAGGGAGCCCTCTGAATCGGGGCTGTCTGGGCTACCAGGGGTTCTTCTTCAGAGCCAAGACCAGACAAACACTTTACAGGTTCAGGTTCTTGTTGCTACTATCTTGTTTTTGTTTTATTTTGTTTTGTTTTGTTAATGTGGTTGGTTGGTTTGGGTCTGTTGTTTGCTCTTGATTCTGGTTTTGATTTCTTAGTATATATCTTTCCAGATACTGCAATGGAATGAATGGCGACTAGGAAATCTAGCTACTGGCCCCATTTTAACTACTGTATGATCTCTATCTTTGCTCTCCCCTATCGGTAAATTGAGGGGGTAGTCTAAGAATGGTCCCTAAACCTCACTGCCCATAGTCCTCAGGGACACCTGTAATAAACACTGTTCTCCCTCCAGAGCTCAGCTAACTCTAATAAGCAGCCAGGTTTGGGGACCACTGGAAGGGGCAGAGATGTGAAGTCAAGTCACATCTGGGATCGAGTTCTAATTCCTCCACTCACTTCCTGTGTGACCTTCAGCAAATTACTTAACCTCTCTGCATCTCCATTTACTTGCTTGTTACGGCAGAGATAGTAACTAGTTTATAGGATTGAAGGGAAGATTAATGTACACAGAGAGTACCAATTAATGGCTGGCCCACTGCAGATGATCAGTAAATGGTACTGAGGCCCCTTTCCCCGCATGTGTATTCTTATGGCATCCTATCATTTCTCTGCCACGGCCCCTAAGAGCTTCCAGAGGGCAGGGCATCTCTGTCTTACTCTCCACCTCACCCCCAGTGCCCAGCACAGTGCCTATGACAGTGCCCAACATTACAGCACACACTCAGTAAATATGTATTGAATTAATGAATCAGTAACATACTAGAATATACTAACATAACCAATTTCCCTCCCTCTCTCAATAGACTAGACTGTGACGACCTCCAAAGCAGGCTTATTCCTTATTTACTGATCTAAAAACCAGCACTTAATATAGTGCCTATCACATGCTTGTTGAACTAATTCAATTATTTTCAAAATCTCTTTCCAGGTCAAGCATACCAAGGATCTGTGGCTCCAGAAGATCTGGGGCAGAATTACTTGCAAGTATTTGTATGTCTTTAATATAAGTATTTGGCTGCAAAGTACCAATACTTTTACAGTTGAAAAATTACAACACATATAATGAAATAATTAGGTAGTTTCTGAATGTTCCCCTCACCTGCTGATAGTATCTGCTCCACGAGGGCAGATACAATATCTTGTTCAGCATCATGTCCCCAAAGCCTGGCAAGAGCTTTGTGACAAATGTAAACGTTTGTTAATGAATGAATGAAAGGAATGAATGAATATAAGTTCTTTATCAGTCTAGGTGAGGAAGAATTTCCTATTTTTAGGACTCTTTCCTCATTGAATTCAAAGTTGCTGCATTTAGGAATGACGAAATGTTTAAAAATAAAAACAGCAGATGTTTGATCTCTGGGTGGTAGAGAGTTTCTTTTTTAAAATCCTTGATTTATTTTTTATGCTGCAGGAAATCAATCAAAATACTAGCACCCGAAAAAACTCATATAATATATTCTGCATCTACAAAGACGACTGTTAACAGTTGGTATTTAAAAGTATTTTGATTACTGATCTCTGAACTTAACTTTCAGAAATCGCTTTAGCTAATGTGATTTTAAGATAAAGGAATGAGATAAGTAACCAAAGGATCTGAATCAGATCACTAAAATAATAAGACTTTCATGTAACAAAGACCAGTCAAGAACATATGGGGGTTATCAAGGGAACCAAAATTTAACCTCTCTCTTTACAAAAGGTTCAAAATTGATTCAATAAAAATTCAGCAAGGATACAGTTCTAGCCTCCAGTGTATTCCAAAGGGGACACAATGACTAAGGACAGATGTTTAGACTAAAGGGTCTGCGTCACCAGAAAAAAAAATGGCACCGACTCAAACGCACAATTAGAAAAGGGTGGTCATGCAAAGGTCACTCTTGGGTAACTCCCATTTACTGTGATCTGCTACAAAGAGACTGGCTGAACCTGACACAGCACAGACAGCGTTGAAGTCTATGACTACTGACGCTATTCTGCCAGCATGCCACGGTACTTCATTTTTAAGGTTTTAATCACCTTAACAAAACAAAACGCCATAATGACGCCAACAAAGGACATAAGACAAACACAGCGAATACAAAGTGAGCCGTCATCATCCTTCCATTGTTCTGCAGCCCCATGCACACCTTGCAGCAGCAGTAAACCAGCCATATAGCATCCCGGGAAGACTGAATCCTTCTCAGCAATATTCACTATTTTCTCCAATTTCAGCACTCACTCTCAGGAACTTAAGAAAAAAAGACATGGGGGGGTGGGGGTAGCCCTGGCAGGCTTGACATGAAGGCTTTAATGAAGACAATGTCAATTAACAAAAACTGCAGGTCTCCAGTGAAATTTCACTCCAATTTTTTTAATCAGCATAGCTTTCCTTAAATTAAATCCTCACAGGTCCAAAGAGAACGCTGCAATCATACCCCTAGGAACAGCTAAATAAATGCAACATACTCACAGGTTTAGAGCAGCTGTAACTTTGAAGGAATTAATATAGCCCCACTGTGAAGATGCCCTCTCTTCTACCAGATTTTTTAAAAGCCAATGAAAAGAAGAGACAATCCTCAATTTAAAAGGCAAAAAAATCCTCAATTTCTGTTTTATTTCTTGGTCTCCGGTGAGACTCTCAATTACTGAGCTTAAGAAAAGAAGTTGCCCGGCAGCTGACAGCATCCCAGAGTTTCCCAGGGCAGAATTTTAAGACATGTCAGTTAAAGTGGCAGCTACACTCACTGCCGAAGCTTATGCTCCTGCAGGAAGGGATGCCGGGAGATTTTTTTTTTTTTTTTTTCCCAATCTCTGCTGCAGCCTAATTCTAATCCATCACTGTTTGATTATCCTAGGGAAGCAAGCAAGAAAAATACAAATAGCCTGGATTTATAAAATCCACAGGGCCTTTTAATGATTTTTCACCTAATCCAGGGATTCACCACTATCAAAGAGGGTTGAATGAGGAATAAAATGAATTACCTCTTTTGTTTTAAGGAAAATGTAAGAGCAGTCTGATGCTCCCAAGTTAGAATTGGATTTTATCTCTTACTGACTTTTTAAAAACACTAAATAAGGGAAAGTCAAGTTCTGTGAAGTTTTCGGTCAAAGGGGTTAAATGCACAAAAGTTAAATTAGTGAAGTGAATGAAATATACATATAACGTCATTCCAATGTAGATGGAAACTGCAATTTAAAATTAATATTAGATAAAGAATATTTGAATTGACTTTGATGAAACTCAAAAAAATAAAGTAGGCTTAGAGATGGTCAGTGACTTAACAACTTTCTTGTCTTGCCTTAAGGGCTCTTACACATATTAGAACTGGACTGTTTCTATGATGTGGCTCACAATTTAATCTGATTATAAAAGTATCAGGTAATGTACTCTGATATTTCCTGATTTTAAAATAATATAGTCCTTACAGAGAACTGGAAACAAAGAAGGAAATTAAAACTGTATATATATCCACCATGCATGTTATTTTTACCTGTGGTTAGGCTGACTAATGGCCCCAAAGATATCCAAGTCTCAACCCCTGGAATCTATGAATGTTACCTTATATGAGAAAAGAGGCTTGCAAGTGTAATTAAGTTAATAATCTTAAAATGGGAAGATTATCCTAGATTATTTGGTTTGGGCCCTAAATGCAATCACAAGTATCCTTATAAGAGGGAAGCAGCAGGATATTTGACACAAAAGGCACAAGGTGATGTGACCATGGAACCAGAGTGATTTGAAAAGACTATGCTGCTGGCTTTGAAGTTTGCATAAAAGCAAAGTCAAGGTGCCCTCACAGAAAACTTTCTTTGCTGATAAAATAAATAGAAATTAAAAGCTTATAATTGCGTTGCCTACAGGGGAGACCAAAACTATGCCTATACCTTTAAACATGCTACTTTATCAGAGCTACATGGAGCTTTAACACATTTTGAGATCATTCTGCTCACAGGTAATAAAAAAAATACTCCTTGCTGGCTTGAATACTTTCACTCTGGACAATAAACATAAAATAAATAACACAGAAATTACACAAAAATAAAAATCACGTATAAATCCCCAAATACTTCTTCAGTGTTAAGCAATTTCAGAGTCCTTTAAATTTGTTAGTGGCTAAGTCTTCAGACTATTAAATGTGTATGATACATAATACTGAACTATACATTATTTATAAATAATGTACCTAATGCAAACATCACTTCGTCTCTGAGGAGTTCTAGCTACAATGTTCTACAAGCATGATGACACAAAGGGGAAAGGTAGGAAGAAGGGGAGAGAGGGAGAACCAGAGATACTGATTAATTTTCAAAACATAGGCAATGGAGAAGTTTGACACATTTCAAAAGGCAAAGCTCCCAATTATCTGCTTTTTGTAGTGTTTTATTACTCATTTCAGGTTGCTATTTTTATCCAGATGGATAAACATATCAGAAAACAAGGCAGATAAAAAATGGTAAAAAGTTAACAGAAGGTAGTGAAGCTCACTACATCCCCTAAGAGTATGACAGCTCATTTACATAAACTTCAGATGGAAAGTGAGTCAGCCCAGAGTTGAGTAACGGCAAAGGAGTCACTGACAATCTGCATAGTGCTTAGTACGCCCAAACAATTGTACATTACCTAATTATGTATGTACCTAATTATGTATGTACGGGTTGATTAACACAACCAGCTGTCATCATTAGAAAAAAAAAAACCACATCCCAAAAGATCCTTTAACTCACTCTCCCTTTGAACAATCACAGCAATATCATTGTTGCCCTATACTTGCTAAGTTCTCAGTAAATGATGGCTGGATTTTTTTTAATGCACTGCAAATCCTTGCAGTTTACTTTGAATATTCATCTATAGTTTCCGATTAGTACATTAATTCAACAAATTTATTAATTCGACAAATTCATATTGAGCATCTACTATATGCCAAGCATCGTGCTTGGGTACAGGGTGCACCACGATGAGCAGAAGAGAACAGTCCCTTCCTCCTGGAACTTCAAGTGTCCAAAGGAACAGGCGGTCAAAAAACAAGTAAAAAATAACTACAGTGCTCGCTTTGGCAGCACATATACTAAAATTGGAACGATACAGAGAAGATTAGCATGGCCCCTGGGCAAGGATGACACGCAAATTCGTGAAGCGTTCCATATTTAAAAAAAAAAAAAAAAAAAAAACTACAAAATGAGAAATGGTGTGAGAGGAACAAACAGGATGCCAAGATAGAGGAATGAGGAAGGAGTAACCTATTCGGGTGGAGTCATTAAGCAAAGTGGGAGGACATAGCACCTGAGAGCTGAGGATGACCAGGAAGAAGCTGTGGGAGGAATGGAAGGAAGTTGCTCTGGTCAGAGAGGCCAGATGCACAAAGCTAGGGCAGCAAAGATCTAGCTCAGTCAAAACCCTGGAAGAGGCTTCTGGCTGAGGGTAGAGAATGAGGGTGAGTGGAAGCAGTATGTGGGGACCTGACCTTGACCTCAAGCCTTGCAGGCTGAGGTAGATTGGAGTCTTCATCCCCAGAGACATGCAAACTCATGCACGGATTCTAAGCAAGACAGTGACATCATCCAACTGAATTTCTAAAAGGATCACTCTGTCCTGAATCAAACAAACCTGCTGTTAATAAATTATGAGGCAACTGGGAAATTTGAACACTGACAGGATATTTGATGAATGTTGTTAATTTTTTTAGGTGTGACAACAGCCTTGTGATGTTTTTAAAAAGAGACCTATCTTTTATATGCATACTAAAATACAGATACAGTGATGCCATAAAAGGCTTATAGATTAGATAATAGTTCTGTTTCAATGCAATTTCCTGACCTTGTTATCTGAACGGTAATTATGTATAAGAGCACGTCTTTGTTTTCAGGAAGCACATACTGAAATAGTTAGAGGTAGAAATAAAGTATATTGTCTAGGATATGATTCCAAATAACCTTGGGGTGGATTATAGATGAAAAAAGATCGGCCTTGAGTTAACAGCTGTTGAAGGTAAGTGGTGGGTATACAAGAGCTCAGTTTACTATCCTCTTTACTTTTTATATATGTTTGAAATTTTTCATATTAAAATTTTAAAATAAGGTAACTTTGGCTGTTGTGTGGAGAACAAGTAGGATGCAGTTGGGAGGGTGGAAGAATAGAGAACAAAGGAAGCACGAAAACACATTGGGGGCTCTTAAAGTAATCCAGGCAAAACCTGACAGTACCTCGAGCTAATGTAATCGAGAGGAGAGAGAGAGAAGTAAACAGATGGGAAATAAATGTTGGAGGTAGAAATCATCAGACTTGGCAGTAGGGAAGTTAAAGAAAAGGGAAGGAATCAAAGATATCCACCAGGCATCTGACTTGAGCAAGTGGGTGGAGACATTTACAAAGATGGAGAAGACTGGGAGAGGAAAAGGTTTCGGAGGGATGAGGGAGGCGGCTACCAAGAGTTCACTTTGAAACACAGAAATTAAGGCATTTGGGGGCGGGGACTTCCCTGGTGGTCCAGTGGGTAAGACTCCACGCTCCCAATGCAGGGGCCTGGATTCCATCCCTGGTCACTCCCAATGCAGGGGCCTGGATTCCATCCCTGGTCGGGGAACTAGATACCGTATGCATGCCGCAACAAAGATCCCACATGCCACAGCTAAAACCCAGTGCAGCCAAAATAAATAATTAATTAATAATTTTTTTCTTTAAATTAAGGCGTTTGTGAAATATCCAAGTGAGTGATCAAATAGGCCAGGATTGGACCTATTTCCCATTACAACTGTTAAGGTAGTCCCGGACAGAGTAGTAGTCATGCCCGGAAGGCCACTCTTGGAGGAGGTAAGGAAGTCAGTACTGGGAGCAGGGCTTCTCTGACTTGCAGGCACAACTTGGGTGTTGCTACCTGGGGTTGAGTGATGGTCAGAGAGGCTCCCGAGCCTGCAGAAAAGGGAACCGCAATGACAAAGGCCCTGTCCATAAGGGTTTACGGGGCATTTTCCATTCATTTTGCCACCAACACCACCAAGTCTTCCACCTCCCCTGGGCCTCCTTGGTCAAACGAGACAATTGGACCAAAGGGTCACTAAGAAGCTTTCCTTTGAGCTAGGAAATCCTGTCACTCCTCCTCAGAGTGAAAGGAAGCATTCATAGAATACACATACCTTAACTTAAAATGTGCATACACGCTCCCCCCCCCCATAAGCTTATATAAAGAACTACTTATTGTGGAAGGTTCCAATACAATAGCGGACCATTAAAGAAGACCTAACAGTACAAAAGAAAATACACAGAAATGCAATACAATACAGGGAAGAGATGCTTGGGACGCTGCTCACTCTGGGCTTTTTAGCGAAATTTATTTCCATTCACTGTATTCCATTGACTCTATAACACAGATTTTTCATCACGTAATATCGCCAAAACCCGGATGTATCTTAAAATCAAGAGCAACTTCGATTGCCCTAGATCAAAGTTAAATTCTTAGGGAAAGGATCCACATTTGCTTCTGCCAGTTACCTGAAGGCAAAACCAAGCTGATCCCCTTAAAATTAAATTACCTGCTTGAAGTTGTTTGGGCCACACTGGTACCTAATATTCAGACCACAAACTAGCTTGTGATTGAGATTCTGAGAGTGCCGAAAAGTTAAACGCAGGATTCCCATACAGCCCATCAGTTCCACTCCTAGGTATATATGCCAGAGAATTACAAACATGTGTCCACACAAAGAATTGTGCACAGTTGTTTATAGCAGCATTATTCACAACAGTCAAAAACTGGAAAAAACCTGATTGTCTCTCAACTTATGAATGGATAAACAAAATGTGGTATATCCACACAGTTGAGTATTATTCAGCCCTAAAAAAGAATGAAATACTGACACATGCCACAACATGGATAAACCTCAAAAGCCAGACACAAAAGAACACATATTGAATAATCCTATTTTTATGAAATGTCTATAGAGGCAAATCTAGAAGCAGAAATTAGATTAGTGGTTGCCTAGGAGTAGGAGTGGGAAAGGAGAATGACTGTAAAGGGGCAGAGGGTTTCTTTTTCGGGTGATCAATTTTTTAAAATTAGATTGTAATGACGGTTGTACAATTCTGTAAATATAATAAACTCCAATGAATTGTAAATTTAAAACAGGCGTTTTATGGGATATAAATTCATAATGTGATAGAGCTATTTTTAAAAGTTCCCAGGGCAGAGAATCTCAAGAGAAGTCTTTTTTCCCCTCCCTACCTAGTACCACCAAGATTGAAATACCCACATTTCCTTACTGTGTCTTCCTGCATGACAGTTTTATTTTTCCCTTCCCTTAGGCAAAGTCAACTGTACAATTCTCCGTTGTGTTTTTCTCCTTCCTCAGTGGTATATACAATGTCAGCGGCATCTTAGATCCAATGAAATAATTAAATGCCAACCTGGTGAAGAAAAATCAGGTTGAGGTCGGGGCAGAGAGGTGGCCCTCCAGACCAGAGCAACATTTGGATTACCTAGACAGAGAAGCTGGGTCAACGAAAAGATCACAGAAACATGAAAATTAATCTAACTCTGCCTGTAGTTACTAGTTATAATTTAACCACTATGAAGAAAAATATTAACTAGATGTTTTTCAACTGTCATTCACCAAATATCACCCTAACTAACCTTAAAACAGACCAAACTATTGCACCATAATTAACTGATCTAAACTGATGAGGGCGGGGGGTGGGGGTTTGCCTTAAAAGCTTTACCTCATTCTAATCTACAGTTTGTAGTTCAAAAGAGAAGGTGTGAAGAAGGACGAAGTCCATGAGAAATGCTACGCTACAAAATATTTTTAATCCTACTGTAAGCTTCTTATCACCTGACTAAAAACGTCTGCCTCTTTCAACTTCTAGATGTAAGAACAAATTCACCGAAGTTCCTGCAAGTGAACACACACACCCCGTTGCCTCAGGACTTGATTAAACACCTATGAATTTCTATATAAGGATAAATTCAAAATTTTAATAAGGTACTATGGAATATTAAGAGATCACTGCTGAAAACATATTAAACCTGAATCTGCTCTAACAGTCTTTGCACATAAATTTGATGTCTCCTCTGACTTCTCTAAACTATCATAAAAAGAAAATCTTGATTAAGTAGTACCCGACTAGGCCCCCCAGTTAATTAGATTTTTGTGCCATGGCCCACTGTGGTTTTTATGAGAAAGAGGTTAATTGAAAACACTACCAATTCTCTTCATTCCAAGCAGTTAGTCTACTCTCCTCACTAAACGGAAGCCAGGAATCCATGGTGACCCAAAATCTCTTGTGTCCACGGGTGTCCCAGGTAACCCTGGTATCTCTCAAAACCCAAAACCAATGCCAGCCACTCCGATCTCCCAACCAGAAACAGCTCTCTGGAAACCCTGGAACATTTTATTTATTCTTCACATGTCATATCACTTAATTCATGAACAGACTTTATACCCACCACTACATTTTCAGATATGGTAGTTGTGTACAAACAGTGGGCAAGAAGGATACCCAGTCATCAGAGTACCAAGAAGCACACACCAGTATGGAATTGTTTTTTGTTTTTTTTTTTAATGAAATCTGCAGTTTGTTTGTTTGGTTTTTTAAATTTATTTATTTATTTATTTATGGCTGTGTTGGGTCTTCGTTTCTGTGCGAGGGCTTTCTCTAGTTGTGGCAAGTGGGGGCCACTCTTCATCGCGGTGCGCGGGCCTCTCACTATCGCGGCCTCTCTTGTTGCGAAGCACAGGTTCCAGATGCGCAGGCTCAGTAATTGTGGCTCACGGGCCCAGTTGCTCCGCGGCATGTGGGATCTTCCCAGACCAGGGCTCAAACCCGTGTCCCCTGCATTGGCAGGCAGATTCTCAACCACTGCGCCACCAGGGAAGCCCTGGAATTGTTAAATCAGGGAGCCAGAGACTAAGGCAGAGCTAATCTTCTAGCAAATTTCTATAGGCCATGAGATGGGTCTAATGTACAGTTCCTCCCTGAGAGATTACCTCCTATGCTAAACAAGTCAGAAACTTCGTAAACAATTTTTTAATTTTTAGAAAGGACATGTTCAATGTCCCACTGTTTTATAAAAAAAAAAACTCTAATTTTCCCTCCATTTCTAAATGTTAGAGACGTTTGTACAATCTACCAGCTTGTAAATCTAGCAACTTCCCAAAATAGTTAATCACTTAAAATAACACAATTGTTACCACAAAGATTCAGAACTAGGAAAAACTACATCTGTGGTGGTGAATTCATTAAGCAGAAAAGGAGAATAGGAGATAATTTTCTTTTGTGGAAATACTTTAAGGCCTCCCTCATCTGTTCGTTTGCATCTTTTCATTAGAAATTCAGGAGAAAATATTCACAGGAAGAAATTAATCACCAGCTTGGCAAGAGGACCACATCCTGCTACAGAGAGGTGGAAGCGTTGCTATCTGCACATTATAGAACCAAAATATGTGGTTCAATCAGCATACGGAAAAAGAGCTCTACTGATTTCAGCATCTAATGGATCACAAGAGGAATGTCGTGGCATCGTAAATTTAAGAGGGAACGAGAGAGAAATTTTGGCAAACCCTGAAATTAGGACAAAATAAAAGTTCACATAAAAAACAACTGAAGAATTTTTTTGACAATTAACATATACTTGTAATCAGAGAGAAAACATATATAATATTTTAAAAGAAAAATATTGAATAACAGATTACTTCAGTAATATTTTTAATTTCAGAAAGGGTCAGTAATACAGGAGACATAGTACAGTAACATCACGCTCTATGTTACGGAATAAAGAGAAACATCCAAGAGAGCTTTCCCTGTGAATAAAGCACATCCTACTAACTTTCAAATGCTATTTGAAAACATTTTTAGTCATTTTGGAATTTTCTTAACATATGTGACACAAGTCTCTACCCTCTTAAATAGAATATACTAGATATAATTTAAACTTTTTCCAATGTCTCAGAGACAGCAATATGAACATGCCTTTCTCAGTGGAGATTAACAGCATCCAAGGTGGGGGAGTAGTATACTACCGATATTTACTGAGCACCTACTATGTGTTTGTACCCATTATCACATTTAAATTAAATTTCATTTTATCTTCCCAATAAATCTGTGAGGATGAAGAAACTGAGACTTAGGAACTGTCCCAGAGGGACTTCCCTGGTGGCACAGTGGTTAACAATCCTCCTGCTGGACAGGAATAAAGATGCAGATGTAGAGAATGGACTTGAGGACACGGGGAGGGGGAAGGGTAAACTGGGACAAAGTGAGAGAGTGGCATGGACATATATGCACTACCAAATGTAAAATAGATAGCTAGTGGGAAGCAGCTGCATGGCACAGGGAGATCAGCTCGGTGCTTTTCGACCACCTAGAGGGGTGGGATAGGGAGGGTGGGAGGGAGACGCAAGAGGGAGGGGATATGGGGATACACGTATGCATATAGCTGATTCACTTTGCTATACAGCAGAAACTAACACAACACTGTACAGCAATTATACTCCAATAAAGATGTTAAAAAAAATAAAAAATAAAAATTTTAAAAATTTAAAAAAAAACAATCCTCCTGCCAATGCAGGGGACATGGGTTCGATCCCTGGTCTGGGAAGATCCAACATGACGTGGAGGAACTAAGCCCGTGCGCCACAACTACTGAGCCTGTGCTCTAGAGCCCGCAAACCACAACTACTGATCCTGTGTGCCACAACTACTGAAGCCCATGCACCCTAGAACCTGCACACCACAACTACTGAGCCCACGCACCGCAACTACTGAAGCCCGCACGCTCTAGGGCCCGCGTGCCGCAACTACTGAGCCTGCATGCCTAGAGCCCGTGCTCTGCAACAAGAGAAGCCACCGCAACAAGAAGCCCGTGCACCGCAACGAAGAGTAGCCCCCGCTCACTGCAACTAGAGAAAGGCCGCACATAGCAATGAAGACCCAAAAGCAGCCCAAAAAGATTTAAAAAAAAAAAGAAAAAGAAACTGTCCCAGATCTCCCAGGCAGTAAACGGCAACTGAGACTGGTGCTCAAGGTCACCTGTCAAGTCCAAGGGCTTGACTCACCAGAAAGGTACATCTTGTTGTGTGCACCTAAGCTAGGTAAAACCACACTGCTGTGCTTTGGAGTTCTATGACTGTATGCCATATTTACTTTCTTCTTTCCCTGCTATTTTTTGCTACTATCAACAAACTGGCTTCTAAAACCACCTCCTTGGGAAGGGGAAGCTGGGATGAAGTGAGAGAGTAGCATTGACATATATACTCTACCAAATGTAAAATGGATGGCTAGTGGGAAGCAGCTGCATCACACGGGGTGATCAGCTCAGTGCTTTGTGACCACCTAGAGGGATGGGATAGGGAGGGTGGGAGAGAGACGCAAGAGGGAGGGGATATGGGGATATATGTATACATATAGCTGATTCACTTTGTTATACAGCAGAAACTAACACAACATTGTAAAGCAATTATACTCCAATAAAGATATAAAAAATTTAAAAATAAAAATAAATAAATAAAACCACCCTCTTACCATACGTCCTAGAACTCTGGCAAAATTATGCCAAAAAGCATAAGTCTACTTACATTCATTGTAAATAGACTCTGGATGGAATCCTCTACTACAAGTAAAGGGCAAGATTTTTAGAGCACGGGCTCTAATACCTACTTTGGCTACCCTTTCTGGCTTTGGGCTCTATTTCAAAGAGGTAAGGTTCTCAATTAGGTAAAGTGTTACTATTATGTGTTGCTACAACTAAGGTGAGAGAAGCAAGTACCAGGGACATTTTGGCAACATTGAAAAGGAAACACAAAACTGTTTAAGAAACAGTCTCAGGTGTCACAAGAAATAATGCACATCAGAAAACTAAAAGAACAAGGCAAGTTCTAGAATGGGTAAACCTTTGGGTTTGGTAAACTGAACAGGACAGGGAAGTTAAATTTGGAAGTAAAAAAATGCTGGCAACAGCAGATAAATGCAGCTGAAGACAGGCTGAAAGAGGCAATGAATGGAAAAGAAAATGTTAGATAACAAGAAAGTGAGATAGCATTTAAAAACTATTGTTTTCAAGATGAGAAGAAAACTGTAATATGGTTGACAGTAGGATAAAAGAAGCTAAGACATACAAAGCCTCCAAGAATTCCACATTTTAAGAGTTCACAACGGGTTTCTGACAGTCATGAATCAAAAACATCTCGATCACATGGGTCATTTTTGGATGCTATTCTTCCGAGAACCAGTCATACTAATATCGAAACATCTAAAGCAGATAAATAGAGCAGTTTTTGTGCAATCACAGACATATAGATCAAAGGAACAAAATAGAAAGCCCAGAAACACAGCATTATTATTTTAATGAGTGTATTATTTGATAAAGTAGGCATCATACATAAATTTTCTTTTACTCACAGACTTAGCAAATGGCGTTGGAATACTGGGCTAGCAATTTTAGGGTTGGCATGAGATAGGGATCTAAATTAACTTCAGTTAGGTTAAGTTCAGGATTTTCTTTTTTTTAGTTCAGCTATGACCTTACTGATTTTCTCCCGGCTGGATCTATTTCTGAGAGAAGGCAGTTGAAGTCACCAACTATGGTAACAAAATCATCTATTTCTCCTTGTATGTAGTTTGTGCCTCTAGTAGTTTGATGCTCTGTTGTTAGGTACCTACACATTAAGAACTGTTATGTTTTCTTGGAGAACTGGCCCCTCTGTCATTATGTATTGCCTTTCTTTATCCCTGATAACTTTCCTTACTTTGAAGTCTGCTCTGTCCAAAATTAGTATAGCTACTCCTGCTTTCTTCTGATTAGTGTTAGCATGGTATATTTTTCTCCGTCCATTTACTTTTACTCTATATGTGTCTTTTATTTAAAGTGGGTTTCTTGTAGACAACATATAGTTGGACCATGTTTTTTGATCTACTCTGACAATGTCTTTTAATTGGTAAATTTACACCACTGACATTCAAAGTGATTATAGATATAGTTGGATTAATATCTACCATATTCATTACTGTTTTTTATTTGTTGCCCTTGTTCTTTGTTCCTATTCTTGTCTTCTACTCTTTTTCCGGCTTATATTGTTTTAATTGAGCATTTTATATGCTCCATTTTCTCTCCTTTCTTAGCACATCAGCTTTACTTCTTTTTTTTACTTTTTTTTGGTGCTTGCCCTAGAGTTTGCAGTACACATTTACAACTAATCCAAGTCTACATTAAAGTACACTATACCATTTCACAAGTAGTGTGAGTACCTTATAATAACAAAATAATCCTAATTCCTCCCTCCCATCCCTGTATCATTGTTGTCATTCATCTCACTTATATGTAAGCATACATAAGCATGTATATATACATAAGACATAAACATAAGCATATATAACCAAATACACTGCTGATATCATTTTCAACAAACTGTTATCTGTTAGATCAATTAAGAATATGAAAAAATGTTTTATTTTACTTTGACTTATTCCTTCTTTGATGTTCTTCTTTTCTTTAAGTAGATCTCAGGTTCTGACCCATATGTATTTTTCCTCTCTCTATAGAATTTCTTTTAATATTTCTTACAAGGCAGATCTATGGGCAACAAATTGCTTCAATTTTCGTTCACCTGAGAAAGTCTTTATTTCTCCTTTACTTTTGAAGATAATTTCAGAGAGTACAGAATTCTAAGTTGATGGTTTTATTCTCTCAATACAAACATTTCACTCTACTTTCTTCTGCTTGCCTGGTTTCTGAGGAGAAGCTGGATGTAATACTTATCTTTGCTCCTCTATAGGTAAGGTGTATTTTTTCTTTCAAGATTTTTTCTTTATCTTTGATTCTCTGTAGTTTACAAATAATGTACCTAGAGGTCATTTTTTGACAGTCATCCTATTTGGTGTTCTCTGAGCTTCCTGGATCTGTGGTTCGGTGTCTAACATTAATTGTGGAAATTCTCAGACATTATTGTTTCAAATATTTCTTCTGTTCTTTTCTTTCTTCTCCTTCTGATGTTCCGATTATGCATATGCTACACCTGCTGTAGTTGCCCCACAGTCCTTGGATATTCTGTTCTGTTTTATTCACTCTTTGTTCTCTTTGCTTTTCAATTTTTGAGGATTCTATTCCATTCTATTCAGGATTCCATTTCTACAGCCTCTAGCTCAGAGAGCCTTTCCTCAGCCATGTCCAGTCTAATAAGTCCATCAAAGGCATTTTTCATTTCTGTTAGAGTGTTCTGATCTCTAGCATTTCTTTTTGGTTCTTTCTTATGGTTTCCATCTTTCTGCTTACATTACCCATCTATTCCTATAGTCTCTCTACTTCTTCCATAGATCCCATTGCATATTAACCATAGTTGTTTTAAATTCCCACATCCCTGCCACGTCTGGTTCTGATGCTTACTCTGTCTCTTCAAACTGTGTTTTTGGCCTACGGGTCTGCCTTGTAATCTTTCTTGATAGTTAAACATGATGTACATGATAAAAGGAACTGTTATAAATAGGCCTGTGGTCATGTGGTGGTGAGGGGTGGAGGAGGGGAAGCATTCTATGGTCCTGTGATGAGGTCTCAGTCTTTTAGGGAGCCTGTGCCTCTGGACTGGGAACTTCTCAAGTGTTTCTCAGTTTTTCTTCTCTCTTAGATGGGACAGGATGGCCAGAGTGGGCTGGAGCTCCCCAGGTCAGTTAGGTTCTGGTTAACTACTCTCCCCCGAGGGCAGGCCTTGTTAAGAACAGTAAACTCTGATGTATTTCAGAATGGTTCTTTTTCTTCTCACCCTGCTGGAATCCCAAAGGGATTTTTCTCCTCTATTTACTGTATAAGTCTGGTACAGCTTCTGGAGGCAAATTTCACATTGGGGGTGGAGGGGGCTCCATATGAGTGTGTCTCCCTATGGTTCTTAACTCCCAGAGTTATTCACACTGAGTCCCCAGCAATTCATCGATCACAGGTGACGTTTTCCCACCCCTGACCTGGCCGGGATGTACACCATGACTCTGTACACCATGACTCCCTGTATTTGCCTTTCTGTCCCTCCAGGCTTGGGGGCAGTGTATCCTCTCCTTTCTTATGGATGCAAAATGAGTTGTAGAATTTTCAAGTCTGTTTAGCTCTTTACTTGTTGTTAGGAAAAACTGGCAACTTCAAGCTCCTTACTTGGAAAACCAGAAACCGCAAGTCAAGTTCAGAAGGTTTTTGTTTCCCTATAATTTGATTTTTTTTTTTAAACTAATAGGTGCCGATTGGGATTGACATATATACACTAATATGTATAAAATAGAAAACTAATAAGAACCTGCTGTATAAAAAATAAATAAATAAAATAAAAACTAATAGGTGTTAAAAATTGCTGACAACGCCTTTCAGACCCAAAGGTAAAGCCATTGCCAGTCTAATGCAGCCAGTGAAAGCTCAAAGAAACACAAGTTTTAATGTGTGCCACCCATCGGTCATGTCAATTACATCAGTCTGACCTGTTTTCATCTCCAAGACCTGAACCCCTCTCTGGTGTGTGTCAAGTGTTCTAGCTTCTCATTGGGAACAGCAGCACTTCCACTGGTGAATTCCAGTCACCCGCCCCACAGTCAGATCCTTTTCTACCTCCTAGACTTCAGTCTACCAGGCCACCCAAGCTCAATTCCTGCCAACGCTCAGAGCGGAGAAGCCACAGCAGAGCTGAGTAAGATTTCTGGATGGCAAATAATGCACTCACCTTAAAAGTCATTTTTTAAATTACACAAGTAAATTACCTTTCAAAGAGTACAGTATGAAAAGGGAAGGGGGGAAAAAGAGTAAAACTTCACAGTGGCAAGATCTGACAAACACTATCTCAAGCCAAGTGATAAAGTTTAGCATCAACAGGAGTAAACCAGGTTGATAACATGTATCTTTGATATAATGTGATGAGAATGATACTTTAGGTCTGTGATCTTCCTCCCAAAAACACATGACCTCAGTCTAATCATGAGGAAAAAAAACCAGACAAATCCCAGCTGAGGGATATTCCACAAAACAAATGACCAGTACTCAAAACCAAGGAAACTCTGAGAAACTGCCACAATCAAGCATAGCCTACGGAGATAGGACGAATGATTGTAATGTGGTGTCCTGAATGGGATCCTGGGACAGAAAAAGGATACTCCATAAAAACTAAAGAAATCTGAATCAAGTATGGACTTTAGTTATAACAATGTATCTGTATTAGATTATTAATTGTGACAAATGTACCATTCTAATGTAAGAAATTAATCATAGGGAAAACAAGTGTGGGATATACAAGACTCTCCATACTATCCTCATAATAATTCTGTAAATCTGAAACTATTGCACAGTAGAAAGGTTATTTTTTAAAATCCTAATCACAGTTAAGTTTTTTATTCACATACACATTCAATGACATAAACACTAAAACTTTTGGACAATATAAAAATTTGCAACTCTAACATAAAAATAGCAATTAAGGGAAAGTATCTGTAGCAAATAGGACAAAACATGAAGGTGTATATATATTTTAAAGTTCATAAGTATGTAAAAGAAACATTGAGAAAAATGTTAAATAGGCAAAAGAAGACTAGAATTCATACAAAAGGAAATGCAATGGACTAAACAATGATTATGAGAAAAAAAATTTAAGGGGTGGTGTGCACCACATGGCTTGTAGGATATCTCAGTTCCCTGACCAGGGACTGAACCCAGGCCATGGCAATGAAAGCCTAGAATTCTAACCACTAGGCCATTAGGGAACTCACAGAAAAAAATTTTCAAACAAAACAATTAGGTATCATTTAAGCAGCAAAATGGTTTCAAATAATACCTAGGGATGAAAATGCTACATTTTAAACCACTTCACTTATACACAGTTCACAGCCGTGCAAACTGGTGAAACTCTTTTGAAAGTGCTGTGGACTGAATAGCATTCCCCCAAATTTCACATGTTGAAGCCCTGATCCCCAGTGTGATGGTATTTGGAGATGAGGACTTCGGGAGATAATCAGGTTTAGATCAGGTCCTGAGAGGGGGGCCCTCATGACTAATGCCCGTATAGGAGGAGACCCCAGAAAGCTTGCTCTCTCGCTCTCTCTCCCTCTGCCATGTGAAGACACAACGAGAAGGTGACCATCTGTAAATCAGGAAGAGAGCTCTCACCAGAACCTGACCACACTGGCACCCTGATCTCCGACTTCCGGGCTCCAGAACTGTGAGAAAATAAATCTCTATTGTTTAAGCCACCCAGTCTATGGTATTTTATTATGGCAGCCTGAGCTAACTAACACAGAAAGGCAACTTGAGAAATATCACATTAAGAATAAAAATATTCATCCCTTTTAATCCAATAATTCTACATGGGTGAAGTTAACCTTTTGGAGATATTCAAAAATATGATACAGCTATACACATTGAAATGTTCACTACTTAGTTTTAAGTTTTTAAACCAGTGAAAAACTAAATGTCTAACAAAGGAGAAATGAATAAGTAAATTGTGATGTTCCATTTGATCTAATATGATGTCATTTAAAATCATTACAAAAATTATGTAGGCTTATAGGAAATGCTTATAATACAACTAAGCGCAAACCAAAAGCAAAAATCTACAATATGAGGCTAACCATGTAAATAAATATGGGCAAGATGTAAAAGGGTTAGCTATAAACAAATAAAATTTAATTTGTTGGAAAACATTTTTTCTTTCATTTTAGTTTAAGGTTATAAGAAATAAGACTCAAAAATATATTTGAAAAAAAAAATATATATATATATTTGATAGTAACTTTAGACAGATCCTTTCTTAAGCTTAATCACATTCTAACTGTTAAATTATGGAGAAGTGAATTTTTCCAACAATAGCCACTACACTCAAAAAAATGAGAATGAAATATTTACATTTCTTATAAGAAAACCATCAATTTTTCTCTACTACATACTTTTTTTATTATGTTACTACTTACACAGAGAGGGTTTCCAAGGCATCTTCAAAGATGTCCTGGGGGGGAACAAAAAACACAATGAGTTTCTCAAGAATCAAGAAATTTAAATATAAAAGAGAGAGAGAGTGTGTGTGTGTGTACTCCCCATTTGTGTACTCCCTGTGTGTGTGTGTGTACTCCCCGCGTGTGTGTGTGTGTGTGTGCAGGTGCGCGCACCTCTCAGGGCAGAGTGGGGACAGTTTGGGTGGGCTGCAGTAGAACCATTCCACTTAACTCTTACTAATGGAATTCCTTTCAGAGAAACCAACACATGAATTTAAGTGAGGTTTAATTTAGGGTTGGTTTTGTCACTAATAAGACGAGTAAGCTACTCAGCCAGCAATCAGACTGGGCTCATCTGAAGAGAATGTGACTCCTTCAGTGGGGTCTTCAGTCCTCAGTCTCATCCAACCCAGAAGCAGAATAAAACAAAGAACAGGACCTGCCCGATTCAGTTGTCTCTTTCTCCATGGCTGGCCACGTTAGCACGTCTGGGCCTTTGGGTCACGTCTAACTCCACTACCCGCCCAGCAAGTCTCCCTGTCACCAGCCTTTATCTGTAGCATACAGGGCAGCCCTTTCCTTCATGCCACTGGCCTGTTCAAAATCTGCAACAGGAGAAAAACCCAAACACACACACATAGACACATAATACACACACTCACTCACATCTGCTCACAAATCCACACATGCGCCCCACGCTCATACACACTGGCTCATACACTCACAATCTCACCCCTAAACTCACAGTCATACACACACACAAACACACATACACTCACTCACTCACAAACTCACACTCACACACGAAGCTCCCTCACAGCTGCAAAAATCAAATCCAAGCTCCTCATCCAGGTATTTGGGACCCACCATAACCTAGTCAAACCTTCAAGGCCTCCTTCTCTCACATCCCTACCACCTTCTCCACAGCCAAGCACAAGGACCTCACTGGTCTCCCTACTCCCAAGCTTGACATCTGCCATTCAGTTCTTCACGCAACAGCCGCAGTTATTCTTTCCTTTCCCTTCTTTTAATAAGCTCATACCGTTCCACTGCTTTAGACCTCTTTAAAAGCTTTCCATTGCACTTAGAATAAACCCAAATTCCTTCCCGTGATCTACAAAGCCCTAAGTGACCCTGCCAGCCTCTGTCCACTCTCCACCCACCAGACTCACTCCATTTCAGCCAAAGGTCTGTCTTTCTGGTCCGTGCACAAGCCAAATTCATCCCACACCTCTCTGCATTGTCTCTCTTTCCTAGAATGTTCTTCACTCAACTCTTCCTATGACTGACTCATTCTTACCCTTCCGTTTGCAGTTCAGAAAGCCACCTCCTCAAAGAGACCACCTCTGATAACCCTAATTAGAATTACTAAGAATAGCAGCTTACTTAGTTTCCCATCATCTGATTTCTTTCATTCATAATACTTAATCTCTAATCATCTTATTTGTTTCCTTGGTTACAATCTATCTCCATTAGGGCAGGTTCTCATTTATCATGTTTACAGAGGAACCGCCAGGGCTTGGCACAGAGCTGTTGCTCAACAGCTACATGTTGCCTAATGAATGAATGAACTGAGCTTGGGCCATCAAGGCGCAGATCACATCACGTCATTTACAGATAGGACACAGAAATGAGGAAAGAGGCTTGCAGAGCTTTTCCCTCGTATGACCATTAATATTGAACAATGTATACAACATACTGATTCTGCATTTAGGCAGGAAAGGAAAAAAAAAATGTGTAAATACGAAAAAGAAGAAACAACATTATAAGTAGTGGCAGAAGTGAGTTTAGAATTTGGGATCCCTGACCTATTGATCTATATTAATACCACACTCTGTAAGGGAGGCACAGTCAAGGGCAATTCTTTCTTACTCCTCACTCTCCAGAAATTAGTGATTGGAACAATATCAGAAGACTTTGTCATTTTGCATCACAGCTCAGTGTCCCACATGCCAGCACACAGGTTTATCATGTGAGGGGTTGTGGAGAAGGGGAGAGACGAATACTCTCCAGGAATACAGATCTGGTAGTGATGACCAGTTACCTGTGCCAGACACCAGCTCATGGTCCCTCTGCCATCCATTAACCCCACCTGGGCCGACCTGTACCAGGAAGGGGGAATGCAGACAGCATGCTCCTGGGAGCTTCTGTGCATCCAACCCCTTCCTCACAAACCTCAACCCAGAGCAGGGCTCACAGCAGACACTGAGATACTGAGTGGGCTTCAGAAAGGATAACTCGGAAAGCCAGTTCTCCTTTTAAAAGGAGACAAGGATAATATTTACACTTAAACAAGTAATACCCCCATCCCCACCTCAAAACAAGAAACACTAAGTTATATCCAGTAAGAAATCATCTTCACTTGAGGAACATCTCTCCACTTTGTCATATGCAGAGGGTTCTCTAAATAAAGCATTCTGTACAACGTGGTAACCAGAGTTAACAATACTACATTACATATTTGAAAGCTGTTAAGAGAGTAGATCTTCAAAGTTCTCATCACACACACAAAAAATTATAACTACGTGAGGTGATGGATGTGTTAACGAACCTTAGTATGGTAATCATTTCACAATATATGCATGTATCAAATCGTGAAGTTGTACACCTGAAACTCACACAATGTTATAGGTTAACTACATCTCAATAAAGCTGGTGGAAATTTTTAATTAAAAAAGAATGTTAAAATATATATTTTTCCATTTAGATGAATAATAAAAATTTAAGAAAATGCCTCTATTAGTAATGGAAAAAATCCACCAGAGTTCTAGGATATTATTCTAATAAACTAGAGATGAGAAAGAGAGAAAGTGAGAGAGAAAGAGTGAGAGAGAGAGGAAGGAAGGAAGGAAGGAAGGGAGGAAGGGAGGAAGGGTGTTAACTTAAAAAAATGCACAACGTAAGAGTGGCGAGTTAAGTTTGATTTGGGGCAAAATGAGGACTGCAGCCCAGGAGACAGCATTTCAGATAACTGAGAAACTGCTCCAAGGAGGCGAGGGGAGCAGCCATGATATATAGGAGCTTTGCAACAAAGGGCAGGTAGTCTGGAATGGCAAAAGATTACCAGATACTCAAGTTAAGGAATTTAGTGCTTTTGTATGTATGGGAAGATGCAAGAGTCTGGGCTCGCTGAAATCATTCCTTTGATATGCACCTCAGATATCTGGGGCCAGTATCCTGTATTTTCACATCCGGAGTTTCCTCAGGGCTCACCGCAGGGAGTGGCTTCAGTCTGTTGGCTGCTAGATGGCAGGTATTCTTTTCAGCCCTGAGTTTCCTCAGGGCTCACCGGCTCACGTTGGAGGGCTGCAATCTTTGATGACTGTGACATCCTTTGTTTACTGATAAGGCAGGAAATACTCCATTTATAAATATTCCACTTATCAAGGGGAAGAAAACTTTGTCTCTGAAGGCCAGACAAAGGGTGAATTTTTTTCACTTAAAAAAAAGGAAAGGTAAAGAGAAGAACTAAGATTTTACGAGTGCCTATCATGTGCCAGGCACTTTACAAAAGCTCCTCCCGATTTGCAGCAAGTAAATCCAGTCGCAGGTAACTACCTGCCCAATAGTACACAGCTGGCAAGTGAAGGAATTGAGATTCACCCTCAGATTTCTTTAACTCCAAAGTATTTTTTTCAATGTTAATAAAAAATATCCAAAACTTGGAGCTAAGGCAGTTGGGCAGGAGTTGAGAGTGGGTGGGTGAGGAGGGGGCGGCACATCTCTGCAGGTCATACTGCATGTTGTTGCAGAAATCCTGCCAAGGATTCCTGAATTCTCTAGGAGAACTTCCTTGTGTTTGAGACTTTGCTATTTACTATAAGATAAGAACCCAGATACTGTGAGATGACATGTTAGCTTGCAGATTTCAGAATGGTGAGAAAACCTCAATGATTAGTTTTACAGCCCTGTAGGACACTATCCAGTTTTACCTGTAGCCTAGCAATCTTAATCTAACGTTGTTTTTGTCTTAAGCCTATAAATACCCAGTTCCACAAATACCCGGAGAATCAGTTTACCACTTCACTGTTTTCCTCGTTGATAGGTTAAATAAAATTTCTACACGTTCACTTTATATCTTTATGAAAGTCATATTTCTAATTTTTGGAAATTATACTTTTTAAAACATCTTTATTGGAGTATAATTGCTTTACAATGTTGTGTTGGTTTCTTCTGTATAACAAAGTGAATCAGCTATACATATACATACATCCCGATATCCCCTCCCTCTTGTGTCTCCCTCCCACCCTCCCTATCCCACCCCTCTAGGTGGTCACAAAGCACCAGGCTGATCTCCCTGTGCTATGCGGCTGCTTCCCACTAGCTATCTATTTTACATTTGGTAGTGTATAAATGTCCATGCCACTCTCTCACTTTATCCAGCTTACCCTTCCCCTCCTCGTGTCCTCAACTCCATTCTCTACGTCTGAGTCTTTATTTCTGTCCTGCCCTAGGTTCATCATAACCATTTTTTTTTTAGATTCCACATATATGTGTTAGCATACAGTATTTGTTTTTCTCCTTCTTACTTACTTAACTCGGTATGACAGATTCTAGGTCCATCCACCTCACTACAAATAACTCAGTTTCGTTTCTTTTTTATGGCTGAATAATATTCCATTGTATATATGTGCCACATCTTCTTTATCCATTCATCTGTCGATGGACACTTAGGTTGCTTCCATCTCCTGGCTATTGTAAATAGTGCTGCAGTGAACATTGTGGTACATAACTCTTTTTGAATTATGGTTTTCTCAGGGCACATGCCCAGTAGTGGGATTGCTGGGTCATATGGTACTTCTAGTTTTAGTTTTTTAAAGAACCTCCATACTGTTCTCCATAGTGGCCGTATCAATTTACATTCCCACCAACAGTGCAAGAGGGTTCCCTTTTCTCCACACCCTCTCCAGCATTTATTGTGTGTAGAGTTTTTGATGATGGCCATTCTGACCGATGTGAGGTGATACCTCATTGCAGTTTTGATTTGCATTTCTCTAATGATTAGTGATTTTGAGCATCCTTTCATGTGTTTGTTGTCAATCTGTATATCTTCTTTGGAGAAATGTCTATCTAGGTCTTCTGCCCATTTTTGAATTGGATTATTTGTTTTTTTGATATTAAGCTGCATGAGCTGCTTGTATATTTCAGGGATTAATCCTTTGTCAGTTGCATCATTTGCAAATATTTTCTCCCATTCTGAGGGTTGTCTTTTTCTCTTCTTTACGGTTTCCTTTGCTGTGCAAAAGCTTTTAAGTTTCATTAAGTCCCATTTGTTTATTTTTGGTTTTATTTCCATTTCTCTAGGAGGTGGGTCAAAAAAGATCTTGCTGTGATTTATAACAAAGAGTGTTCTTCCTATGCTTTCCTGTAAGAGTTTTTATACTGTCTGGCTTTACATTTAGGCTTTAATCCATTTTGAGTTTATTTTTGTGTATGGTGTTAGGAAGTGTTCTAATTTCACTCTTTTACATGTAGCTGTTCAGTTTTCCCAGCACCACTTATTGAAGAGGCTATCTCTTCTCCATTGTATATCTTTGCCTCCTTTATCAAAGATAAGGTGACCATATGTGCGTGGGTTTATCTCTGGGCTTTCTATCCTGTTCCATTGATCTATATTTCTGTTTTTGTGCCAGCACCATATTGTCTTGATTACTGTAGCTTTGTAATATAGTCTGAAGTCAGGGAGCCTGATTCCTCCAGCTCCGTTTTTCGTTCTCAAGATTGCTTTGGCTATTCGGGGTCTTTTGTGTTTTCATACAAATTGTGAAATTTTTTGTTCCAGTTCTGTGAAAAATGCCATTGGTAGTTTGATAGGGATTGCATTGAATCTGTACATTGCTTTGGGTAGTATAGTCTATTCACAATGTTGATTCTTCCAATCCAAGAAAATGGTATATCTCTCCATCTGTTTGTATCACCTTTAATTTCTTTCATCAGTGTCTTATAGTTTTCTGCATACAGGTCTTTTGTCTCCCTAGGTAGGTTTATTCCTAGGTATTTTATTCTTTTGTTGCAATGGTAAATGGGAGTGTTTCCTCAATTTGTCTTTCAGATTTTTCATCATTATTGTATAGGAATGCAAGAGATTCCTGTGCATTAATTTTGTATCCTGCTACTTTACCAGATTCATTGATTAGCTCTAGCAGTTTTCTGGTAGCATCTTTAGGATTCTCTATGTATAGTATCATGTCATCTACAAACAGTGACAGTTTTACTGCTTCTTTTCCGATTTGTATTCCTTTTACTTCTTTTTCTTCTCTGATTGCTATGGCTAAAACTTCCAAAACTATGTTGAATAATAGTGGTGAAGAGTGGGCAACCTTGTCTTCTTCCTGATCTTAGAGGAAACGGTTTCAGTTTTTCACCATTGAGAATGATGTTGGCTGTGGGTTTGTTGTATATGGCCTTTATTATGTTGAGGTAAGTTCCCTCTATGCCTACTTTCTGGAGGGTTTTTATCATAAATGGGTGTTGAATCTTATCGAAAGCTTTTTCTGCATCTATTGAGATTATCATATGGTTTTTCTCCTTCAATTTGTTAATATGGTTTATCACATTGATGGATTTGCATATATTGAAGAATCCTTGCATTCCTGGGATAAACCCCACTTGATCATGGTGTATGATCCTTTTAATGTGCTGTTGGATCCTGTTTGCTAGTATTTTGTTGAGGATTTTTGCATCCACGTTCATCAGTGATACTGGCCTGTAGTTTTCTTTTTTTGTAACATCTTTGTCTGGTTTTGGTATCAGGGTGATGGTAGCCTCGTAGAATGAGTTTGGGACTGTTCCTCTGCTATATTTCGGAAGAGTTTGAGAAGGATGGGTGTTAGCTCTTCTCTAAATGTTTGATAGAATTCACCTGTGAAGCCATCTGGTCCTGGGTTTTTGTTTCTTGGAAGATTTTTAATCACAGTTTCAATTTCAGCGCCTGTGATTGGTCTGTTTATATTTTCTATTTCTTCCTGGTTCAGTCTCAGAAGGTTGTGCATTTCTAAGAATTTTTCCATATCTTCCAGGTTGTCCATTTTATTGGCATAGAGTTGCTTGTAGTAATCTCTCATGATCCTTTGTATTTCTACAGTGTCCGTTGTTACTTCTCCTTTTGTCATTTATAATTTTATTGATTTGAGTCTTCTCCCTTTTTTTCTTGATGAGTCTGGCTAATGGTTTATCAATTTTGTTTATCTTCTCAAAGAACCAGCTTTTAGTTTTATTTGCTATTGTTTCCTTCATTTCTTTTTCATTTATTTCTGATCTGGTCTTTATGATTTCTTTCCTTCTGCTAACTTTGGGGTTGTTTTGTTCTTCTTTCTCTAATTGCTTTAGATGTAAGGTTAGGTTGTTTATTTGAGATTTTTCTTGTTTCTTGAGGTAGGATTGTATTGCTATAAACTTCCCTCTTAGAACTGCTTTTGCTGCATCCCATAGGTTTTGGGTCATTGTGTTTTCATCGTCATTTGTTTCTAGGTATTTTTTGATTTCCTCTTTGATTTCTTCAGTGATCTCTTGGTTATTTAGTAGCGTATTGTTTAGCCTCCATGTGTTTGTATTTTTTACAGTTTGTTTCCTGAGATTGATATCTAGTCTCATAGTGTTGTGGTCAAAAAAGATACTTGATACGATTTCAATTTTCTTAAATTTACCAAGGCTTCATTTGTGACCCAAGATATGATCTACCCTGGAGAATGTTCCAAGAGCACTTGAGAAGAAAGTGTATTCTGTTGTTTTTGGATGGAATGTCCTATAAATATCAATTAAGTCCATCTTGTGTAATGTGTCATTTAAAGCTTGTGTTTCCTTATTGATTTTCATTTTGGATGATCTGTCCACTGCTGAAAGTGGGGTGTTAAAGTTCCCTACTATTATTGTGTTACTGCCAATTTCCCCTTTTATGGCTGTTAGCATTTGCCTTATGTACTGAGGTGCTCCTATGTTGGGTGCATAAATATTTACAATTGTGGGCTTCCCTGGTGGCGCAGTGGTTGAGGGTCTGCCTGCCAATGCAGGGGATACGGGTTCGAGGCCTGGTCTGGGAAGATCCCACATGCCGCGGAGCGGCTGGGCCCGTGAGCCACAGCTACTGAGCCTGCGCGTCTGGAGCCTGTGCTCCGCAACAAGAGAGGCCGCGATAGTGAGAGGCCCGCGCACTGTGATGAAGAGTGGCCCCCGCTTGCCACAACTAGAGAAGGCCCTCACACATAAACGAAGACCCAACACAGCCATAAAAAATAAATAAATAAAATAAAATTAAAAAATTAAAAAAAAAATATTTACAATTGTTATATCTTCTTTTTGGATTGATTCCTTGATCATTATGTAGTGTCCTTCTTTGTCTCTTGTAATAGTCTTTATTTTAAACTCTATTTTGTCTGACATAAGAATTGCTACTCCAGCTTTCTTTTGATTTCCATTTGCATAGAATATCTTTTTCCATCCCCTCACTTTCAGTCTGTATGTGTCCCTAGGTCTGAGGTGGGTCTCTTGTAGACAGCATATGTACGGGTCTTGTTTTTGTATCCATTCAGCCAGTCTATGTCTTTTGGTTGGAGCATTTAATCCCTTTACATTTAAGGGAATTATCGATATGTATGTTCCTATTACTATTTTCTTAATTGTTTTCGGTTTGTTATTGTAGGTCTTTTCCTTCTCTTGTGTTTCCTGCCTAGAGAAGTCCCTTCAGCATTTGTTGTAAAGCTGGTTTGGTGGCGCTGAATTCTCTTAACTTTTGCTTGTCTGTAAAGGTTTTAATTTCTCCATCGAATCTGAATGAGATCCTTGCTGGGTAGAGTAATCTTGGTTGTAGGTTCTTCCCTTTCATCACTTTAAGTATGTCCTGCCACTCCCTTCTGGCTTGCAGAGTTTCTGCTGGAAGATCAGCTGTTAACCATATGGGGATTCCCTTGTATGTTGTTAGTTGCTTTTCCCTTGCTGCTTTTAACGTTTTTTCTTTGTATTTAATTTTTGATAGTTTGATTAATATGTGTCTCGGAGTGTTTCTCCTCGGATTTATCCTGCATGGGACTCTCCACGCTTCCTGGAGTTGACTGAGTATTTCCTTTCCCATGTTAGGGAAGTTTTCAATTATAATCTCTTCAAATATTTTCTCAGACCCTTTCTTTTTCTCTTCTTCTTCTGGGACCCCTATAATTCGAATGTTGGTGCATTTAATGTTGTCCCAGAGGTCTCTGAGACTGTCCTCAATTCTTTGCATTCTTTTTTCTTTATTCTGCTCTGCCGTAGTTATTTCCACTATTTTATCTTCCAGGTCACTTATCCATTCTTCTGCCTCAGTTATTCTGCTACTGAGTCCTTCTAGAGCATTTTTAATTTCATATATTGTGTTGTTCATCATTGTTTGTTTGCTCTTTAATTCTTCTAATTCCTTGTTAAACGTTTCTTGTATTTTCTCCATTCTATTTCCAAGATTTTGGATCATCTTTACTATCATTACTCTGAATTCTTTTTCGGGTAGACTGCCTATTTCCTCTTCATTTGTTTGGTCTGGTGGCTTTTTACCTTGCTACTTCATCTGCTGCATATTTCTCTGTCTTCTCATTTTGCTTACCTTACTGTGTTTGGGGTCTCCTTTTTGCAGGCTGCAGGTTCGTAGTTCCCATTGTTTTGGTGTCTGCCCCCAGTGGGTAAGGTTTGTTCAGTGGCTTCTGTAGGCTTCCTGATGGAGGGGACTGGTGCCTGTGTTCTGGTTGGTAGGGCTGGATCTTGTCTTTCTGGTGGTCAGGGCGACATCCAGTGGTGTGTTTTGGGGTGTCTGTGAACTTAGTATGATTTTAGGCAGCCTCTCTGCTTATGGGTGGGGTTGTGTTTCTGTCTTGCTAGTTGTTTGCCATGGAGCATCCAGCACTGGAGCTTGCTGGCCACTGAGTGGACCTGGGTCTTAGCGTTGAGACGGAGATCTCTGAGAGAGCTCTTGCCGATTGATATTACATGAGGTTGGGAGGTCTCTGGTGGTCCAATGTCCCGAACTCGGCTCTCCCACCTCAGAGGCTCAGGCCTGACACCTGGCCGGAGCACCAAGACCCTGTCAGCCACACAGCTTTAGGCCGGAGGGCTCTGAGGTCAAGACTGCCTAGATTCAAAACTCCATTTGGCCTTCTCTGGCTATGTGGTATCAGGTGAATTTCATCATCTGCAGTGAGAATCCGTGGCTCGACCTCTTCCCACCTTTCAGGTGCATTTTGATCCCAGAGGAGCTATGCATGGCATTTAAATGCTGTAGTAGTGAGAGCTTAACCTAGTCCCCAAATCTCCACGAGGCACAGAAAACAAAACAAAATAAAACAAAAACTCTTTAAAAATTCATAGCCAATGAAGTCAATCCTCCTCGCATAGGTTTTCTTAAAATTAGGTCACCTTTTTCTTTCTCCTTTTTGCTTTGTCTCGTGTCACTTGCTCAGAGGGTGCCGTGTGCAGAGGCCTCACAGCAGCCCTTCAGACCAGAGTTTGGAAATTATACTTTGACATTAATAGAGTGTGACAACACACTCTCTCCCTGGGTAACTGCAAATACAGTTTCCCAGCTCCTTGGGAAAACTGCTATGGGTTCCACCCGAGGGATGAATTGCCAGAAGTCAAAGGGACTGTTCATACCTCCCACACCATATACCTGTCTAAGTCCCAACACCCAGCTCAAATTCTATCCCTTTCCTGCTGCTGCTTTGGGGAGAACATTTCTTCTGTGGATTCCTATCAGGACCACTAGGTTTGGTACCTGATCTACAGGGGACTGCTAGTCAACAGTCTCCCACCCAGCATTAAATATCCCCACATACATTCCTCACAGAGCATAACAAGATTTTTCTACCTCTGGTCTCTTTGCTTCTCCAAACTCACCATCAACTTCCCAAAGCTTCACCACTGCTGGTTTTCACTTCCCCAGTGATTACCACAGCTGGTTTCCCTTAAACCTCCTGGTACTGGGTAGGCATACCACATGGACTCCAGTTGAAACACATATAGTCAGAGAAGCATCCAGAGTCCTTTCGGTTTAAGGAAAGTAACACAGGAAAGCTCATGCTGCTGACAAAGAAGATGTGTTCATAGGAAAGCCTCAGTGTTTAGTTCTGTCCTTGAAGGCTGCTGCATTGGCCTCCCCAACTCCCATGCCGAGGCCAACCTTGACGAGCCACCACCCTTGGGCATAAGTGTAATAAATATTTACTTGCGCCACACCTGGCTCCTAAGCATACATTGCCTCAAATGGTACCTGACTTTCTCAAGAGCCTATCTTGACTCCCGGCTGCAGTCAAGGGCCATCTGACTCCTTCTGAATCCACTTTATAACCTAACACAGTACTCTGCACTTCAGAGACTCTTAGCAGATGATTGTTGGCTGACTGGCTGACTGAGAACCCTTGTCTTGAGATGGGAGGTCCTTACCTTGACAGTTTCATTTTGCAATTCAGCAAATGGGCTAACCCTGTTAGGTGAGAGATTCCTGGTGGGGGGTGGGGGGGAACCTTCCAGATGCCAGCTAGCACTCCAGGGCTTGCTCCCTGCTGGGTGGGGAGCCTGAAACCTACCCCCTGCCCCCAGAGGGATGGAGGATCCTGGACACACAGCAACAGACACAGAAGTGAGGAAAGGGAATAGGGGTGCTGCATCAACTGCTAAGGCTTTTCTAAACAATTTTCATCTTAATTTGTTAACTTTGTAACATTCTGAGCAGCAAAAATGCATGCAAGTGCCTTTAAGTGACAGCAGGTTCTTAATAAATGTTTATTTCTTTAAGAATCTTAAATAATGGAGATACTAACGATGAAGATGTTTACATTATTTTTATCCCTATGGGGGAGAGGCAAAGGATAAAGACAACAAATATGCTATTAACAGCAATAATTTAAATACTCTGTATTAATTTCCAAAGAGACCAAATAGATTTACAAACTTTTCAGGCCTCCCCATCTGAATTTTAATTCACTTTGTGGTGTGAAAAGAAATATTTATGTGGCAAATATTACTCCAAGAAGGAAGGGGGAGTAGGAAGGAACGTGATAAAAATTAAAACGAGATACTGCAAATCCAAAAAGTCGAATCATTTCTCTACGGTCTCTTCCTTTCTCCCCTTACCTCCTTATTCTCCTCCTCCTCATCTTCCTCCTCTGCCTCTTCCTCCATTTTTCCCTCTCTCATATGGATGACTTCAATGGGTCTGAGAGCTGAAGCCACCATGTTCTCATTTAACTGTTGTTCTTTAGGGAGGGATGACAAGGTCTGATGGGGCTCTGTCGACACCTTCCTCCTCAATGAGTACCACTCCCCGCCCCATAGCATCAGACCCTCCCCGCTGGAGCTTTTACCCAACATTCCATTCTATGACTAAGGAAGCTGTGTGTTTGGTACCATGGACTCAAAGAACCCCAGAGCTGCTGAGAACTCTGACAAGTCACAGATTCCACGCCTGGCTCTGGGGCACATTTGGACTATTCCCAGGGAGATGAGACATGAAGAGGGTGCCCCAGCCTCCTGCAGGACTAGGGCAGGGATTAAGAGCCATGGGTATTGTGGCCCTAAGAACTGCAAACACTTCTCTGCATGGTATTCTCCCCTGGTCAATCAAGATGTCCAAAATGGAAAACAAGACTGACACCAGTTGTTACACTTTACCATTATCTTAGTGACACGCCAGGAGTATTCCTCAAATATTGGATGTAAATCTTTTCACACGTAAAAGGAAAAAGCACATTGCTAGTTAAAGGAATCATGTGGGAAATGCATAAACTTAAGTGACATTATTCCCTACTATAACTTCAATAAAGTGCTGATTTTTCTAAATCAGGATTAATTAATTTAAAATACACCTTTATTATATATCCATGAAGTGACCCTTAGAACAAAATTGGGGCAAAGAACTTTTTAATGTATGCACCCTGAGCTCATGTGCCAGGGAGAATTCTTCATCTGCTCACATCTGCCATCCATGGCCTTTAAACTCCCTAGTTGCATTTTACAGGCTGCATTTTTTTCAAGTTCATATTGTAGGAGGGAACAGCAGTGCCCTGAGGCTCTCTGGAGCCAAATGTAAACCTCGGCTTCAGTATCCCCATTACTGCGTCTAAAGGGTGCAGACACCACTTATACCATCCCTTGAAGGATTCACATCAAAACTTAACTGACCCACAGAGCTCTTAATCGAAGAGAAGGAAAGCGACGAGGGCCCATACACTAGAGACCACTGACACCCCTCGTCCCCACCTGGTCCTTGCAGTGAACAAAATGTGACCTTTCCAAAGTTATGAACAGAATTCTCAAAAGTAGCAGACAAAAAAAAAAAAGCACATGACACAGAGTTCATCTTCCAAATCTGCCCGGAAGGCAGAATCTAATCAAAGGCAAAATCTAATTTTGCCTTTAGAAGGCAAAATCTAATTTTTTGGATACGCTTACAAAAAAACTGGAAGTTCTCCAACATTATTCAAAAATAGTTTTTAAATTTCAGATAATACAAATAGTAAAAATCAGCTGCCAGAAGAAAAAAATGTGTGCCTGAGAAATTTTTATTTTAAACATTCATCACTTGAGATTGAAAATGATTTCACACATTCTCCAAGTATGGTACTAACATAGTTCTCTAGTTTCTCTCATGCCAGGGAAGTACTCCAATATTACCCCATAAGTCCTGTCTTTTTTTTCAAAGCTTCATATTTACCAAAAATCGCAGGCCTTATAGTGAAAATAGGAGATATACAGTAGTAGTAGTCACTTCATTAGGAAGGATTACATTGAACACAGAAGTAAACTGAGCATATTTTTACTAAGCCACTATTATGTGTTGGTGAGTTAGGTTTTACTCAAAAATTCACTTAAGTGCATTTCCAACATAGGACAGTGGAAAACATAAATTTAGGCCAGGAAGTTAAACCTGTCTGGGTCTGAATCTCAGCTCTACCCCAACCCTGGGAAGGTCTAGCCTTCTGAATCCTCCTCCACTGACTTTCAAGAGCCTATCTTAACGCCCTGGCTGAAATCAAGGGCCATGACACTCCTTTTGAATCCACTTTGTAACCCAACTCAGTACTTTTGCACTTTGCAGACTCTTAACAATGGGGATTCCAACCGCCTCCCCAAATTGTTGGAAGGATGCTAGTGAGTTAATGGCATATAAAGATCCAACTCAAAACAGGCTCAATAAATACAAAATACAATTCCTGAGGATACTAACTTCTCAGATACGGGATGAATCAGTAGACTCACAGAGGCAGAGCTGGGATCCCTCACTGTACTTCCTCAATAACTCCTTCCCACTAAAGATTCTGCACCCTCTTTTGGAAGAGAGAAAAAAGGCTGAATGTGGGAATATTTATTGTAAACAAGTACTCAAAAATGTTAACTGCCTTTACTTCTCCCATCTTAAAATGCCTTTGTCTCCTATCCTTTAATGCCCGGACTCTTCCAACTCAGTGGGTTACTCAGCACAATAAACATAACTTATGGGCACAGAGCCCAGGACCTCAGCTCACTGGGGAACAGTGACCTTGGCCAACACAGTGTGACCTTGGTTAATATATTCAACCTCTTGGGGCTCTAGCCGCCTCATGAGTAAAGCAAAGAGGTTGGTATAGATGCCATCCCTTACTCAAAACCCTAAATTCTCTGAATTAAACACAAATCCTCCCCAATAAGGTGGCTGTTTGTCCATCACACATGCTAAAATAAAGTCCCTCAGGGAAGGCTGACATCCAGAGGGACTGCATCTAAATGGAGTGCTGGGCTTTCAAAGCCCTATCAGTTGTACTAACTCAATCCTCAATAGCCAGCTAGTATGTTAAGTACCAGGCAAAGCAGTTCACACAATGATTCTTTGGAATTTCTAACAACTTCTAGCCAAGCACAGAGAAAACGTGAGAATTAAAAAGAACCACCAGATGTCACCCTCACAAATAACAGATGAACTGGACAGCAAGACTTTAGTTTCTGCTAACATATAGAGAAGCATGTTTTTAAAAAATGAAACAGTTAACTTTATGAAGGAGGAAATATTTTCCTTTCTGCACCTCATTATAAATATGGAGTTGAGTTGCAGCTTAAAGTAGGGGTTAAGTTCTAAGGCCAGTACTTAAAAGGAAATCACGTATAGTCAAAACTGACATTGAACAAATACTTTCAATTGCCGTTATTATAGAGATCACATGGTTTTGTGTATAACCTCAGAGAGGAATGGGCATGTACAAACACAAAATGTGTACAGCAACGTATGGTGTGTAATAAAGAGTATATATGCAAAAAATAAGCCTTTTTACAACGGTGTATTGTTGAATTTGTTTAACATAAATGAGCAAATTATTTTACTCCCCTGTACATAGTCCTCAGTTACTATTTTTATGATTGTAAAATGAACCTTGGCAATCACTTAATATGTCATGCACTCCTGTCCTCTAGTACCAGCCCCACCTAATCTATAGTAAACAGAGGAATATCTAGGGCATACTATTTTTGCAGGAGAATAATTTTACACAAAACCAACAGCAACAAACAGAACCAAGAGACTGAGTTTTAACATTTTAAACTGCTTAATTTTGAAACCATCATGAGTAGAGGTATTTTTAAATTAAAATGAACAGAGCTTATGCTTCTTCCTATGAATAAATAACCATAAATTCCATTTATTAACACCCAGGCACTATGTTAGACACTTAGATGCTTATTTCCAATTCACAAAAATCATTAAAAAAAAAAAAATTTCACCTCTACTATTACTACTACTACTACTGTATTCTGATAATAATAATAAAAACAATAATAAAAGGTAATACCATTCAGTGCCAAACACTGCTCTAAATTCTTAAAGTACCTTAACTCATTTAATCTTCATAATGACCCTATGAGATAGGGCTATTATTATAGCCAAATAAGGAAACTAAGACTCATGGAGATTTAATTAAACTATCCAACATCTCATAGATGAGCCTCAGTTTTTTCATCTGTGAAATGGGAATAATGCCACTTAATTTACAGCACTGTTTTGAGGTTTAACTGAGATAACGTATTTAATGCACCCGGCTCCGTGTTGACACAACACTAACAAATAATTTCTCTTGTTATCATTAAAGTGGTTCTACAGCTGGTAGTCTTCAGTGCAGCCTAAGGACAAGCAAAAAGAAACCTCTTGCATCATCTTATTTGACCCTCAAACTTTCCAACTATAACAGAAAAATGGCAGAGTTAGCACTCCCTTACTTGTAGCTCGGTTCCAAAGTAAATGTCTTAAAAAGAGAATCTTATCTCTTAATATGAGTGCTGGGAAGAGGCAGTTCCTGAAGAATAAGGTTTCAAAGGCAACCTCAAACTGAGAAAGCCCATAATGTGGGAGAGGGTAAGACTTGAGCTCACATGCTCAGAATCAACCTCCCTGGGTTCAAATCCATTTCACCATCTACTAGCTCTATGACCTTAGGCAAGCCTTCTCCTTTCTTGTACCTCAGTTTCCCATCTCACTGGGTTATTCACTGATTAAATGACACATGTGAAAAGCACACAGTACAAAGCACCCAGGACAAAACACTCACTATCACTATTATTGTTGGGACTTGACTCTCCTAAAGGCACTAGTGAGTGGTACTAAGTGATGCAGCCTGGAGAAGGTTGGGGAGTGGGCAGGGCACAACACTTCACACTAGGAATTCTGATTCTGCCCCACTCCCGGCTGACATGTCCAGGTGTCCCCAAAGAGATCCGATCAGTCCACCACCACAGAGATCAGCCAACTACAACTCATGAGCCAAATCCAAGCTGCTGACTGTTTTTGTAAATAAAGTTTTATTGGAACATTGCCACTCTCAATCATTTACATATTGTCTATTTATATATTTCCTGTTACACCCGCAGAGCTGAGTAGCTGCAAGTGAGACGATATGGTCTACAAAGCTCAAAATATTTACTATCTGGTCTTTTACAGAAAAAGTTTGCCCACCTTTGCATAAATGGATAAACCATCGAATTTCCTTCCCTACCCCATTAGATATTTTGAGGATAGAGTAAGAAACAGATGTGAAAAATCTAGAAAATAATAGGAATTATTTACCCAAAAAACTCACTGCCTTCAAGCTTCAAATTCAAGGTGGAAATAAATAATGCTAGTAACATGGGTTTAGAGTCCCACCAACAGCTCCATCACTTTTTAACTATGTGTGGCTTTGGGCAAGTTACTTGGCTTCTCTAAGATTCATATTCAACACTGTAAAATGGGAATAACAATAATACCAAACTTGTGGGATTGAAAGAATTAAGTGAGCTGTATGTAGGTGTCTGGTCCATAGTAAGTATCTGATAATGTCAGCTCTCATTAAGTGATTACTTTAATTGTTATTACTGCAGGAGAAAGTTTTATGTCCAAATACTGGACCACTCAGACAGTACTTTCCCTCCCAGGGTACATACTCTCATGAGAACTATAGGTGCTAGCAAAGCAGAGATGCTGAGAATGCTAATCTGTTCTTTTGGGGGAATCTAAGAGAGAAAAGGCTAAAACTTCAATATATTCATTTCTGTCAAGACTAAATTCTCCTCCTCTCCCACCAGCACTCCCCCCTCAACATCAAGAAAATTTCAGCAAGAAGCTAAATGCACACCTACACATTTGTATTATGTAGAGAAATAAACTTTATACTATAAGACAAATTGACTAAATCAATCCCATCATATGTGAAATGCTGACAGTCTGCTTCTAACAAGAAGCAATTAAATATAGAAACTTATTCCAAAATAGCAGAAGGGGGCTTCCCTGGCGGCGCAGTGGTTAAGAATCCGCCTGCCAATGCAGGGGACATGGATTCAATGCCTGGTCCGGGAAGATCCCACATGCCACAGAGCAACTAAGCCCGTGCACCACAACTACTGAGCCTGCGCTCTAGAGCCTGCAAGCCACAACTACTGAAGCCCATGCGTCCTAGAGCCCACACGCTGCAACTACTGAGCCCACCTGCCACAACTACTGAAGCCCGTGTGCTCTAAGGCCCACATGCCACAACTACTGAGCCCACGTGCTGCAACTACTGAAGCCCGCGCTCCATAACAAGAGAAGCCTCCACAATGAGAAGCCCACGCACCGCAATGAAGAGTAGCCCCTGCTCACTACAACAAGAGAAATCCCACAGGCAGCAATGAAGACCCAGTGCAGCCAAATAAATAAATAAATAAAATTAAAAAAAAAAAAAAAGAATGCAGACATGGACTCCTGTACACGTAGGAGTTTATTTTATGATTCCATTAAAATTTAAATTGGAGAAAGAATATGAAGTATTTAATAAATGATGCTGAAGAAACTGGTTATCTATTGGGACCAAAGTGAAATTAAACCCATATGCAAATTTCTAGGTGCATTAAAGAGATAAATACAAAAACAAAAGATGAATGTACGCAGAACATTTTTCAAAATCTTGAAAACAGGGACAATCTTTCTAAATAAGACACAAAACCAAGAAGCCATAAAGAAAAGAGTAAAAGGTTTGGCTACATAAAAATTTTAAATTTCCAAGACAAGCAAATGGCTAGGAGAAAATATTTAAGGCACCATAAACAAGCAAAAAAATTATTATCCATAATATATAAAGAACTCTTACAGATCAATAAGAAAGAGACAAACAACCAAAAGAATCATAGATAAAGGGTATGAAGAAACTGTGCACTGGAAAAGAAAACCAATAGCCAATAAACTTGGAAATGTGCACCTAAAAAGTAGTATTATTTTGTCCATAAGATTGGCAAACATTTTTTAAATTGATAATATCCACAGTTGGCAGAGATGTTGGAAAATAGAACGTATACTGTTGCTACGGTCTATTTAGAAGTCAGTCTAGCTGCATTTATTTAAAAATTTTAATGCATACATTATAAAAAATTTTAATGCATGCACAGCAATATTACTTCTAGGATTCTATACTATTAAAATATACACTTGCACAAGGGTCCATCTATTATGGTACACACTGTATTGAAACAACCTAAATGCTCTTCAACAGGGAAGTAGTTAAATAAATTATGGTACAATTATATTATCTAACTCTCTTCCGTCATTAGATAAAAAGTAAAGCAAACAGTAGAAATACCTCACAGATATATTAAATGGAAAGCCTGTTCCTGGGAAAGGTGTATGGTATAAGATCCCATTTACATTAGTCAAAACTCAATGCTGATTTCTGCTAAGCATGGACAGGGAAGGAATGGTAAAGTGAAAGATCATGTTGTGGCTTCTGAATGACTTAAATCTTTTAAAACAGGAATGCTTTGATGTATTGCTTGAGTAATGTAAAAAAGAATGGACAATTTGAACAATATAAAAAAAGTTAAAGTATTTAGTTTGCAATAAGTAGATCCAACATACCTAGAGAAAAATTCAAGCACAGCAAGGTAAGATGACATTTCAACTAAACTGCTTCATAACCCAGATCCTTTTGTGCCCAGTATAAGTGAAAAGCACTTTCTGTTTCTAGAAAACCGTTTTTTTGTTTTTTGGTTTTGGTCACACCATGTGGCTTGCAGGATCTCAGTTCCCCGACCAGGGATTGAACTTGGGCCATGGGTGTCAAATCCTAACCACTAAACCACCAAGGAACTCCCCTAGAAAAAAAAAATTTTTTTTTTTTAAATATTTATTTATTTGGCTGCACCACGTCTTAGTTGCGGTACGCAGGACCTTCGTTGCAGCGTGCAGGATCTTTAGTTGTGGCATGTGGGATCTAGGTCCCTGACCAGGGATCGAACCTGGGCCCCCTGCATTGGGAGCACAGAGTCTTAACCGCTGGACCACCAGGGAAGTCCCTAAAACTTTTTATTTAGAAATAACTTCAAATTTACAGAATGGTACAAAGAAAGCTTCTATGCCATTTATTCAGATTCATCTAGTGTTAACATTTTGCCCCATTTGCCTTATAATCTGCTCTTCCCTCTCCCTCTTCAACTCCATTTCCCTTCTTCTCTATCTAGATACAAATTTTTTTCTAAACCATTTGAGAGTAAATTACATATATTGTGGCCCTGTACCTCTAAATACTCCAGTTTGTATTTTTTAAAAATACAGATACTCTCTTACATAACCACAGTACAGTTACCCACATCAGTAAATTTAACTACTTTAAACTCCTGTCCATTTTCCAATTTTGTCAATTGACCCAACAATGTTCCTTTGTAGCATTTTTCCCTGCAATACAGGAGCTAGTCTCAGGTGAACTATTGCATTTAGCTGTTCCATCTCCTTTGCCTCCTTTAATCTGGGACATTTTCACAGCCTTTGTCTTTTATGACATTGACATTTTTGGAGAGTACAGCGCTCTTCTTCTTTTTTTTTTTAATAGAACCTTCCTTATTTAAAGTTTCTCTGATGTTTCCCTGTGATCAGATTCAGGTTAGACTAGTACAGAAGGGACCCTGTGTCCTTGTCAGGTCACTGCTATCTGGAGGCACAGATGCTGTCTGCCCCCACTGGTGATATTAATTTTGGTCACCTGGTCAAAGTAGTGTCTGACTTCTCCACTGCATAGTTACCATTTTTGTCTTGCAAGTCATAAGGAATCTGTGGTGAGATAGGGTAAGAGCAGATCAATATCACGCTCCTCCCCCAAACTTGTCTATATCACCTGTGATAATGGCTACCTGACTCCATCTTTACTAGGAGAGCTGAACACTGCTTTCCCACCTCTAGCACTCCCTCCACTTCTACCAGTTGGTCTTTGGCATTCTGCTGAAAGTAAATCCCTCCCGTCTCCTCCATGTGTCTATCTAGTTGGTCATCATCCATATGGACTCAAGGAGACCTATTTTCAGTGGTCTATAATACATTTCTGTCTTTACTTATTTTGGTGCTCAGATTATCCCAAATTTGGTCTAGGAAACTTTTACATTTCTCACTCTTTACCCCCTCGGAGCAAATTCTAATACCTAGAACTTGCTTATTAGGAGAATTCTGTTTTGCCAAGGAATCTTATAAGGTTAGGCACATCTAAACTTTTGCAATAAGACTCAATTATTTTTCCGAGTCCCCTAATGAAAACTGAGGTATGTAGCCACTGACCTACCCACTTGACACGCCGATATACATTACAAAATGGACTTTGTTAAAAAAGAGAACATTAAGGGTCTGCTTGATTTGCTGCCATCTGAAGCTGAGTTTCCTTACCAATTCTTAGCTGATCGAAATACTGGGAGAACCTAAAGGATCGTTGGCGTTTGTATCAGAATAATGGTGCAGACCTCTAAAACTCAGTCTCTTTCATTGTTCCTTTTTAATTAAGAGAAAGAGCTATCTATAGTGAGAACTGGCAAGAATGTGCAGCCAACCTGAAAATAAAGAACTGCCAAAATTAAGAAGCTGAGAAACATCTGGAGACAACAGAACAAGTCAGAACAATCAATGGAGTTTTGATCAATCACAAGAGAAATTTGAGGAACTGCAGTACAATTTACAGAGACAGGAGCTCCTGAGAGCCTGACAGATTTGTGGCTGTAGAGGAAGTAAGCTGATTCTGGGTGAGAATTAGGTTACACCCATTAAGATATACCCGTACAAGATCCAAAAGGCTGAGGTCATTTTCCTGCCCCTTTCTGACTTTTTCTGCTGTCAAGCAAGAGTGAGGGAACTGATGTGGTCTCAACAGCAGGGCTCAGCAGCCTTTCTCCACCTTCCAGCACATATAAGACAGTGGCAGCAGAGGTGTCTCCATTCTGGCTTCCTGATCCCTGAACCACAGCTACTGCAAAGCGCTGGGAACTCTTAGCTCTAGAACCATCAGCCACAGAATACCAGCACCTGCCCTAGTGAGTCAGTTCTGGACAGCACTGAGGGTCTTTCACAGAGTCCCAACCTAGAACCACACCTATAGCCCCTCCGTGCACTTTGTAAACATCTGGGGATTCCTTTCTTAAACTCTTTCTTATGTAAACTACCTACACCAGTTTCTGCTTCCTGTGCTGAAACCTGATGGAGAGAGATGACAGAGAAAAAAATAAGCAAACTAGATAATACAGATGGTGATTATATCTATGAGGAAATAGACAGGATGCGTAACAGAGGACAGAGAAAGGCTGCTTTGAAGATGAAACCCAAGGAAAACTGCACTTGGAACCTGATCTTTAAAGTGAGGATGGAAAGTTGAGAAGGAGCTGGTCATGTGAAGAAGTGGTGCAGCCCGGCAGGCTGGGGAAACACTCAGGCAGGAGCACTATGGTGGAAAAGAACTGGGCATGTTCGAGAAACCTAAGGGAAGCCGGGGTGGCTACAGCAGAGGAACGAAGGGGAGAGGGGCAGGAGATGAGCTGGAGGAGGAAAGCAAAAGAAAAGAAGTGTGGATTTCATCCTAAATAAACAGTTTGAAGCACGGGCGTAATGTCATTACTATTTGTAAAAGAGCACTTGGGCTGCAGAGTGAGAGTGGATTGCAGAGCCAGAGAGGAAGCAGGGAGACCAGTGAGGATGCTCTTCCAGAGATGCAGTGGGGAGAAGACAGTGGTGTGGCCTGGGGACATAGCGGTGATGGAGAGAAGGGGCCAGTATGCAGTAAGGAGCCATGTTTTGGAGGTAGATCCGACAGGACTAGCTGATGACAGAGACGTGGGAGGCAAAAGAAGCGTAAATTGAGGGGAACAGACAGGAAAGATCAAGGACGAGGCACGGGGAGGGCTTTTTTGGTTGAGTAATGCTGCTTTAAATTGTTCCCCCAAAGTCTTGTGCTTCCTCCTAAAATAATTATGGAAGGGGTGATTGTCACCAAATTGCCACAGTTGAATTGGAATGCTTTTCGGTCTTTAACAAAGAGACAGGAGCTCACTTTAGCATGTCACCCCCGTTGAACCTAATCTATTGTCACGTGAAACCTGCTCCCTGAGGCATGCAGACTTAAAGTTCTGACTGTGTACATCAAAAAGGGGGAACTCTTAGCTAAGTTAAAATGTAACCTCCTCCACCATAAACTATAAAGGGAGGTAAAAGCAGGTAAGCCTTTAGAAGATTAAAAAAAAAAAAAAAAAAGATTCTTTCTAAGCTAGTAGCTTTACTTTTTAAATTTCAAATATAATTAGCAATACAGTTGGACTTGTGGAACCTAACACCTTATAAAGTCATCTCTACTATTTATGAAATCAGAGTAAATTTGCTTGATGTCTGAAGAAAAGGTCCACGAATCTCAATGTTTTCTATTTTGAAAAGTTGGGAGAAATACCACCTACGCACGTATGCTAGTATTACTAAATAGAAAACTGTTAGAAATGTGAACACCTCAGGCTTCTAAAAGCATTAAGTGTATGAATAAATTATACTCATCCTCATTTTCTGAATGCTCCCTATTTAGCCCAGCTAGATTACGTGCGTTATTTCACTTCATCCCACCGTAGGAGTGAGGAAGCCATGTCTCCAAGTGTCTTGCCCTTGGTTACCTAGCTTGGGCCGGTGTCCGCAAGGGCATTTACCATTGTTTGTATTTTAAAATGAAAACAAAAACAAAACCTTCTCTCTCAAAACTAGATCTTAAAATGAATATCAGCAAATGCATATTGAATATCAAAATGTTCAATATGGCTGTTGCAATATTTGACACAATCTTACTAGGATTCTTTCCTGCTCTGTAAAATTCTAGCCATTCTTATGTACTGATAAAAAGCAAAATCTATACATCATTGCTATTCAAATGAATGGCTCTGGATGAGTTGCCAAGGCTGCTAGTAGCAACTCTCTGAGGTGGCCATTAGAATCCCCCACTGACTGATGAGGAGACGGAAGCTCACAGAGAGATTAAGTAACTTGCCCAAGGTCACAGTGCCTCTGCAAGTGACAGAACCCAATCCATAGCCACTAACCTGTAAGCCCATCCATGTTCTTTCCTGTCTCCCACATGCCTTCCTAGGAACAGATACGACAAATCTGAAATTCAGATGGGGTGCCTGAAAAGAGGCAGAAATTTTCTGACTCTTTGTCCTATTCGAGACTTGTGCTAGGGTGACAGTCCCTTTCACTCAACTGTTAATGGCTTAGAAATGCAATTGCTTGTTTGTGCTTCTGGCAGCAAGATAAACATGTTGGATAAGTAGCATCTGCCTTGGGGAATGAACTAGAAAATCAGGAAAAACCATCATCTGTATATACTACACATCTTCTGCTTTATTGCAAATGGGACAAATTATTCATCTGGACAAGGGTAATTCACCCAGCCCTCGAGCTTGTCTTCTGATGATGTCACAGTGTTAAGAGCCAAGTCAGCGCTGACCCAAATGCACTATGCTCTGCAGTCTTGCTTTTTGATGCCTAACATGTCTGCTTTGTCCCCATCATATATAATGGCTGCTCATTTTTACTTCTGCTTGGGAAATTCTATTTTATCCTGATGATTTTTAATTTTTCAATCAATTTAAAGGTGGAAAGTATAGTGAGGTGAGAGCAGACAGGCACAAGGAATCTTTATGGGGTCATGGAAATGTTCTTAAATTGGATTGTGGCGATAGCTGCACAATGTAAATTTACTAAAGATCATTGAATTGTACACTTAAAAGGAGTGAATGAATGGCATGTAAATTACACCTCAATAAAGCTTTTTTTTTTTTAAGAATACTGAGCTGAAGCTAATAGATTATGGAGGTAAATTCTCCTTTCTGGTTGAAAGGCTAAAAATATCACGTTGTTAGAAAGCACTGAAGGGAGTTCCTTTGCTGCTTTCTGGGGGGGAAAGTCCCACCCTTTCCTTCTGGAACACCAAGGCACCTACATCCTATCCCTGCTAGGTGTCATAGCCTGTATGGTGAAAGAGGAATATTTCTCCTTGAAAGCAGCCAGGAATGCTAAATGGTCATTGAGTACCTGGAGGGAATATCTGGAAAGGCTGGAGGAGAAATGGTACCTGAGGGAGGTCTTCAACGATGAAGAGGAATCAGCCAAGCGAGGAAACAGTGTATGAAAAAGCTGAGAAGTGAGAAAGGCTGCCCCTTTGGGAGATGGCGCCTGGAAGGGGAGCTACAAGCACTTCACCACAGCTGATATTAAAGGTCCTGTTAGGAGGGCAAACTCCTGGGAACCACCCCAGACCTATTGAAGAAGAATGGCTTGTGGTAGGACCTAGGCACATGCATCTTAACAAGCCACCCACTCCCCTAACCAGGTTACCTATGCACCCTAAAGTGTGAGAACCACTGAGATAGGTCCTAAGTAAGGCCTCATACACCATGCTAAAGTGTTTGCATAATACCTCAAAAGCAACAAAACACTGTGTACAGATTTTAAGCAGCAAGGTGAGGATGGACTTGAACTTTAAACACAGCAGTCTGGCATGGCACATGATTTTGGGGCAGAGAAAGAACCCTAGAGCTCCCTCCAGGGCCCAGGAGTGCACACACACTGTCACCTCCTTTACCTTCTAACCTCTTAGACTAAGTAGCCGAACACAAACATACCTCCTACAGTCTCCTATTAGCATCTAGGTGCTTTACGATCTTATGAAAATGTCATAAGAATGTTATGACATTCACCAATGTTAAAGAGGGGACCATCCTGCACAGCCACACATTTGGAGAAACTAGAGGTTACCACACATACCATTTAGGTGTCAGGGGGCAAATGTCAGTTTCAAAATATTACGGACATGGCCAAGTCCCTTGCTGACTATTATAAACACTGTTCTGCTGAAACAGATGGCCCTTTGAGCCCATGTTTATACTCTCTTTTGCGGTAAGTGGTTTCCCCTCTCCACTCAGGGAGGGAGACGTGTGAGGATTATAAACTTGCAGAATTGACCTAGCTGGAGTCCTGAGATTAGCCTTAGAGGTATCTGCATCATCCTAAAGGAATCCAAGTGGAAGCGGAGTCTTGCAGGACTCTACATGAGCCGACCTTTATACAAGGTCAGTTCCTTATCGGATTGGGAAATCAATGTCAAGTATCCACATCATGCAGCCTTAATAATAATAGTACTAAGGGCCAACATTTGCACCCCATATGCTAAGCACTTTATACGGTGTTAATCCTCTCAATAACCCTCTGAGGACTTTCCTGGTGGTGCAGTGGTTAAGAATCCGCCTGCCAATGCAGGGGACACGGGTTCGAGCCCTGGTCCAGGAAGATCCCGCGTGCCGCGGAGCAACTAAGCCCGTGCGCCACAACTACTGAGCCTGCGCTCTAGAGCCCGTGAGCCACAACTACTGAGCCCACGTGCCACAACTACTGAAGCCCACACGCCTAGAGCCCATACTCCGCAACAAGAGAAGCCGCCGCAATGAGAAGCCCACGCACCGCAACGAAGAGTAGCCGCAGCTCTCCAAGACTAGAGAAAGCCCGCGTGCAGCAACGAAGACCCAACACAGCCAAAAGTAAATAAATAAATAAATAACTCTCTGAAGCAGGTTCTACAGCATTATCCCCATTTGACTGATGAAGAAACTGAAGGTTAGAGAGATTAACTTATCCAAGGCTGTACATGGAGGAGCAGGGATTCAAACCCGTCTGACTCCAGAACTTCTGCCATAGCACTTCATGGGGTGTGTCAAATAGATTTCTATGTTTTCCGAGTTTTTGATGCCTGTAATAGGAGTATTAAGGAAACAAGCAAATTTAATTCATAAAGCTTATGACGCTTTATAAACAAACTCACGTATAGCCCTAGAAATCACCTAGTACAGGGGTCAGCAAACTTTTTCCACAAAGACCCTATAAATATTTAGGCCACGTGGGCCATACGGTGTGTCCTAACTACTACCTCTGACATTGTGTGTAAACAGCCACAGGCAACACCTAAACAAAGGGGCATGTCTGCGTTGCAATAAAACGTTATTTACAAGAACAGGTAGGAGGGAGGCTACATTGTCCTTGCAGCACAGTCTGCCACTCCCTGACCTAGTGGAAAGGGCCATGAATGTAGAGTTAGAGCACTTGGCTTCTAACCCTCATCCATGCCTAAGCAAGCTAGGTGGCCTTCGGCCGGTCACTGCCTGTGTCTAGGCTGTGTACTTCTGCATTAGTTTCTCCCCTATAGGCTGCAAAAATAAGGTGAAACTATATTCGGACACACTAATACAGATTCTCCATCAAACCCATAAATAATAAACCGTGGCAGCAATACCTTAAGGTAAAGCAGAAGGGAAGAGAGAACTAGCACGTTAAGGGTACTTCTATGTGCCCGGTGCTTTGTAAAACAGACTCTTACTTCATCCTGTTTGCCAACCTTATGGGGTAGTTATCATTATTCCTGTTTTATAAATGAAAAGCATCAGACAAGTTAAATAACGAGCCCCAGGTCACACAGCAAATGAGACGAGAAGCCTAGATCGGAATCCAAGCCAGGGGTAGCCATTCTCGAACAACAAGCACTCGGGCGATGATTTTGCACAGATGATGACATCTGAGTGCTTCCGGCAGAGGGTCCTGGAGCCAGGCCTCATTCCCCTCTCTTCCAGACTCTCCCACTCTGTCATCCGCGTTGCCCGCCTCCTCTCAAAAAAGATCCTACCCCATTTGGTCTGAAAAAACGATGTGAGACTCTGAGGTTTGCTGCCTTTAGCTCTGAGTGGAAGGACTGTGTTTCATGCATGGAAAATAGACCAGGAAGCCCAGAACTCCGGGGCAAAGCAGCCTAAAGAAGCAGGGCGAGAGAAAAGGAGGACAGAGGACACCCTCAGGGAACCCCTGACTGATCCTGCTGACCGCACCGGAGTCGTGGCTCCAGGGGTTCTGCGTCTGAGAACTTAGCTGAGGGTAAGAGTCTGTGTGACAAAACACAGCCTATGGAAGTACTCAGTCGTGCCTGACTTGTCTGCCTCCTTAACTAGTGCATTGCAGGTTACAGTCATCAGTTTAAAACTTAAGTACTTTGGAAATGGGGCTGGGAAAGGAGAAAGTGAAACCAAGAAATGGGATCATCATTGCTTCCTTCATCAAAAAAAAAAAAAAAAAAAAGAAAAAGAAACACATTTCCCAAATGTGGGAGGATACATATGTCAAGGAAGAAAATTGAAAAAAACAAATGAAAACAAAGAACCCAAACTGCTTAGCTGAGCGTTCAAGACCTACCAAAATCTGCTGGAACACACACAGCACCGCCTTCCAGCCTCAACCACAGAGCCCTCGCACAGCCTGCACTCAGCCTCCACCAAGCTTCACCCATGCCCGGGCGTGTTCCCCCGCTGCTCCCTCTGCCTGAAGGAGTGAAGGCGTGATCTGCTCTCCACGGCTGCCTGCTAAAACTCCACCCCTCAAAGTCCAGATCACATGTCACCTTCTAGGTCACAAACGTCAAAGCCGAGAACTTCAGAAACAGATCATCAAGATCAATGCCTTCAGGTTATGTAAGAGGAAACCAAGGCCCAAAGGGGTTAAGTCACACAGCTGGGCAGTAAAGACTTGGTCTGGAAACCAAGTTAGCTGATCTGACTTGGGGGAGGAGGGCCAGGGAGGCACGCCTCACCAGCACCTTCAGGGTGAGTGACGACCCCAGGAAACCCTTCTCTTCCTCCTCCTCCTAGAAGCCCCAGGCCTGCTTACAAGCTCTCCGAACTCGCCCCTCCATTCCAGGTGAGAGTGGTTTTGTGTGTCCATATTCCTGATCACCTGCTCCAGAGGGATCAAAACCACGTCTTTCCCATTGTGTTATCCCAGTACCTAGCTAGCGCTGCACAGAGTGGGCCTTCAGGGGGCTGTAACAGTCATTCGACAAAACAAAAACACCAGAAAACAACCTCCGTCCCCAGCTTCGGTCCTGTCTTCCTCCAGTCAATCGGCCTCCATGCACTGCCAGAGGGACCCACCTACAGCACAGATCTCACCACACCTCTGCTCAGCTGAAGCCCTTAAATGCACACCATGCACATCATTGTATCCACGATTCCGCATGAAAAACTTAGAAGAGCCCTTCCTGCCCCTGAGCCTCATTTCCTGCCACCCAGAGCGCCACAAGCACCTCTTCACCTCCGAACCCTGTGCCTGCTGTTTCCTCTCCCCGGGACGCACTTCAAGAGTTCCCTTTGTCCCCAGCTCTCTTCTACATGGCTAACCCCTACTCATCCCGCAAGATCCAGAATGTCTAAGAAATGGCCTCCTTGAGGAAACCATCCCTGATTACCCATTCCCTCCCCCCACTCCAGGTGAGATGCCCTCCTCCGTGCTGCCAAAGCACCTTGGCATCCCTCCTCTGTAGTTCTCAGCACAGAGAATTGCACCTATTTGTTTACACACCTGCCCCCACCTCCCACTAGACCATCACTTTAGGGCAGGAGCACCTGGCATGAAACCCAATACATTAACTTAGACTGAATAATTTTCTCCTTCACTAGTTACAATCAGACCCAACAAATATACATAGTGCATCATTTCACTAAAATATTTTAAAATACAGGTCCACAGATCTCAGCAAAAAAAAAGCCCTTACTACACACCCAGTCTTTCAATAAAGAGCTCAAGATGCATAATGGCATTATGAACTGCCAGAAAGTCAACACGTCAAGAGTCCCTTTAGAGAGGTGTGCTGACCTAGCCAGTATGGCCGACTGGCCAGAGTGGCTCTGGGTATGTGACCGACTCCCACTAAGCACAGGGATGGAAGAGGATAGTTCTGACACAGTGGCCGAGGGGAGGTTTGACAAAGGGAAGCTCTCCCCAGGAAGCCTCTCAACGCCCAGGCGAGTCCCCGGGCACTCCTCTCCTGGGAAGTGAGCACACAGTAACTTCAGGAGACCTGCCTGAGCTGGCCACCGGGGCACCTGAGGCTGGGGGCCGGGGGACTGTCAACAGACAGACGGAAACCACTAGCCTCACAGAATTCACGGTATCCAGTTCACACGGTGCATAATTAGTAACAGCACCCGTGAGCAGGGTGCTAAGATAGGAAGGAAAGCAAACAGCTAACCCAAGGAAGAACTGATTCCTGTCTAAGAAGCATGCCTGCACCACTGGACTTGAGGGGGAGATAGGAGGTGTGGGGCAAAGGAGACGTGAGCAGACAATGAGGGCAAGTTTCACTGAGAAAGTAGCATTCCCAGAATAGATGGGCTTTCAAATGATTTAAAATTGAACATTTCAGGAAAATTGCCTGTTTGTTAACCTGAGCTGGCATCCAGGCTGACGACGGTAAGCTGATGCTATTTTTTTCCTCTCGCTCACCTGTAGGACCAATTTACAAACATCCTTTCCTAACCTTGTCCAGATTCATCCACTCATAAGCAAACGGCCGTGCTCCCTCAGTAAGGAAAGTCACAGTGAGCCAAGCAGGTGAGTTGATTCTGCATGAGGTCCTTCCCCACCCTCCACACCCACCGGAAGGCTGAATCCTACCCAGTTGTCTTCTTAGGTAACAGCACCACCAGCCAGCCAAGAATCATCTCTTACTGGCTCCTCCCTTCCCCCCATTCCACTGCCCCTCCAACTGGGGAACAGGCCACCAGGCCAATTCCTCCTCCAAGTTCTCCCTGAGAAGTCCCTCCTCTCTCCAACCCCATGACCTCTGCTCCACTCCAGTCCTCATCACCTCCCATTCTGAACTGTCGCAGCAGCCTCTTGCCCTTCCTGCCACCACCTCCAGTCTGGCTGCACCAACTTCACCAGACTTAGCTTCCTAAAATAAATAATTGTATCACTCTTGCCTAGTTAAAAAGCCCTCTGGGTCCCCATTTTTTAGGAGATCGCAGCCCTCAAAGGCACTCCTCCCCATATGCTGAGCACCCTGCTGACCCCAGGGTGTGCTCTCATCCCCCCCATCTCAACTTCCACCCACGCCTCTGCCTTATCGCACTTGCTCCACCTAGCACACCCTTCAAGATCCAGTTCAGGGAGCCGGATTCTTCCAGCTCCATTCTTCTTCCTCAAAATTGCTTTGCCTATTCGGGCTCTTTTGTGTTTCCATACGAATTTTAAAAGTTTTTGTTCTAGTTCTGTGAAACATGCCATTGGTAATTTGATAGGGATTGCATTGAATCTGTAGATGGCCTTGGGTAGTATGGTCATTTTAATAATATTGATTCTTCCAATCCAAGAACACAGTATGCATTTCCATCTGTTTGTGTAATCTTGGATTTCTTTCATCAGCATCTCATAGTTTTCAGAGTACAGGTCTTTTGCCTTCTCAGGTAGGTTTATTCCTATGTATTTTATTCTTTTTGATGCGATGGTAAATAGGATTGTTTCTTTTATATACATACTACTATATATAAAATAGATGACCAACAAGGGCCTCCTGTATAGCACAGGGAACTATACTCAATATCTTGCAATAAGCTAAAATGGAAAAGAATCTAAAAAAGAAATATATATATATATATATATATATATATATATATATACACATACATCTGAATCACTTTGCTATACACCTGAAACTAACACAACATTGTAAATCAACTATATTTCAATTAAAAAAAATTTTTTAAAGACCCAGTTCAAATACCACCTCTTCTTTAAAGTCTTTGCCAGCCGCTAAACGAGGGCAACCAACCATTCCTGTTTGCACCTGTTGTCCTGGAGTAATTACTGAAAGCAGCACACTGACTTCCCCAGGGCCCTGCTGTGGATGATAAATTATATGGCCCTCCTACCTAAAATCTACCCTGACCCAAAGACAGCGCTCGTTACTTGTGTAACTGTGTCTTTTGCTAGAGCGTGTGTTCCTCAAGAGCAATCAAGCCATCTTATCTCAGTATGGACTTCCAGCACCTGAAGACTGCCGGCACCTGGGGAGGCGCTCAGTGAACACTGATGGAATGAAAGAATGAATCTCATCTGAAGAAAACTGTAGCAATCAGTTTTATCTAAACTTCATCTAAAATGCCAGTGGGGAAATTTTCTAAATCAGAATTAGATCGAAAAAATCCTGGGCCAAAAATTCAGGCCATGAAAGCATCTGTCACATAAACCATTTCTTTCCCTAATCCAGTGTTTCTCAACTTTTTTTCAATATTGTCCCCCTGCCCCAGGAGCCTTTTTAGACATTTTTTTCCTAACCACATCCCCCATGAAATGTTAATAGCACAGAGATATATCTGTACTTTATACATAAAAGAGCAAGTATAAAGTTTATTCTTCTCATATAATAATGGGTTCAGAATGGCAATAAAATGTTAAGTCACATTTTAAAATTTAAAGCTATTAACATTAAACTTTGTATTTGCTGAGTAACTTTTAATGTAATTTTAATGTAAAAATGTGATGTATCAAATTACATATAAAAATTGCCAATTTCTACGTAATAATAGCAATGTAACCAAATTTTTCAAAGACTTTCAAAACTGCTATTTTTCCAGAAAAGGTAAAACAATTGAAAAAAAAATCTTAAAAGTTATTTTTCATGAACTTAACTCTTGTTTTATATGAGAGAATAATTTTTAACTTATCCAGCTGCTACATATTCATTCAGATATCATCAATAGTTTCTCTTTTCAATACTTGGCATAGTTATTAGTGGGTTGAATAATTCTAATAGGATTAAAGAATAAAATATAAAGTACTTTTATTTAATTTTCAAATCCCAAGTCACACACACAGCAGTGTGGGTCAAACATAAGCCCTTAACATCCACAAGGCAGCCAAAGGCAGCCCTAATGGATAAGGAAGTCACCAACAGAGATATGACTTCAGGATCAAGCTATTGATGGACAGAAAGTTCTCCAGTCATAGCCATCTATTTGCCATAGGTTTGCAGTAGTGACCCTGCATACATTCTGTATATCTTCCATGAACTCAATGTCAATGTTTCTTGTGTAATACCCAAGAAAAAACAATGAGAGAAATTTAAATGTTAAGAAGTAAAATTTTGCCCACCAAGCTTTGAAGGGCCACAAACCACTGGAACATCTGAGAAGTTTCTGCCTCCCTCCAGAACCAATTTTTGCTGCCCCTGAGGTTGCAAGCCCTAACCTCTGTGTTCCCACGTTTATCCTCCTAGCACCTAGAGAAAAAAATTAAAAAAAACAAAAAACACCAGTTTACCTAAGAAAACACCCCATCCCACAACTATCATAAGGTCCCCTCTACTACCATCATCTCCTTGGGTACTTTGAAAGAAAAGGGATTCCCATACTATTAGCCTTTCTCCCAAACAAAGGAGCCCCCCACCTCTAAAAGTGCAGACTTTTAGAGCTGGAAGAACACTCAGGGCTCATGGAGCCCCTCCATCTCCAGATGAGGAAACTTAAAAGAGCCCTAAGAGGTTGAGAGACTGGCTTAATCAAGGTCACTATATTGTTATAGACAGAGACCTTGTCAGCCTGGGTCACTGTTGTATCTCTAAGCTAGGACCAGGCTTGGCACATAACACAGTCAGATGTTTGCACACTTAATGAATGAATGGCTATTGGGCAAATTAGTGACAGAGCTGAGAACCCAGTTCACCTAATTCCTAACCTACTACTTTTCCAACTACACCAATTTGTCCCTTTTTACTTCCCTAGAATATCAAATAGTGGCCTCAAAGACTATCAAATTTATATTGAGTGTTTGAAAAGCTTCCCAGCTCTTCTAGTTTCACACATCCAGGAAGTTGAAGAGCAGGGTCTTGTGCACTTGTGGTAGAGTGCTTCAGCCCACTGAAAGTGAGGGGCTTTCCACAAATAAGTCAAGGGTACCCGGTTGACAATGCATCACTTCTTACTTGCTTACCCTGCCTTGATCTTTTTTCTAGAGTTCTTGTTCACGTGCCATATCTCCTTACCCAGACTGAGAATCGTAGAGAGCCAAAACTGCCTTCCGTTTCTAAGGCACCTACTAAGTTTAAGCACGAAGCAAATGTTCAATAAATGTTTGCAAAATTTATTCCAATGGAAATGGTGCACCATGAGGGACAAAAGTGGATTTGGCATGAACAAAGAAATTCTGTTTGTACTTTGCTAATTTCCTAGGACCAGTAGAGTACCTAACATGTAACGGCAGCCTAACAGTTACTGAATTTTAAAAAACAAATGAAAGCTATGGCAAAAACTGAGAAGTTATTAAGCATAGTCTTCATTCATTCAATAAATTCACATTGAATTTATTCATTCAATAAATATGTATTACCAAGTATCTGTGTGCCAGGCTCTCTGCTGCTCTGAAACCTAATTTCCCCCACAGAGCTAGAGCCCTCCTCCCTAGCAAACGCATGGCATTAGGTTCACCTTGCAGGCTGTGGGCACAGCTACGGTAACCATGTCTCAACATGCCCAAGACAGTCCCAGTTTACACCTATTGTCCAAGCGTTCTCTCCCAACAATGCCCTGGTCTAGACAATTATATCACCCTAAGTGTAGCAAACCTTTTTCAACAAGAAGCCCAGAGATTCAAAAATTTCACTCCACATTTACTAGCTACTCCCAGTCCCTTTTTTTTTTTGGCTGTGCCATGCAGCATGTGGGATCTTAGTTCCCCAACCAGGGATCGAACCCATGCCCCCTGCAGTGGAAGGGCAGAGTTCTAACCACTGGACTGCCAGGGAATTCCCTACTCCCAGTCTTGTTTCCTTATTTCTAATAAACTAAACTAATTTCTAATTTAAACTAAATGGTTATAAATAGAAAAGTGGCTGGGGACAAGGCTGGGACATCAGATTGAGACTACACTGTAGAGAGCCTTGCATGCCAAGAACACGGATACATAATTTAATATAGAGCAGGGAGCGATAAAAACCTTTAATGGAGAAAGTGAATGTATAGTCAAAGCACCATGAAAGTGTTATGACGTTGATTACAGAAAAGATCTAGGACAGGAGGAATGAAAACAGCTGGCTCCAGGTCATACCAAAAAGACAGCCTAAAGCTGTAAATAAAGAAAGGTTGTCACAGATGAAAACGGCAACAAATATGCTATTTCATCATTTATCTTTAAGTGTAATTTAAAAGTTTCAACAACAGATGCAGCTATGCAAGCTCTAGTTCATTGATCTGTGGTCCTGATACCCTCCTTGGAAGGCACAGGCTGTAAGGAAGCTTCTGGACAGTCCGGCTTGCCCTCCTGTCGGCCAGTCGTGTAAAGGAGCTGGAGTTCGGTGTTTGTTTCATTTGAAGGGCTACATTTCAAACATAGTATTCGTTGTCAAAAGAGTTTCCCGACACTGAAAGAGATGGGCAGGAAGCTTAACCCGCCAACTCCAGATCTTCCACTATTGCATCATTTGAAACTAAGCTTCCTCAGGCAGCGACTTGTAAAATTCAAGTCAGGTAAAATGGCAGCAGCAGCCGCTGTGGGTGCTGCTGCTGCGGCCGCCGCCGCTGGCCTCAACTTCAAGCGCCCGGAGAGCGCGTCTCTCCGGAGCTGCCAACCGCTCAAAGGAACAGTCGATAAATCAACAGGTCCTGCTCGCCCGACCGAGGGTGCTCAGACCCGGGCGCGCCAGCCACAGGAGGAAGTGGCTAATTATTTAAAGACAGTCGAGGCCACTGGAGGCCGGAGTCGGTTCTCCAAGCGCCTTCCCTCCGTCCACCACCCACACTGGGAACCTGCTGGGAAAAGGCCCGGGCCCCGTACACAGAGGGGAAAGCACCAATTCCTGGGCTGCTGCCCCAGGTCCCTAGCCCTCCAGCCCCTGGGCAGCCCTGCACTGCCCGCGGGTGCAGACACCCCGAGGGCTCCTTTTTCCTCCGGCTGTCCCCCTCCTCTCATCGATTGCAAGCCTTTCTGTTCTGCCACCGGAAACTTCCATAGAAGGTGAGATTCCCAGGTCAAGAGACGATTCTACAAACTCTAAAGGGCCAATGTCGGGACTTCAGAGTCAGACCTCATAACGCCTAGGCGTCCCTGGTGAGGCTCAGTACTGCTCTGTACTGCGGGTCCTGCGCTCCCGCGCGTTCGCACCCATCCACCCCCTGGCCGGACGTGGTGTCCTCCGATCCGCAAGAGCCCACGGTGCCGGCGCCCGCAACTTGAGCAGCGCCTCCGCTCCGAGAGCCGCAGAGACCCTCCTCGCTCCAGCGAGGACAGACCTCCCAAAGCCTGGTGTCCCCAGCCGCAACCCCTGTCCCTTCCTCCAGGCGGGAGGCTGCAGGTCCCAGACAGGGAACCACGGGGGCGGGACCTTGGCCGTCCCTGCCGGACTCGCTCAACCCTGCCGAGCTCGCTCATTCCTCCCGGGCTCCAGAGGCAGTGCCCACACTCCCCACCGGCCAGTACCTCGTCCGCTTCCAACTCTGTTCCGTTGCCTACGAGCGCCATGTTCCTCCTCCGGCTGCCGCCGCCCAGAAACCAAACAGGGAGCTCAGAGCCAACTCAGTTTCTCGGCTCCGGGCTCAGCCCAGCGCCAGCAAGGGAGGAAGAGGATGGCCCCGCGCTCCCTCCGGGTCCCGGGCGGGGCCAGCGCGCAGCTGAGCGTGTGCTTTCCCCGCCCCCGGCGCCCGCACACCAGACGAGCATCCATTTCCCGAGCCGGCGCCGGGTGGCGGGCCTCTACACAAGCTCCGCCCCCTGCAGGCCTCGCCCCGCCCTCTACGCGGCTCCGACTAGAGCAGCCAATCAGATTCCCGAAAGCTTTTCCGCCTCCAGACGGCATCCACTTAGGATCCACATAGGCGGGGTCATTCCGTGGGCGGGGTCACCTCGTGGGCGGAGTCACTGGCGAACTTCGCTGGTCTGGCCCACCCTCTGGGAAGGCACCTGAGAGTACCAGCTTCCAGTACTCTGTGAGGAGGTTAGTCCTCGCCTGGAGCCAAGAGAGCGCTGGGTTAACGAGGCCAACCAAGGTCAAAGCCACCTATCCCTGATGCCCCTTTGAACCGTCCACCTGGCCCCTGGGCCTGTGCCAGTCCCCTTCCCTCGCCAGGTGCGCACTACATCTCGCAAATGATGAGGCCAGAGAGCAGCCTTGAGTCAAGGTCACAAGTCACCCAAAGGTCTCTGTCATTCCACCTGCCCAGACACTAAGTCAGGGACATCATCTTCAGATACAGGAATGCTGTGTTTGCTTCTGTGTATTTTTGAAAAAAACAGAAAAACCACAGGACATATATTTATACAACTTAGAGCTCCTCTACCCCTCCTCCCAATATCCTGTCACGATGACCCATTTTGTAACCCCAAACATATGTGCATAACTCGTGCTTGAACTATAAGATCCATGAGGGTGGGGATGCTGTTTGTCTTCTTCAAAACTGTATCCCCAGCACCTAGAACAGTGCCTTACACGTAGTAGATGCTCAACAAATATTTGTTGGCTTCGTTTAGAAATTGATTCCTGCGTCTAACATGTAAGGTAATTGAACTATCCAACTGAAAAATTATAAGCTACATTTTTTAGGGTATTTGGGGGGGGGGGGTTGGTCAGCTTTATTTTACATACGATAAAATTCACCAAGTTTAAGTTTGTAATTTGATAACAGATGTTCACAAAACACCATTCCAATCATGAAAACACATCCAAAAAGTTCCCTGTGCCTCTTTGCTGTCAATTTCCTTCCCCCACTCCCTGGCCTCTGGCAACCACTGATCTGCTTTCTGTCACTCTCATTTTGCCTTTTCTAGAATTTCATATAAATTCAATCACAGAGCACATGGTCTTTTGTGTCTGGCTCATGAAGGGCTATTTAATGGTCATCCAGTGACAATTATAAAAATTGCTAACATTTATTGAGTACTTATTATGTGCCAGGACTAGGCTGAGCCCCTTGCATAAATTATCTCCTTTACCCTTCATAACCCCATGAAGTAGGTGCTGTTAACTTACAGAGGAGTGAAATGAGGGTCAGAGAGTTTAAGTAACTTGTTTGAGATCAGACAGCTATTAAGGAAGTAGGGATGCTAGAATCTGAACTTCAGCAATCTGACCTTAAGGCGTGGTGGTAACCATTGTTCTGCACTGCCTCCAGCTGCCACCTTCCCTTTCTTTCTCCCTATTTGTTTCAGTAGATCAGCTGCCTGCACATGCCTATTACACATACTTTCAGTGAGTCACCTTAGCATCCTTGAAACTTGCTCTACAATTTTAATGAGTCACTATGTACCTTTATACTAGAAAAATAAAATGGCTTCTACCCCACAAACAACATGGAAAAAATGGATTAGATTATGGTGATGATTGCACAACTCTATGATTTACTACAAATCCTTGAATTGTATAATTATAATGGGTGAGTTTTATGGTCATGTACATTATATTTCAATAATGCCACTTTTAAAAACAGGTTAACACATTCTTTCAGCACTCTTAGAATCACATATGTGGAGCTAGAAAGGACCTAGGGGTCATTTAATTCCAATACACCTGAAACTTTCCATTCCTCCCCCAACCTCCTGTTTATGCTTAGCTTTCTGAGGCTGGATTTCCTGTCTGGGTCCAGATTCCACTCTGTATTGCTCATGCATGATTCCGTTTTTTAAAGTTCTAAAATTTAGTTGGCTCCTAAATTAATATCACATTACTTGACATTAAACCATCCTGTGGTGGCTTCTTCCTCTCTTGTATGCTTTATTATTGTCTTTCAAATTTCAACTCCTCAAATTTTGAAGAGGTACAAAAGAACTTAGCTCTAATTAGTGGCATGATTATGTTATAATGAGAATCAAGTTTAATTTTTCAGAAATCATTCTTATAGATAAAAGTTGGTAATTTTTTTTAAATCAGAGATCAGATCTGAAGCCCCGTATACTTTATTCTTTTTTTAATAACAATTAACTTTATTTATTTACTTATTTTGGGCTGCATTGGGTCTTCGTTGCTGCACGTGGTCTTTCTCTCGTTGCGGTGAGCAGGGGCTACTCTCCGTTGCGGTGCACAGGCTTCTCACTGCGGTGGCTTCTCTTGCTGCGGAGCACAGGCGCTAGGCACGCGGGCTTCAGTAGTTGTGGTGCGCGGGCTCAGTAGTTGTGGCATACAGGCTTGGTTGCTCCACGGCATGTGGGATCTTCCCAGACCAGGGCTCGAACCCTAGTCCCCTGCATTGGCAGGCTGGTTCTTAACCACTGCGCCACCAGGGAAGTCCTGCCCTATATACTTTTTTTTTTAACATATTTATTGGAGTATAATTGCTTTACAATAGTGTATTAGTTTCTGCTTTAAAACAAAGTGAATCAGCTATACATATACATATATCCCCATATCTCCTCCCTCTTGCGTCTCCTTCCCACCCTCCCTATCCCACCCCTCTAGGTGGTCACAAAGCACCCAGCTGAACTCCCTGTGCTATGCGGCTGCTTCCCACTAGCTATCTATTTTACATTTGGTAGTGTATATATGTCCATGCCATTCTCTCACTTCGTCCCAGCTTACCCTTCCCCCTCCCCGGGTACTCAAGTCCATCTTCTACGTCTGCGTCTTTATTCCTGTCCTGCCCCTAGGTTCTTCAGACATTGTTTTTTTTTTTAGATTCCACGTATATGTGTTAGCATATGGTATTTGTTTTCTCTTTCTGACCTACTTCACTCTGTATGACAGACTCTAGGTCCATCCATCTCACTACAAATAACTCAATTTCGTTTCCTTTTATGGCTGAGTAATATTCCATTGTATATAGGTACCACATCTTCTTTTCTTTTTAATTAATTTATTTTTGGCTGTGTTGGGTCTTCGTTTCTGTGCGAGGGCTTTCTCCAGCTGCGGCGAGCGGGGGCCACTCTTCATCGCGGTGCGCGGGCCTCTCATTATCGCGGCCTCTCTTGTTGCGGAGCACGGGCTCCAGACGCGCAGGCTCAGTAATTGTGGCTCACGGGCTTAGTTGCCCCGCGGCATGTGGGATCCTCCCAGACCAGGGCTCGAACCCGTGTCCCCTGCACTGGCAGGCAGACTCTCAACCACTGCGCCACCAGGGAAGCCCCACATCTTCTTTATCCATTCATCTGTTGATGGACACTTAGGTTGCTTCCATGACCTGGCTATTGTAAATAGAGCTGCAATGAACATTGTGGTAAATGATGCTTTTTGAATTATGGTTTTCTCAGGGTATATGCCCAGTAGTGGGATTGCTGGGTCATATGGTAGTTCTAGTTTTCGTTTTTTAAGGAACCTCCATACTGTTCTCCATAGTGGCTGTATCAACTTACATTCCCACCAACAGTGCAAGAGGGTTCCCTTTTCTCTACACCCTCTCCAGCATTTATTGTTTGTAGATTTTTTGATGCTGGCCAGTCTGACTGGTGTGAGGTGATACCCCATTACAGTTTTGATTTGCATTTATCTAATGATTAGTGATGTTGAGCATCCTTTCATGAGTTTGTTAGCAATCCGTATATCTTCTTTGGAGAAATGTCTGTTTAGGTCTTCTGCCCATTTTTGGATTGGGTTTTTGGTTTTTTTGATATTGAGCTGCATGAGCTGCTTGTAAATTTTGGAGATTAATCCTTTGTCAGTTGCTTCATTTGCAAATATTTTCTCCCATTCTGAGGGTTGTCTTTTCATCTTGTTTATGGTTTCCTTTGCTGTGCAAAAGCTTTTAAGTTTCATTAGGTTCCATTTGTTTATTTTTTGTTTTTATTTCCATTTCTCTAGGACGTGCCGCCCTGTATACTTTAAATTCACCTCAATAGATAAGTACCATTCCTGTTTCTGAGGGAGCCAATTATGAACACTGAATAAATAAGTGTGTTCTAGCCACTGGAACATCTAATCAAATTTGCTGTGCTAATGGCAGATGCCAACTTCCCCTTCCCTCACATGTGTGATTTTACAAGATTATGAATCACAAATATAAAACAGTTTTTTTCAAAGAATAATTAGAATGAATTCATTTTTGTAACATAATTCCCCTTGCCAGTTTGCTGATAATGATGTACTCTGTCAAGTGAGATTAGTCAAGTATTCCATTTCCCAAAAAAACCTATCATAGGGGTTCAGCAAAAGCAGTGTCTGAATTTTTTTCATTTTGAAGATATATCTACTGGGAGATGTTTAGGTTTCCAATTAAATCTAATATTGTAGACAATCTAATCTTTAGTATTCCTAAACCTGTTACCCTTAGCAGATGTGAGGTTTTTTTTTGTTGATACTTGATTCAAATAAAAATTGCCTCTTCATCATTTGTGTCGTAGGAGAGAGAATGATTTTGCACTTAGAAATTAAAATTTTCAGGTGCTTGTATCATTATAAGTCATTTATTTGTCAATGGCTTTGTCTCACATTCATATCTTAGCTCAACATGGGAACTTCCCCTTCTAAATTATCCCTCCCTCTCCATCACCTACTACCGCGTCTTCCTGCTACCTCTTAGCATTTATCACTATCTGAAAATATCTTGTTCATTTATCTGTTTACTTGCTTATGGTCTATCTCCCTCAACAACACCCTCACATACACTGTACTGTAAGCTCCATGAGGGAAGGAACTTTGTGTTTTGTGTATACAGCAAAACCCCAGTGCCCAACACTAAATGGATATGTCATAAATGGTTATTGAGTGAATGAATGAAAGTATATAAAGTTCATAGTACACAGAGCATTTTGTTTAGACCTTGAAATGCCAGTGCTTTAGCATAATGATTTTTTTAAAAACAGAGAAAACCAGTAATAATGAGGGAGATTAAAGAATGCAAATTACATGAAATCTGAAAAGTAAATAATGTTTTTCATAGGGTGATGTGGCAGGCATGATAGCTATCTTTAATGCCTACTCATTTTTTTCAAAATTATACAAGAGCTAAGTACTTAGAGGTCCCTCAGTGACCTAAAGGAGATTAATTCAGGTCCCTGAGAGAGGCTTAAATGCTAGGGGAAAAAAACTCATCATTTAGTGGAGGCTGAAATTCTCCCTTAAGAATATCCCTGCTCTAGGCATTTGGAGCTGGGTAAACACTCATTTTGCCCTGTTTATCAGTTGTTCACTTTTTCACGCACACATATGCCTATAATCTTTCCAATCACCTTCCTATTTATTTTCACTATATCTCTTTAAGTTAGATTAATCTCATATTTTTCAGATGAGGAGAGACCCACAGAAGAGAAAAGCAGAACAGAGACTAACCGCGGCAATATGAAACCTCAGAGTGCAGCGTTGAGGATTTAAAAACAAGAATAAATAAGGAATCTGTGGCAGAGGTGCTCTTTGCCACCTGCTGTTTGTTCTCCCCTTGTTCTATTGGTAAGAGAACCTGATTTTATATAAGGCAGGATGGTGTCCAGCTAAAAGACAGCATTTTCAAGAACTCCTTTACAACTAGGAATAGCCAATGTAACTAAATTCCAGTCAATGAAATATATTATATTTGACTTCCAGGAAGGCTATTTAAAGGGAAATGACTGAACAAAGGCATGTGGCACTTTTGCCCTTCTACCTCTCCTCCTTCCAACATCTTGGAACAGATGTGATGGTTGGAGCTCCTGCTACCCTTTTGGACCATGAAGTAATACCTTGAGAATGGAAGCCATAAACTAGAATAGTGGGACAAAAAGACAGAAAGAGTCTGGATTCCTGATGACTGTGGAGCTACCACACAAGTACTTGACCAGCAACCTCCAAATTTCTATTATTCTCAATTACTATTAATTATATTAATTTCCATTACTATCTTGTTTAAGTCACCATTATACTGAGTTTTCTGTTAGATGCAAACAATCTTAAATGTATATGTATAAGTATCTAATTCGAGGTGTTATTAGATGTTCTGGGTCCCCATATGCCTTCCCATTGATTTCAGCTGAAGCATTTGGAACTTCTAACCCAGCGTTGGATTGGAGTAGCCTACTTAGAGCAGTTTTGCAGCCCATGCACACCTTCTTTCCTGAAGACACCTCCTTCAAGTCCTCTTTCTCGGGGTTCTGTTGTGCCTTCTTTTCTGGCATGTTTCCTCTTACATTGCTAGAATCCATTATTGTCCTACAATCCAAATATTCTTCACATTCTGAATAATACTAGCATCTTTTTTATGATAAAAAAAATTGTATTTCATGCACAGTTTTAGTAAACCAATAATTATCTTTGGCCATCTTTGGCAATTCTATTCTCATAGCCACTTATAGGCCTAGTACTTACAACACTTCTGACTGAGCACTTTGGATTTATATTAGGCAATTCCTACACTCACCGAGAAGAGTCAGATACAGACCTCCTCCCTAAGACCTACACATAGTAACATCTATATTCTAAAATCAGTTTTGACTCAGCACTACAATGTAGCTCTACGTGTCTCTAAAGCAATGGCTCTCAAACTTGAGCATGCATCAGAATCACTCGGAGGGCTTGCTGAAACACAGATTGCTGGCTCCAATCCCCAGAGTTTCTGATTAGACAGGTCTGGGGTGGGGTCCGCTTGTTGCTGCAGCTGCTACTGCTAATTCAAGAACCAGGCCTTAAGAATTGCTGCTGTAAACCGTGGCGAGCAACTTGAGCTCCCCTGGCACAAGCAGCCTACAGGGCAGATATAGCCCACCCTCTAAGGGATCAAGATGAAAAACTAGAAAAGTGCTTTTGTGCTGCTACTTAGCACACAAAGACTAACATTAACATTCCATCTAAAGGAAACGCTGTGACCATTTTCTCCTTGATAGTCTTTCAACAATGAGGAACACAATCTAAGTGGTGAAAATATAGCTTTATTTTCATGTGATTCAAGAAAACCACATTCATTTCATTTTCATCCATTTTTCCTTTTGTTCAATTGACCAACGTGAAAAAGAGGTAGGTCCTCACTGCTCCAAGTGAGCCTGATTTCCACGCAGATACTGGACCATCAGTAATTAAGCCTCATCTCTTAGCTCCTTGAGACCCTGATTTGTGATCTTTGAACAGTCCACTTCAATTCTTTCAGCTTCTTTTGTGGGTGTCAAATATAGAATGAGGGATAAAAGTACATGACTTTCCATATCCACAAGACTACAACCCTGGGATTTAGTTGGAGTGAAGGAAGCTCTCCTTGACTCACAGTTACAACAGAGAGTGGAATGTGGTGACTGGAAGCAGCCACGGAGGTGATTTTACATGTTCCCAAGTTACCAGGTATCTCAAGTAATTTCCCCCAAAATGCCATACTAGCTAATATGCTAGGGGGGGAAAAAAGATTTTTAAGGGGAAATAATTTACACTATTCTCTATACTTTATACTATCTATATACTTTCATGGCTTTTTGATGTTTCTAGCTGACTTGGAATTTCCCATTGATTTCTAGAAACATATATAAACATTGAAAAGTAGGCTCCAGGGTGATGGGCCTCAGGTGCAGTTTAAGAGCCTCTGACACTGCTTAGCAGTTATGTCTGGGCTCAGAGGCAGCATAGTATTATTTCTGCACGTCTGAACTGTTTTATTGCCTCCCAAGCACCTTCACCGTGAGGTGGGCAGGGCTTACATCTTAACAGATGAGAAAACTGAGGCTCTGAGATGTTAGACGACCTGCCCAAAGTCATTACTGAGTGGGGATCAGCCACATGTTAAGGCCCTTTTCTGTTTATATCCTTTATAAAGGATATAACTGTGGCCTGGAGGCTGTTTTTTGGAGAGGCTAGGAAAGGCTTAAATACCCCAAAATCTGCCTCAGTACAACAAACATACCCCAGAAACTGGTGAGCCCACCTACCACTCACCCACACCCCACAACCCACCCCCGACACTGACGGCTGTTTATTTTGTCATTATCAGACAGTTCCAAAGCCTTTGGAGACATAGACACTTGGTGAACTCAAAATCTGCACTTCATGCAGAAGGGATCTATAAAAATCGTAAATGCCAAACTGTGAAGAATGGCGACACAAATCCAGAGAAGTACCTCCTGCAGGTAACAACCTTCAACCACAAAAAACCTACCTGAAGGCACTGAAGAGAGACCCAAAAAAGGTAGATTCTGAAGGCTGCTGGGCTCTCATACTCGAGAAAGAACTTACTCTGTGGCTTACTTGTTTTTTATGGCATTAGCCTGAGGAGAGAGAGCCTGTGTGATTTAATTGGTTCAAAGAACCTGAGGACAGAGTTCAGGGCAAACACAGCAGCTGGAAATTGAGAGGAGATATCCAGGAAAGGGAAGGGGGGATGGGGTCTAACTCCTGGGACTATAAACTCCTGTCCAAATCTCTGGCTGACCCCTGACCCATACACCTGTGAGGCCAACTCCAAGCAGCCCCAGATAAGGTTAAAAGAATTGAACTGAAATCTCAGCAGCCACTCACACTAGGGGAAAGAGTGTTTATTGTTTGTGTTTATCCAAATTAACTGATTTAAAAAATAATCAGTCAATACTGTTCAGAGGATCTAAAAGAATCCAGCTCAAACTCCGGTGTATTTGATTCCAAAGCGATCTTTCTAGCTGCTTCCTAGCTATTTAAGTAATCTCCTTTCAAGCACTGTAGATGGGAATGGGAAAATTAGCACATCTTCCTTGAAAAGTTTGGCAATGACGATCCAGAGTTTAAAACCCCACAGCTGGAAATTTATCCTATAGATATACTCACATATATGTAAAACTGCTAACGCACAAGGTTACTCACTGTGGCAATATCTGTAATAATATAAGCTTGACGTCTACCTAACTATCCATCAACAGAGAACTGGCTAAATGCCTTGTGATACTTCCAAATAATGGAGTATTCTTCAGCCTTAAAAAATAAAATACATAAAAATGAGGAACCCCTTTAAGGGCTGATATTGAATCATCTCCAACGTATATTATTAAGCGAAATAAGCAAGGCACAAAGCAGTATTCATTGCTCTCCAATATCCCTTCACACTTCTTCCAAAATTTTTAGCCAGATAGTTCCTCATCTGGAATCGACTACCTTTTCCAGTGTCCCTTGCAGCTGGGTGTGGCCATGGGATCGAGGTCTCCTCAATGAGGTTTGAGCAAAACTCTTACGTGGCAGCTTCCAGGACCCTTCCTTAGACACAGGTATTCTGTGACCTTTGCCCTTTGTCTTCATTGGACACATCCTTCATTGGATACACTCCATCCTGCTGTAGAACATGGATTCTCTCATCTTGGTTCATGACTGAGCTGGAAGAAACCTGAATGCTTCTTGGAGTTCCAGCAAGTACCAGCTCTGGATCACATACACTTGGAATTTTACATGAGAGAGAAACTTCCATCTTGTTAAAAATCACAGTTATTTTGGGTCTTGAGTTATTTGAAGTTGAATCTAATCCTAACTCTTACACAGGTATAAACACTGCAAGGATTTTGCCAGATCTGGCTAATTTGCCCTCCAGAAAGACTGTGCCAATTTGCACTGCAACGAGTACTATATGAATGGGTAGAGAGCTCTTTTGGCTGCACTGTGCTGCCTCCCAGATGCCAGCTGCCGGATGCCTAATGGATCCAGAGACAGGTAGAAAGGACCCACAAATGTGACCTGGACACCAGGACAGGCAGAAGTACCAATGCCAACAAGAAGGAACTTCAGAAATTGAAGCTTCCCTTACTGACACTGGTTTCAACTAACCAGCCTCTCTTGTTCTTCTCACTTTCTTCAGGTTCTAGAGCTTTGGTCTCTTCTATTCTGAGTCCCCTCCAATACCAGCCCCAGACCTGTTTCCTGGTGGGAAACCAAGAATTTGGATGCCTGCCCCTCAGATAGAGAAAGAAAGGGCAGCAGGCTTCACCCAGTGTCCGCGTCCCCTGCCTGCTGAATGTGGCACCGGCCAGCAGAGTGGGCTGTGCTGATCCATAGCCCTGACTGATATATCAAACAAGCAGGAAATACGAAGATATGATGAGGAAACAATTTAATTCTCTTTCCCACTGTCCCTTCTGGTCATGCTATTTTCTGCTCCTGGGTAGAATCTTAGGTAGGTGCCATAGCTTTTGACATCACTCGGGTATATTCTAGAGTCTAGCCCAGCCTAATAATCATAAGAACCCAAATATCATTCAATTTAAAATTCCCCCCACCCCATTTCAAGATTCTGTAGAGGGAAAAGAGAAGACAGACTGTTTCTTTCCTCTTTCTCACTCTTCCTCCTCACCTCCATCACTAGCTACAATTTTGGGATCCTCATAGGACAGAGATGTTGGAGGGTACATACTTGTAATGAGTAGTAGGTCCCAGAGATCTAATGCACAGTATAATGAATATTGACAACCATACTATATTATAATCATTAGACTTGCTAAGAGACTAGAACTAATTAATTATTCCAACCACTAAAAAGGGGTGACAATTATGTAACATGATAAAGGTGCTAATTATCAATTGCTACAATGGCAATCATATTGCAATATATAAATGTATCAAATTAACCTGTTGTACACCTTAAATTTACACAATGTTTTATGTCAAATACGTTTCAAGTCAAAACAAAAATAAATAAAAATTTTAAATGTGGTGACCCTCCAAGGTTGGAATGACAGAGATAAAGGGCACAAGAGCTCTCACTTGACTGCTACTGGTGCCCTCTTTGTGGGACAGATGACAAACGTTGATTCTTCCTGTCACAAAGGACTTTTGAGGGTTGTTTGGAGATTTCTGCAGGTATGGATTTTAACCTCCCTCATCCCCAGTACTTCCCAGAGAAAAATGCTTCTTTTGCAAGGGGGGGATCCTTCACTCCCACCATGTGTTCCCGGAGAATGTCTGAAGATCCTGTTAAAGACAACGTACAGTCAGCTCTATCTGTGAGCGTCTCATCTAATGGTGTACAAGAAACACACACTTGTCCCCGACATCAGAGGACGTGCAACTTGCCTCTAAGGAAGCCCTTCCTTCCGGCTAAGTCCACAACCAGGCTTTACATACACCTCCCCCAGCATAGGCAGACACCAATCCCTCTGCCCTAAAGCTCTGGTGGATGACTATCAAGTTTTCTGAGTGGTTTTATTGAAAGCTCCTTTGCTTGAATAGAAGGGAAGGAACAGCCCCCATCCCACTCTCCTCTTCCCCCAGAGTGGGGTAGAAGGAGAACTTGCAGAGGACACCACAGTTCTCTCTCCTAGAATCAGCTTTACTCTTATTATTCCAATGACCTCTCAGGAATTCTTAGCATTCTCTTGCATCACCTCGAAGTGGATAATAATCCAAGGTCACAAAGCAGGTTTGGGAACTCACTCTCTTTGCATGTGCTACAACAGATGGCCTAGTCCCTGCCTTGCCTGTAAGGGTGAAGGCGAGGGTCCTTGGCACACTTTGTTTTATTTTTAAGCCTTTGGGTCTTCAAACAGATAACACTGTTTGCCTCCAGGGAGAGAAACTGTCTGTTGGCGAACACAGGAGTGGGCAGAAGAATTTTCAGAATACACTAAAGAGATACGCTGCAAAAAACGTCTCTGCCGTTTTTCTGGTAGACTGCCTCTTCGTTTTAAATACCCAAACGTCCTAGAATATATACTTCTTAAGACGTTTTTCAGCCAACATTTACATAAGAAAAAAATTATATTAACATTCCCCAAATACTTTTCAGGAAAAGTCTTATGTTATAGTCCAAAACCAACTGGTAGACTATTAGAATCTCACTTAAATGGTTTTGAAAAGTGTGCTGAGTGTCAGCACCAGGTTTCTGCCTCAAAGATGGTGCTGACGCAGAGACACGACCGCCTGCAAAACAAATATTGTTTATAACCATATTAGTTGTTTGGTGACACGGAGCATTTTTTATCCTAGCAAAACTGTTTAACAGTGTTTTGATTATATTTTAGGAAATTTAGGGGCTTAGGGTCGATATTTAATGCGTTATAATTTTTCTTATTTAATATTTTACTTACTAGAGCAATGTTTCATAATCCTGCCTAAAGAGCATAAGGCTCTCTGTAATTTTTCTTTGACTGACAATTTACTAATGGCTGGTCCCAGTTAGATATCTGCTTGTAAATGACTGATAATTGCAAACAATTTCTGTCCAGCAGAAAAGTTTTCCCCAAAGTTTTATTGCCCTGAATTACATTAACCAGTTTTGCATCCGCTTATCAACCTCATTGTATATTCTTTCTTTCAATGACTATAGATACATATGTTTCTCCTATGCTCCTTTGAACCAGTGTTACGATCCTACTGGTTTCATTATTAATGAATTAAGTATGTTTTTAAACATGTGCTCACAGTATGTTTGTATTAGAGTCATGTTTTTAGCTTTCTGAAAATTCTAAAATGATAATTCAAATGTTGAATGAAGAAATTTTAGAACCACGATCATATCATTCCATTTACATGAAATGATACGTGTACAGGTATATGAAAAAGAAAGAAATATTTGAAATAATTTTTACCAAGATAGTTGACGTTAGTGGTTTTGAAACCGAGGGTAATCATCAGTTAGACCCATTAAATCTAGAACCTGCCTTCACTGATCACGCTTGCTTTAACTGTTGCTACAAAAACTTTCATGTCCTCCAAGCAGCATGTAGCCTAGACTATAACGTGTTTGCCTGAGTTGATTTTTTGTTTTGTTTTGCTTTTTTCTTTTTTTAGGAATTTGGAGTCAGCTGTGTCCAGTTCAAGCTCAAGCCAGTTAAGAATGGTTAGGACCACCGACCCTCCAACTAGGTGTATGCCAGTGATCTTTTGACATCAGAGGACCAAAAACTTTACCCTCATTAAGTGCGAACCCACCATTTTCTGATCACCGGTCCAGTGGGGAAGCCTGTAGCTGTTACGCCTGCGCAGAACGACAATTACCGGAACTTTTTATTTTCAATCATTCTTCCGCAGGCTCCCCTCGCTTCAGACAACCCGGCTTCTCTGCCCCAAAAATACCCCGAGCCCCTTGCCTTAGGAGAGATGGATCTGAGAATTGTGCTCCTATCTTGTCGCCTGGTTGCTTGGAGAATAAACCCTTTCTCTGCGGCAAACGTTGGCATCTCAGCGTTTGGCTTGCTGCGCATCAGGAAAAACAGGCCTGGGTTCAACAACGTTTTTCTCTGAGAGGTGGGTAGAGTGTTTTTCACTTTCTTCTAAATACATTCCTTTACTGTTTACATTACTTTACAATGGACTTGCATCACTTTTAAGATTAGGGGGAAAATAATACAGTTTATTCTCATTGTTCATGGTAATAATGTTCTATAAAGTTGCCGCAAATACTGAATTAGCAAATACTGAGCCCTTGCTAATAGGGGAAATACGGGGTTAGTTTCCGGCAAGCTTCTGGTCACAACATTTTTGTCAGCTGATCAGTGTTCGTACCCTTGTTTTATGTGTGTTTCTGTTTAAAGACATTTATATAATATATATTATTGACTCACTAACACTGAATTCACAGACAACAGCACTATAACTTATGCCTGAACAAAGCTTATCTATACACTTAGACACATCAGCACTGTGCTTGAGGGCCAGTTTAAGCAACAGATTCACCAACAAACAACAAAAAGAACAAAAATGCAAAAAAAAAAAAAAAAGGCACTAAATGGACTACAAAAAGGACACTGGTTTTCAGCATGACAGTGAAATGAGAAAGCAGAGTATTGCCTCATTTAACCTCAGTTGGGAACGTGAGCATTGGATGACTCAAAATTTCCACTGCTTTGTACATTATAATTTAGAACATATAATGTTAAAGTTCTATAAATTATAATTTTAGAATGTCAGAAAGCTAAAACATGACTCTAATACATATCATGAGCACACACTAAAAATCTATTTAATTCATTAGTAAGGGAACAAGCACAATAGTAATGCTGGTTCAAGGGAGCATAGGAAAGACCTTGAAAGTGCCACCAGTATTGACTTGGGGGTGACAAATAAATTTTAGCAAGTTGGTGAATTCAAAATACTGTATCCACAAATAATGAGGATAGACTATATAGCTATTTTTTACCATTTGAAACTATAATACAAAAGAATTTTTTAAATCGGCTATGTAAGTTTTGCCTCAGCTGCTAGACTCTGAGCTCTAGAAGACAGGGATGATTTCTCATTCATAACGAAATACTCAACAGCTAGCTAAGTGCCTATAGTATGTGCTTAATAAACGTCCTTTTCTCACCACCACCCACTTCTCTGAATGACAAACTACAGAGCACACACAAAAATTTATTCTCAGTTCTGTAAAGAAGTTCTGCTGTTTAGAAATCATCTCTCATTGTTTTTAGCCACCCAGCATCTAAAACTCTGTGGTGAGAGAACTCCCACCTAAGGCAAAGTTTACCTCCCTCTTGAAAAGCTGAAAATGCCAGACTTTCTTCCACAGCCTCCTTTGTAGCTAGAATGCAAGTTATGACCTAGGGTCCACCAATCACAGGAGCCCAACTCAGGTGCTGAATTCAAAGCTTGTACGTGAACCAGCAGGTATCCTGCAGAATCCATATCAATGTGGGTAGTGACAGTGGAAACTACTACAAGCCATTTCGAAAAGCAGCTAGAGAAACAGTCCTAGTGAAGGTGGTCAGTGTCCAGTAGTGTCACTAGCACTGGCAACATGAACTGCAGAGTCTGTACAGTGGGACCCACATTGTGGCGTGATAATGGACATTATTTCTGGTTGTGAAGTCTCTAAGTTGGTTCTATGAGCCCTATGGAGAACAAGCAAGATATCCTTCTAATAGCCTTTTAATTAATTCCTTTTCTGCCTCAGTTAGCAAAAAAATGGTTTCTGGTGCGGTACTTCCCTGGTGGTCCAGTGGTTAAGACTCCGCGCTTCCACTCTAAGGGGCGTGGGTTCAATCCCTGGTCGGGGAACTAAGATCCTGCATGCCATGCGGCGTGGCTAAAAAATGAAAAAGAAAAAAAGAAGGAAATGGTTTCTGTTGCCTGCAGCTAAGAATCCTGACTGATACATATATACATACACACATACACACATATATGGAATTATCCTCCTAGATAACAATTCGGTCTCAATTTGACAGCTTTAACAAAGAGCAAAATTACAACAGATTAAATAATAACATGTGTTGAGCATGCACAATGTACCAGGCACTTTACTTATATTATCTGATTTATCTTATCTGGTAGATACTGTTTTCAGTATTTTTTTATGGAAGTATAGTTGATTCACAATGTTGTGTTAATTTCTGCTGTACAGCAAAGTGATTCAGTTATACATATATATATATACATTCTTTAATTTTTTTTCCATATGGTTTATCATATGATATCGAATGTAGTTCTCTGTGCTATACAGTAGGACCTTGTTGTTTATCCATTCTATATATAAAAGCTTACATGGTAGATACTGTTTTGATTCTCACTTTACAGAAAAGGAAACTGAAGCTTAAAAGTGTATGGTAGAGGATGAGGTTACCACCCCTATATCCATTCTTCTCTTCTTCCTCAGCAGTAGAAAATCCAATTTTTAGCTGGACACAAGTAACCAAAACAGAGATTTACATTTCTCAGACTCCTTTTTTTCCAACTGTGACAACCTTAAAAAAGAGCCAATGATATGTAAACATGAGCATTGTATGGCTACTCCTTGAAACTTACTTAAAAGATTAGTTGGCCTTTACCTTTGCCTTTTTATTCTTTCAATTTGCTGGGATGTCGATGTAATGGCTGGAATTCAAGCAATTCTATTGTACTATGAGGATACACACTGAGAATGTTGATCTAGCAAAATAGAAACTAGGTCCTTGATGACCATGTAGCCACCATATCAGCTCTCTACTGCCTATGTCTGAATTTCCTTTATGTTAAAAATAAATAAATAAATCTCTATCTTGTTTAAACCACTGTTAGTTTAGGATTTTCTGTTGTTTAGAGGTGAATGCTAACAAATTTAAGAGGTAATATGCCCCAAATCACTCAGCTAGTGATGAGACAGGAAATGAAGCATAATGCCAGAGTCCTTGGCCACTGCACTCTCTCTACTGAGCCGTGGTGCCTCAGTGCCACCATATATTAAATCCAGAAAGATCTGGGAGAAGACCACACACCTCTCAGAATTTGGTAATAACAGTGTTTTCTCTATTTAGGCTCTAGAAATCTTATTTTTCTCAGGGCAGAGAAGAGGAGAGGATTAATCTTTTCTCTTCCTACTTTCCCAAACTTCCACGCTCTTATGATTTTCTTCATTCCCTTTTTTTTCACCTAAAATAAAATAAAAATAACATTATCATGCACCTTTTGAGTAACCAGACTCTAAATCGACAGGCTACTTTTCACTCCAGAGCCAATAAGGATCCACTTAGAGACATTTATTTATTAGTTAGTTAACTATGAACAGTGAAAAGTTGATGAAGCAATGAAGAATATATATTTAGGCTAATTTTTTTCTACTCTTCTTTTATTCTGTTGTCTTCGATAAAGTTTTGTTTCTAACTCAGGTAATACCTAGACCTGAAATGAGTTTAACCTACAGTCAAGCCAAACTTAATGTTTCTCAGTGGTTCTCACTTTATCTTCCTGGTCATTTAAAAAATCTACATAAAAACAAAACAAAATTAGAAGACAAGAATCGTGATGCTCAGTTATAGAAACTAAAACTGGAGGATTTTATAAAAGCAGAAAACAGGTTTTAGTGAAATTTTATCTGCTTTTTGTACCCCATAAAATGGATAGACCCCAGCTTTCAGATTCCTGTAGTATAAAATAGAACTAAAAACGCCTGACCTTTGTCCTGCTTCCTTAAACAGAAAACTTGAGCAAGGCTCTTATCACGTAAAATTATTACAGCAAGTATCTCTCACCTGATCTTAAATGGAAGAATATAAAATTTTGTACCAGAGAGCCTAGCTCTACTGTAGTCTCCTTTCTATGAATTTTTAGTGCATTTTGCAGCCAGCAGAGGGAGGGTCATATGAATTATTTTTGAAGCTTCTGCTATATTCAGACATTTTTAAAAAATGAAAACTGCCATATCTACCAAGTCTATCTTCCCCAGACAAAATTGAAAACCCCGGAAATTTTTGCTCTTCTGATCACTCTTCCCCATCACAGAGCTGTTCATGTGATCATGAACATCCTGTCATGCATCTTAGGACCCACGACCATACTGCCTCTCCCAAACTCTGGGTTTTTCTTAATTCATAATTTGCTCCTCCACATTTATTCATTCAGCAAACGTTTACTGTAGTTTAGTATGAGTAAGGCACCATGCTGGATCTGTAGATGTAAAGATGGCTAAGATAAGGGTCTTGGATTGGGACAATTTACTCACTAGTGACTGGTAATAAAAACGGCACATACACAGCAGATCCATGTCTGGTGGGCCTGAAACTTGTAAAGACTGGGGAGCCCTCTTTAAGCAAAAGAGCATTTGGGGGTACAAAATTAGGTATGAAAATGAGTATTTAGAATGAGAAAGTAAAAATCATTTTACTGATTTAAATCATTTAAATCATTTTAAACACCTGAGGCTTAGAGATTCAGATCTATTTCTTCTAACATCTCTTTAGGCAGTTTATAGAAATGCTCCCTGATTGCAACCTGGCTTCCCCGAGAGACCCAAAAGTTTAAATCTTATTAGCTTCTTGGTATTAATGTTAATCTGCCTCTGGATGCACACACTTTGTATATTCTCTAGAAGTAGGTTCAAAGTACCAAGGGAGCTTAAGGAGGACATGGCTTTGCTCTAGTTGGGGAATATTTCCTGGAGCAATTAAAGCTTAAGAAAAGCCAACAAAGAGATGGGTAAAAAATGGAAGAGGAACTGGAATTTCTGCCCAGTTGAGAATTTCGGGGTTTACAAAGCCACCTCATTCCCATTCTGGTGGTTTTTTTGTTTTTTGTTTTTTAAATTTTTATTGGAGTATAGTTGATTTACAATGTTGTGTTAGTTTCAGGTGTACAGCAAAGTGAATCAGTTATATATATACATATAACCACTCTTTTTTAGATTCTTTTCCCATGTAAGTCATTACAGAGTATTGGGTAGAGTTCCCTGTGCTCTACAGTAGGTCCTTATTAGTTATCTATTTTATATATAGTAGTATGTAGATGTCAATCCCAATCTCCCAATTTATCCCTCCCTCCCCTTCCCCCCTTATAACCATAGGTTTGTTTTCTATGTCTGTGACTCTATTTCTGTTTTGTAAATAAGTTCATTTGTACCTTTTTTTAGCTTCCACATATAAGTGATATCATATATTTGTCTTTCTCTGTCTAACTTAGTTCACTCAGTATGACAATCTCTAGGTCCATCCATGTTGCTGCAAATGGCATTATTTCATTCTTTTTTATGGCTGAGTAATATTCCATTGTATATATGTACCACATCTTCTTTATCCACTCCTCTGTCAATGGACATTTAGGTTGTTTCCATGTCTTGGCTATTGTAAGCAGCACTGCAATGAACATTGGGGGTGCATGTATCTTTCCGAATTATGGTTTTCTCCGGATATATGCCCAGGAGTGGGATTGCTGGATCATATGGCAACTCTATTTTTAGCTTTTTAAGGAACCTCCATACTGTTCTCCATAATGGTTGTACCAATTTACATTCCCACCAACAGTATAGGAGGATTCCCTTTTCTCCACGCCCTCGCCAGCATTTATTATTTGTAGATTTTTGGCTGATAGCCATCTGGCCAGTATGAGGTGGTATCTCATTGTAGTTTTGATTTGCATTTCTCTAATAATTAGTGATGTTGAGCATTCATGTGCTTTTTGGCCATCTGTATGTATTCTTTGGAGAAATGTTTATTTAGATCTTCTGCACATTTTTTGATTGGGTTATTTGTTTTTTTGATTTTGAGCTGCATGAGATGTTTGTATATCTTGGAGATTAATCCCTTGTCAGTTGCCTTGTTTGCAAATATTTTCTCCCATCCTGTGGGTTGTCTTTTTGTTAATGGTCTCCTTTGCTGTGCAAAAGCTTTTAAGTTTAATTAGGTCCCATTTGTTTATTTTTGTTTTTATTTTCATTACTCTAGGAGGTGGATTAAAAAAGATCTTGCTGTGATTTATGTCAGAGAGTGTTCTGCCTACGTTTTCCTCTAGGAGTTTGATAGTATCCAGCCTTACATTTAGGTCTTTAATCCATTTTGAGTTTATTTTTGTGTATGGTGTTATGGAGTGTTCTAATTTCATTCTTTTACATGTAGCTGTCCAGTTTTCCCAGCACCACTATTGAAGAGGCTGTCTTTTCTCCATTGTATATTCTTGCCTCCTTTGTCATAGATTAGTTGACTGTAGATGTGTGAATTTATCTCTGGACTTTCTACCTTGTTCCATTGATTTATATTCTGTTTTTGTGCCAGCACCATACTGTCTTGATTACTGTAGCTTTGTAGCATAGACCACCCACCTTTGTCTTACCTGTGATGTTAAAGATGTCACATTCTTTTTCTCTTATGTTTTAGATTCACTGGTTTCAAATCCTTTCAGAATGGGTTGAATACCCATTCTTAAAATCCAAGAGATTAAAACTGAACACCAGAGCTTATTAATACCCAGGTTAGGGGAAAAAGTTATGTCTAATGGAAAAATCCTAGTTAGGACATGCTCTAACCAACAGAGATGAACACTGTCTCATAAAAGGGTATTTGTTATTGGTGAAGTCCTTGTTGTCATGGAGACAGAGGTCTGAGACTCAATGATAGATGTGCTTTGCTCCTTATTATTCCTTACTCTTCATTCTCTTTCCTCCTTGGAAACTCTAGGACTCTTTACCTCCCCTGACCCCACCCCACAAGTTGTCTTCACCCTTTTCTCATTCCATGCTGTTTTCACCCTGGATGATCTTATTCACCACCCAGGTAAACTGTCGTCTAAGTGTGGGATTCCCAAATCAGCATCTCCACCTCAGCTCCAAATCTGTGTTTTGCCTGCCAGCCTGACATCCCCACTCACATTTCTCATAGCATGTCGAACCCCTCCCAGTCAAACTGCTTGAAAACTCAGTCACTGTTGACTCATTGCTGCCCCACATTCCCACATTTAATCTATCATCAAGTCTTGTCATTTCACCTTGGTAATGCCTCTTCTCTCCATCCACCCAGGTTCTGAGTAGCAGCATCTCATCATTTCTTAATTGAATTTTCAGCTGATCTCACTGAGTCCAATCCCTTGGCTCATCCATGGATCCTTCACATCAGGGAGGCACTAGGGCACAGAGTAAGCGGCCAGGTTCTAACATGGGTTCCAACAGAACCTCAGCTCCCTTGATTTGTGACTGCCAGCAAGTGACTTAATTAAACTAAACCTCAATTTCTTCATATAGGAAATGGAGGCAATTATAAGTCATAAAGATGCTGTAAGGAGTACATACAATAATGTATATAAAATGTCTAGTATATAGAAATGCTTAATACATTTCACCTGTTATTATCATAATTCTTATCAGAGTTATGATCTAAAAATATAAACTTGGTCATGTGTTAGACATTATTAGAACACACTATATCCTGGCTTTTTCTCCTTTGAGGTACGTGGAAGACTGCTTCCTAGCCACTTTCCAAATAATGGGGCCATGTGGCTAGTTCTAACAGATGGACTCTAAATATAGAAGATTAGGTATGAGATTTTTTAAATTATTATTTATTTATTTATTTACTTTTGGCTGTGTTGGGCCTTCGTTGCTGTGCACGGGCTTTCTCTAGTTGCATCCAGCGGGGGCTACTCTTCGTTGTGGTGCACGGGCTTCTCGTTGCAGTGGCTTCTCTTGTTGAGGAGCACAGGCTCTAGGCGCGTGGGCTTCAGTAGTTGTGGCACACAGGCTCAGTAATTGTGGCTCGCGGGCTCTAGAGCACAGGCTCAGTAGTTGTGGTGCATGGGCTTAGTTGCTCCGCGGCATGTGGGATCTTCCCAGACCAGCGATCGAACCCGTGTCCCCTGCATTGGCAGGTGGATTCTTAACCACTGCGCCACCAGGGAAGCCCCCAGGTATGAGATTTTGATGTGCTTTCTTCTCCCATTTGATGACCAAGGAAGCCATATGTTCCAAATGGTGCTTCTACAAGATGGTGGAGGCTCCATCAGCCCGTGTCCATCTAAGTGACCATAGAGCAGAGCCCCACAGAACGTTGCAATGGACACATAGTGTGAGCAACTCAGACTTAGGGGATTTTTGAAGTTATTATCACAGCAGAGCCTAGCTGCTCTATCCTGACTAATACAGGACATCTCATTTCTCACTGCTCAAACCTGGTGATTTGCCCTAACACATGTAAGATCTCCTAAAATAGATGGACCAGCAAACACCAGGAGTTCTAGTTAAGTAGAGACAAAAAAATGTCTGTAGTTTTCATTTATTTTTCAAAGTTATTATCTCTGTATACATTTACTTGAAAGTGACTTTTAAAAAAAAAAACACACAAATGAGGCTGGCTTAGGTAAAATCGGAAATTTATTAAGCAAAATAGGAAATTTATTAACCTACATAAATTAAAAGTCCAAGACTAGAGTGAGTACCGGGCATGCTGGATACAGAGGCATAGGCGAGATATCAAGGACTTAGTATTGCTCGTTCCATGATTCAACTCTGTTTTTTGTTTGTGTGTGTATGTGTATATGTGTGTGTGTGTGTGTGTGTATGTGTGACAACAATGTTTTCTGGCAAAGTCTCCTCTTTTATTGAAAAAAATGGCTGCCAGTTCTTCCAGGATCACCCTGTTTTCTCTTACAGCAGCTTCAGCTCAAAGAGTAATTTTCTCCCAATGGTTCTGGCAAAAGTCCTGGCATTCACGCTAATTGGACCAAATTGAGTCACATACCCACCCACAGAACCAGTTACAGTGACCAGAGGAATACAATATTCTGATTAACTGCTCCAAGTTGTGTGCTGGTTCTGGGGAGACACATGGACTGCAACAGGGGAATAGAGGTTCCCTGGGAAAAATCAAGGTACTGCTGCCAAAAGCAGGGTGAATGAACATAGGATAGGTAAAAATAACATGTTCACAGAATATGTGACCAGATAAGGAACTTTATGAAGAAGTCCCAATGTTAAGATAAAAACCTACCATATTTGCCTTACCATGAAAGGACCATCTTTCCTCTGAGTGCATTGTAAGGTTCAAAATAGTAAGCTTTCAGCTACATACCACTCCCATTACCCACCAAGCCCATGTGTAGTAGGCTTATAAAATTAGTCAAAGCTTTGTGACTTTAGATTACATTTACATTATTCATGTTATCAAATGTGAAATCTAAAAGGAAAAAAGTGTAACAATATAAATGGTTTTCTTTCCTTTCCTGTTGTTGGGTTGTGTGTGTGTGTGTGTGTGTGTGTGTGTGCGCGTGTGTGTATACACACACGTGAATAAGCATGTTGATATGTTGTTTTGTTTCTTTGCCTCATATATCAAAGCCTTGGAGACTTGCTGTCTTCCAAGATGGGGTGAAATTCCCCCATCAGCCATTTTACCCTCCACATCTCTTTTCCCAAGTGAGCCATTCCTGTTTCCCAAGAGTTTCTGGCTTCAGCAGCTTGAGTGAAGCAGTAACAGCACAAAGTAATGTGTAGAGAGAATCAACTATTGCCGATTTAATCTGCCTCTTACTGTGACGGGGCTTCAGAAAACCTTGAAATGGGGCACTGATCTTTGGCTCCTCTGCACCTTGTGAAAGATAGAGGGATTTATTGATAAAACCATCTCCCCCACTGGGTTGTAAGAGCCTCAAGGACTTAGAACTTGTTTTACCGATGTCTGTCTCCACAGCACCCAGTATGAGGGACTACAGGATGAATGGACTCTGCCCCCAAGTCATTCATAGTCTAGTCGAAACATTAAGCTGGTGTATGAATAACCAAAAATATAGCACAGAGTGTAAACTACTGATGCAAGGGCTTTGGAATTTCAAAGAAGGAAGCACTTTTCTCTGGCCAAACGGACAAGAATTTTTTTTTTTTACTAAGGAGGTAGCTTTAAGAGTGGTAGCAGAGGGAGGGGCAGAGCTGGGGCAGGAAATGCCAGGCAGAGGAACTGCTAGAAAAGAAGACAAAAAGGTGACATTTTTGTCTTAATCACTAGCACCAGAATAGGAGAGAACATCCTTTGTTTGGAAAATTCTTTGGAAGCTACTAAACTAAAGGTGAGAACTTCAAGCTCATGGGTGACTACTTGCTTCAAGCAAATATCCCAATCCCTACCCTGTACTGGGTGAGGCAAAGGAAAGACTCTGACACGCAGCTAGATTGGGGGCCCGATGCCCTGAGCCATACGCTCTCCCATGTAGAATGCGCTAAGCATTTGGGGAAATGGCAAGGAGCTCAGAGGGGCTGCTTAAGTGTGTCATGGATGACAGCCTGAAAATATAAGTTGGGGCCATAGCATAAAGTGCAAAATGCTGATTATGGAATTTGGAGTTTATCCTGATACCAATCGTCTTAGGCTACAGCTCTTTTCAGTAATGTCCCCACTGTCCCTCTTTTTTTTTTTCTTAAGAGAGATCCTGTATACACTTTACCCAGTTTCCTTCAATGGTAACATTTTGTAAAACTCATACGGGGAGTTCCCTGGTGGCCTAATGGTTAGGATTCTGGGCTTTCACTACCGTGGCCCAGGTTCAGTCCCCTGTTGGGGAACTGAAATCCTGAAAGCCGTGCAGTGCGGCCAGAAAAAAAAAAAAAACTCGTATAAAATGGCATCCAGGATATTAACAATGATACAATTTACCAACCTATTCAGATTTTCCTAGTTTTATTTGTACTCATTTGTGTGTGTGTGTGTATTTTGTCCTATACGATTTTATCACATGTGTAGGTTTGTGGATCCACCACCAACCACAGTCAAGAAATTGAAGAGTATTAGCATTTCAAAGATACCTCGTATTATCCTTTTGTAACTACACCCGCCTCCCTGCCATCTCACATCACCCTCAACCCTCATCCCTAACCCCTGACAACCATTAATCTGTCCTCCACTTCTAAAATTTTGTCAGTTCAAAATGTTCCATAGGTGGGATTATACAGTATGTAATTTTGGAGGATTAACTTTTTCCACTACACGTGATTTCCTCATGATTCATCCAAGTTCTTACATGTGTCAATCGATTGTTTTTTGTTGCTAAATAGTATTCCAGGAAAGACCTGCACCACAGTGTGTTTAACCGGTCGTCTGTTGAAGGACTTCTAGGTTGTTTCCAGCTTTGGCTATTACAGATAAAGCTGTTTTGACCATTCATGTACAGGGTTTTTTGTGAACATAAGTTATCATTTCTCTGGGTTAAATGCCCAAGTGTGCAATCTCTGGGTTGTATGGGAATTGGATGTTTAATTTTATAAGAAATGGCAATTTTACATTTCCATTAGAAATGAGTATGAGCTATTCAGTCTCTCCACACCTTCTCCAGTGTATGAGGTTATCGTCATTTTTTATTTTAGCCATTCTGAAAGGTGTGTAGTCATAACTCATTGTAGTTTTTATTTGCGTTCTCATGATGGCTAACAATGTTGAGCATCTTTTCATGGGCCTATTTGCCCCCTATGTATCCTATTTGGTGAAATGTCTGTTCATGCCTTTGCCCATTTTCTAATTGGGTTGTTTGTGTCTTTACTCTTGGGTTCTGAGGGTATTCTAGATATTTGTCCTTTGTTGGATATGTGGTTTGCAAACAATTTTTCCCATTCTGTAGCTTGTCTTTTCACTCTCTTCTCATGGGCTTTCACAGAACAAAATTTTTAATTTTGATGAGTTCAAATGGATTAACTTTTCCTTTCATAGATCATCTAAGAAAACTCTGCCTAGATCCTGGAGAATTTGTTTTCTATCTTTTTTTCAAAGAGTTTCACAGTTTTACATTTTACATTTGAGTTCATGACTCATTTTGAGTTAATTTTGGTGTTAGATTGAATTTTGTTCAGGTGGAGTTTCATTTTTTGACTATAGATGTCCCATAACTGCAAACCCGTTTTTGAAAAGTCTATCCTTCCTCTGTTGAATTGCTTTTGCACCTTTGTCAAAAGTCATTTGCGCATCTTTGTGTGGGTCCGCTTCTGGGTTCTCTGTTTTGTTCCATTGATCTGTGTGTCTAACCCTCTACCAATACCACATTGTCTATTTTTTTTTTTTTTTTTGGCCACACTGCGTGGCTTATGGGATTTTAGTTCCCCGACCAGGGATGGAACCCGTGGCCCTGGCAGTGAGAACGCCGAGTCCTAACCACTGGACCGCCAGGGAATTCCCCACATTGTCTTAATTACTTCAGATATACAGTCAGCCTTAATATCAGGTAGAGTGATTCCTCCTATTTTATTCTTCTTTGTCGAGAATGTTTTAGCTATTTTGGGACCCATGCCTAAATTCTGGAATAACTTCATCTCTATCTCAAAAAAGCTTGCTAGGATTTTGATAGGAATTGCAATAAACCTACAGATCAATTTGGGGAGAATTGACATCTTTACCATGTTGACTCTTCCAATCCATAGCACAGTATGTGTCTCCATTTATTTATGTCTTTGATTTTTTAAATCAGTATTTTGCAATTTTCAGCATATAGATCTTGTACATGTTTTGTTAAGTGTATAACTCAGTATTTCATTTTCTTTGGGGCAACTGTAAATGATTTTGCATTTTTAAATTTCAGTTGCTGCATGTTCATTGTTAGTATATAGAAATGTTACTGATTTGTGTATTGATCCTGTGACTTTGCTGAACTCACTTATTAGTTGTAGGAGGTTTTCTTGTAGAATCCTTGGAATTTTCTGCATAGACTATCATGTCATCTGCAATTAAAGACAGATATCTGTTTTTCTAAACTGTATCTCTTTTATTTACTTTTCTTCTTATCGCAGTGGTTAGAACTTCCAGTACTATGTTGAACAAGAGAGGTGAGAGCTGATGTCTTGCTTTGTTCCTGATCTTAGAGGGAAAGCATTCAGTCTTTCATCATGAAATATGATCTTAGCTGTGGGCTGTTTATAGATGCCCTTTATCAAGTTGAGGTAACTTCCCTTCATTCCTAACTTGCTGAGACTTTTCATCATGAATTGATTTTCAATTTTATTAAATGCTTTTCCTGCATCAATTCATATGATCACATGATTTTTCCTCTTTAGCTTGTTGATATGATAGATTATATTGATTGATTTTGAACATTGAACCAGCTTTGCAAGCCTGGAATCAATTCCACTTGGTCATGGTGTACAATTTCTCTTATACATTTTTGGTCCACACACTTTTGAAATCCAGAAACTTAGATGTCATCCTTAACACTTCCCTTGCCTACACATCATCTCGTTACCATGATTTTTACCTCCATTTCTACCACTGCCCTTCTAGTCAAAGCCCCTATTCTCTCACTTGTTATACTTCAACAGCCTCCTAATGGGTCTCCCTACATTAATTTTTTTTAAAGATTTTATTTTTATTTATTTATTCATTTGACCGCGCCGGGTCTTAGTTGCGGCATGCGAGCTTCTTAGCTGCAGCATGCGAACTCTTAGTTGCGGCATGCGAACTCTTAGTTGCGGCATGCATGCAGGATCTAGTTCATTGACCAGGGGTCAAACCCAGGCCCCCTGCATTGGGAGCACGGAGTCCTACCCACTGGACCACCAGGGCAGTCCCACCCTACATTAATTTTTGCTTCCTTCCAACAATTTTCTACACAGCAGTCAAGGATATTTTCATACCAAAAATCTAATATTGACGCTTCTCTTTTTAAAATCCTTCATTGGCTTCCCGCCACCCTTAGGCTAAAGCCTCACATCCTTAACGTAGCCTACAAGGCCCAGTGTGATGTGGTCTTTCTCTAACTCTTTTTTTTTTTTTTAAATTTATTTTTGGCTGCATTGGGTCTTTGTTGCAGCGCATGGGCTCTAGGCACATGGGCTGCAGTAGTTGCAGCATGCAGGCTCAGTAGTTGTGGCTCGCAGGCTCTAGAGAGCAGGCTCAGTAGTTGTGGCACACGGGCTTAGTTGCTCTGCAGCATGTGGTATCTTCCTGGACCAGGGCTCGGACCCATGTCTCCTGCATTGGCAGGCGGATTCTTAACCACTGCGCCACCAGGGAAGCCCCTCTCTAACTCAGACATACTACATCTCACTCTCTGTGCCTCAGCATATGAGCCTTCTCTATTTCCCCCAGATTCAACTGCCACCCACCTTGGGGCCTTTGCATATGTTATGCCCATATACTCCTTCCTTCATCCTTTGTCAGGATGACTTTTTGTCAGGATGACTTTTTCAACTGACAAATCACTTTTCAAGGAAAACCTTCCTGGCTCCTCTAGCTTGGTCAGGTCCCTGTTACACTCTTTTATAGCCTTCTTTTCCTTTATAGCATTTATCTCAGTTTGTGAGTATGTATTTATTTGTGTAATTATTTGATTAATATTAGTCTCTCCTGAGACTGTAAAAGCTTCATGAAAGCGGAGACTATAACTATTTTACTCAACAAATGTATTTTGAATTAATAAATGAAATCAACTGCCCTACTTAATTACTTTATCAACATACGTTAACTGAACATCACATGTACTTATCAGGAGAACATTCATTTAAGAGAATGAGTGAGGGGGAGAGAGAGAGAGAGAGAGAGAAATGCTTATTAGGTACATATCACATACAGCCAAAATAATCCTTATGTGCTATGTCATGTAATTAATCAGGGATGAGGATGTCTTCTGCTAATTTAATTGATAAAAAATGATCAAACAGCTATAGTGGCCAAGTCATCTCTGAGTGGTAGGATTCAAAATAGTTTTTCTTTTTTATATTTCTCTGATCTTTTTCAAATGAGCACAAGAACATGTATTACTATTTTAATACATTACTGTAAAGACTTTAACTCATTAACATATTAACGAATAGAGCAGTGGAAATTTAATGGAAAATGCTGCAGCTTTATTCAGCTTTCCTCAAAATATGTAATCCAAACAGATTTCAAAAGATAAAAGTAAAAATTTTATTTTAAATATATCAATTCTTAAAGAATTGATAGAATATAAAGAATTTAAATTATACCTCTAATGATTACTTGTGTCAAAAATACTATACTATGCTTGATTATATTTTATGAAAACATAGCACTACATCCCCACTCAGAAACACTTTTGTAAGAATACACCAAAAAACTGTTAGCTGCAGTCTAGTCTGAGGATTCAGGTGGGTGAATGATAGAGTTGTGAGTCAGTCAAGAGACTTAACTTCCACATTATTATCTGCGTTGTATTTATATTATTTACTTAAGTTTGTATTATTTTCATATCTTTTTTTACTACTTTTTAAAAATGCATTTGAAAATTATTTTTTAAAAGAAACGAATGACCTTGATTTCTATGACCTTTCCCATCCCTCCTCCTTATCACACACTTTCATCAACAAACATAAAAACATATACACATTGCAGCTCAAATGGAGCAGTTCCGTTATATATGCCAACCTCAAAAAATAGTAAGAAGGTGATTTCTGCTTCTCAACAAGATAGAGTAAGAAGGCTTAGATTTATCCATTTGTCTGAAATGACTAAAAAATAGTGTGTGTAACAGTTACGTGTGAAAGCAATGGTTTTCAGACATTGTACATCAGGCAGTGCAAGACAGTGGTCCCTGAAAGATAGGAAACAAACCAAATAAGCCCTCTAATTGGCCAACCTTACTATCAGGAGAGAGTTTCCAGGCTGCAGCTTAGTGTGAGGGAAACTGGAGGAAGCCCAATAGCCTCCCTGAATTGAGGAGACAGGTAAGGGAGGGACAGGAATGTTAGAGCAAGTTTGTGTGCCTGACACACAGTGAGGCCAAACAAACCATAAAGTCAGAGTTCGGCGCAGAGAAAGGTTTATTGCAGGGCCATGCAAGGACGCGGGTGGCTCACGCCCTAAAAAGCTCCGAGCTCCCTGAAGGGTTTTGGCAAAGCATTTTTAAAAGCCAGGTGAGGGAGGGGGGACCTGCACACCCTGACATCTGGAACCCTGGCACTTACTCTCCCCACCCCTACCCCGCTGTGCTCTGGGGAGTCCATCTAGAATCACCTGACAGAGCCCAATGTCTCCCTTCCACCTTCTGCCGTCCCTCCCCTCACCCCAGGGCAAGGTGCCCCTGCATAAACTTGACATGTTTTGAGTCTCTGGGAATAGAACGCTCTTTATAACAAGTGAGTCTGACACTTTGCTTTCAGGTACTCAACTTAGAAACACATTTCCAAAAACATGTGATGTACGAAAATAGAGACAGCCTGTACTAGAAATGACAAAAGCTGACCAAGAGTAACATAATGGACACATTGTGTTTGTTTGTCAGGAGGAACCGTCCCTGAAAATATAAGAAGCAAATCGACCTGGCTTTAGAAGAAAAAAAATCCCTGAACATTATTTATAATGTTTAGTGCCAGTCCGATTTATACCTCTGAGGTTTGGAATGAAGAAGGTATGACTGGAAGAGTAGTTACACCTACTCTTTTGATCATCCCTCTGACCAACACACTCACAAAATACCAACACGTGTAAACTTTTAGCCAGGAAACAGAATGTCATACACATGCACATACCACCCACAAGCATTTATACACTCACCATTCATTTTGCTGTTCTAAAATTTCCACACAGCTCTGTGAGTGGAGTTTGGAATGCTAGTGGAAAAAAGCACTGATCTGAGAAAAAGAAAAATAACAACCATCACTGTGCAGGAGTAGGAGTTTGGCTGCTAACTGAAATTTAGTCATCCTCTCTAAAAGTGCTTCTTGCTCATTATAAATGACAAGGCAATATGTATTTTTTGTGCTGAGTAAACTGGAGAACCCTGTGAAAATCCCAGTGGAAGCAGCTATCGGTCTCATGCACACGATCTGGGCCAGCATGGTGGCAGATGCGGTGGCAGGTGAAAAGAGAGTGAAGGTCAGTCCCTTACTTTGTTACCAAACCAAACTTGGGTCCTCTCACCCAATGCGTAGTAAAACCAATCTACTGACAATGGGTTGTGGTAAAGGAGGGTACAGCATTTATTGCAAGGCGCCCAACGAGGGGCCAAGCAAGGAGAATGGGCAATTTGTGCTCAAAAGACATGAACTCCCTGATGGCTTTCACGGAAGGGTTTTTATTTTTATTTATTTATTTATATGTTTATTTTATTTATTTATTTTTTATACAGCAGGTTCTTATTAGTTATCTATTTTATACATATTAGTGTATATATGTCAATCCCAGTCTCCCAATTCATCCCACCACCACCCTGCCTCCCCCTTTCCCCCCTTGGTGTCCATACGTTTGTTCTCTACATCTGTGTCTCTATTTCTGCCTTGCAAACCGGTCCATCTGTACCATTTTTCTAGATTCCACATGTATGTGTTAATATACAGTATTTGTTTTTCTCTTTCTGACTTACTTCACTCTGTATGACAGTCTCTAGGTCCACCCACATCTCTATAAATGACCCAATTTCGTTCCTTTTTATGGCTGAGTAATACTCCACTGTATATATATATATACCACATCTTCTTTATCCATTAGTCTGTCGATGGGCATTTAGGTTGCTTCCATGACCTGGCTATTGTAAATAGTGCTGCAATGAACATTGGGGTGCATGTGTCTTTTTGAATTACGGTTTTCTCTGGGTGTATGCCCAGTAGTGGGATTGCTGGGTCATATGGTAATTCTATTTTTAGTTTTTTAAGGAACCTCCATACTGTTCTCCATAGTGGCTGTATCAATTTACATTCCCACCAACAGTGCAAGAGGGTTCCCTTTTCTCCACACCCTCTCCAGCACTTACTGTTTGTAGATTTTCTGATGATGCCCATTCTAACTGGTGTGAGGTGATACCTCACTGTAGTTTTGATTTACATTTCTCTAATAATTAGTGATGTTGAGCAGCTTTTCATGTGCCTCTTGGCCATCTGTGTGTCTTCTTTGGAGAGATGTCTATTTAGGTCTTCTGCCCATTTTTGGATTGGGTTGTTTGTTTTTTTAATATTGAGCTGCATGAGCTGTTTATATATTTTGGTGATTATTCCTTTGTCTGTTGGTTCGTTTGCAAATATTTTCTCCCATTCTGAGGGTTGTCTTTTCATTTTGTTTATAGTTCACAGAAAGGTTTTTAAAGGCAACATTAGGGGTGAGGGTTGTACGGTGCCTGATCAGCTTGTGGACATTCTTGTGATTGGTTGATGATGAGGTAATAGGGTGGTATTTCGAGAATTAACATCATCAACCGGTCTGGGGTCTACATGCTTGTGGTCAGCATGCAGTTAACTTCTTCCACCTGGTGAGGGTTTCAGTTTCTGCAAAACAACTCAAGGATATCCTCAGGATATTATCTATAGCCCTTGAGGAGGAACTAAAGGTCCTTGACTTTGTTTTATGGCTAACCTATTATTATTTTGTCTTGTTTTGATAATAATAATAACCTATTATTATTTTGACCGCTTTCCTTTGTTTCTGCATTTTCTCACTTCTCTGATTAAAATTGCTCTTTGGAACTTGGGGAAGGCCTCGAAGGCTAAAGCTTTTCTACAAACAAGAGGTGGGGGATGGGGGGGTGGTGGGGGTGGTGGTCTGTCCCTGGGAAAGCCCTACAGGGTCCTGCTCAGTTTCAGCCTCCAGGCTCTTGAACACTAATGAGAATCCAAGAGGCAAAAGAGGGAAGGAGGAAAGCCCAGTGGCCCCTCCCCTAAAAATGTGCTTGGGATGTGGACACAGACTATAAACCACTTGAAAATACCTGGAGTTGGATCAGTACAAATTGTGACATAAATGATTTTATTTTAAAGATAAGGACAACCAGGCCATAGTGGAAGTTTGTCACAAGTCATACTGGGTGCCCAGGTGGAGCAGTGAAATTCTTCCCAATAGCTACCTTTAAATGAGCTACAATTACTCAGATGTTTTTTGCCCCATGGCAGGCACCTGGATCAGGCATCCATTAGAGGACCTTGGGCTTCTGTCATTCTGGGGTGACTTGGTGGTAGAGCACAGGGCTTGTCACCATCGACTGAAAACTGAAAAAAAAATACACAACCTAAAAGTTGAGAGTTATGTTTTATTTGGCAAACATTCTTAGGACTTCAAGCCCGGAGACAGCATCTCAAATAACTCTGAGAGACCGCTCCAAAGAGGCAAAGGGCTCAGGGAGCCAGGATATATAGGAGTTTTAGCAACAAAAGACCAGGTATTGGGAACATTAAAAGATTACTGTTACTAAAAGAAAACCAGACATCTCAAGTTAATGAAATTAGCACTTTTCTATGTATGGGAAGATGCAAAGTCTGGGCTTATTGAAATTATTCCTTTGATATGCACCTCAGGTATTGGCAGGGGGTTGGGGGGCAGTATCCTGTGTTTTCTCATCCTTAGTCTCCTCAGTGTGCACCATTGGGGGTGGCTCCAGTCATTTACTGCTAGATGGTAGGCATTCTTTGTTTCCATCCTGAGTTCCCTCAGGCCTCACCGTCAGGGTAGCTATAATGTGGTGGCTTGATGGCTGCAACGTCCTTTGTTTATGATACAGCAGGTGGCATTCTTAGTTCACATCACCAGTATGAATTCACAGAAGGAAAGTATGACTGACAATCTGCATCATGCCCTTTAGAGGTACAAACTGTGTCCGAGGGGAACAGTGTCCTGAACATTTTCTTTTTACTTTCTTTCCCCCAGAAGAAAACAAAGACGGGCTTGCCTCCTAGTGCCTTCTCTTTCCCAGCTCCTGGGCATATGTCCTTAAAATTGCTTTGGAAATACAAGATGGTCTTATGAGTTTGTGAGAGGTGGCCATAGCCATAAACTCAGCAAACTAAGCTTCAATAGTTCCACCAGATTTACATTTCTCTACTCAGCCTTCAAGACCTCTGTAATCTGACCTTATTTCCCAGCACCCCACCCCTCGCCTCTCAGGTTGTCTCATCAATCACCCAAACACACCAAGTCAGAACCTGGGAACTCTGCCCAAATGGTCCCCTTCTTCTGGAAAGTCCTATCCCCCCCCCCCCCACTATTCTACCCTTTCTTTAATCGCCCTTAATCAATATTACAGAATATCTGTGTTCTAGAGAACACAACACCCATCAGTCACCCACTGTTTTCCAAACCCATCTTTCAAAGTGATGTTTAGGGAGAGTGATAATTGATCTATTTGCCCATTTAACAGTAGCTGCCATTACTGATTCTCAACCTTGACCAGCCATGTGTTAAGTGCCTGCCTGCACTATCACGTTTCATCCTCACAATAACCCTTCAAGTTTCCCTGATCCTCATATGTTGTCCCTTTTATTGTTATGTAATATTATACATGGACTCAAATAATTTGTAGAAAAAGAAGAATAAGCAGTTTAAAATCAAACACAAATCATATTTTCCTCATGAGGTTAAAAATAACCAATCATCAGACCATGAATGAATCTCATAGATCATCTAGTCCATGGCTCTGAACATACACGTTCTGACTGATCAGTTTCTTTCTTCTTTTTTTAAGCTCCGAAGATTATTCTGATAACTAGCCAGGTTGTAAAGCAGTAACCCATTCCAATTATCTCATGTTATAAGAAATTGGAAGGAGAAAGATGGCGCTAACATTTACTGAATGCCTACCGCACTGCTACCTGCTTACCAAACTTAGTTAACAAGGGGTGAACTGAAAGTAAGGATGTCAGGGAATTTGCCCAAAGAAAATGAGCTAGGTCATGGCAGACCCACGTTTCTTCTGTCCTAGCTTCAAATTCTTTCCTCTACCTAACTAAAACCAAACTACTTAATTAGCATAAGTCTTTTACATAGATGATCACATTTAATTTTTGTAAAAAAAGATATCACAAAATAAGTACTATTATTATTCCTATTTTATGCAAGTGAAGAAATTGAGGCCACTACAGATGTAATTAGCCTAAAGTCAGCTAGTACATGGTGAAGGTAGGGCTTGAATCCAGATTTTTTTTTTCCATTTTAGGGGTAAATTTTAATAGAACATGGAAGTTTGAACTCTTATACCTTAAACAAAATGGTAAAGTTCCTGCTTGTTTCAGAATGGTTTTATGGGGAACCTAATCTGTAACAAAATGTTGGCATTCAGTGCAAAGTTGCCAACGTTTTTCAGCAAAGTGTACAAAAGTTCTCAGGGGGATGGGGCAAGGAGTGAAGTGCTCAGACATTTTCAACAGCAGGCATTCTCTCATCCTCTTGACGGGAGATGGGAGAGAACCACTGGAAGAGCCTCATCAAACACCATGTAGCAACCTCGCTGTGTCAGAACCCAGCATTCTTGGTGTTTCACAGCACAGATTTCCTCAACCATGGCTACACATTGAGGATACATGACGGCAGTCGGCCTTTCTTTCAGTTTCAGTCTTGTCTTTGTCACCCCTAAGGTCAAGTTTAGCTCCCATTAGGACGAGGGGCGTGTTGAGACAACGGTGTCACACTTCAGGATACCACTTTGCACGGACATTTTCACAAGATGCAGGACTCACAAGAGAAAAGCAAATTAAGAATACGTCAGCTTGTGGAGAGGACAGGGATGTGATCTGTCGTCATCTTCTTGTCCAGCTGCATCCATAAGCCCAGATTCACCAGTTTTCCATCTGCCATAACATGGGAAGAATAGTTGTCAAAGACAGGGGGGATCTATTCTCCAGGAAATGCATTGGTGGCATCCCACATCAGTAGGCAAGTTTTACCTACAATTCCGTCTCCCACCACCACCCACTTGACGACCTCCATCTGGGCATCAGCAGTGGGGCACAGGGTGCCAGTGTCTCTGCCACCTTGCCCTCTACAACTGGAAGCTGAAGCCCAGCAGCGGCCACCACCCAAACCTCCAGATTTTTTATTTCTCAATCTTGTGCTTCACACTCACTGGCTTCCTTTGCTGGGTACAAATGTGCAGATCTCATGCTCTTTCCTCTACCTGCCTTTGACACTTCATTGTGTTTTGCACCTATTGCAACTTCATATTGCAGTATCATGGCGTTATTGTTAAATCCCCAGCAGTGCTGCAAGGTAGAGAGGAAAGTTCATGGTTCTGGAATCAGATGGCCCTGGCTTTTAATCCCCTCTCTTGCCAGTTTTGAGATCTTGGGCAATGACAATAATTTCCAACATTCATTGAGAGCTTAGTGTGTTCCAGTGATGCTGAGAGCTTAATATGCATTAATTCATTCACTCTTCAAGAAAGGAGGTAAATGGGAGGGAGACGCAAGAGGGAGGAGATATGGGGATATATGTATATGTATAGCTGATTCACTTTATTATACAGCAGAAACTAACACGCCATTGTAAAAGCAATTATACTCCAATAAAGATGTTTAAAAAAATAAAATAAAGCTTATAGACTTACAATATGAAAAAAAAATAAATGTTATCTGAACTGTCAAAAAAAACAAGGAGGTAAAAACCATTAATATTCCCATTTTGTGGAAGAAGAAACTAAGAGAATCAGTTTTCTTATGTGTAAAGTGATGATAGTCACATCTAATGTGCCAGGTTGTCATGAGGCTTACATGCGATGAGCTATAAAAAGTGCCTAGAACACACACACAAATCTTTGTCACCATTCCTCCCCTCCTCTTCACCTTTCTCCCTTGAGCACAGAAACCTCATCTCTACTGCTTGTGCTTCCACCCAGAGTCAGTGGAAGTGGTGAGCATGTAGCAGAGACATGTAAGTATTATCAACAGTCAATTTGGTAGATTGGAAGTCTCCTCAAATTTGATCTTAACTCCTCTTTCACCAAAGATACCAAATAAACCCATGCTGACCTTTGTCATTTTCTCTGACTTTCACTAGTCATGCAATAAACACAGCTGGTGAAACAGCTACACTTCACTGGTAATAATAGCGACTTGACATGTTCCACCATCATGTTCTGGATGCAATTGACTAAGAAAAACCCACATCTGATTATGACAAGATGCAAACGATGTAACTCGGTGCTTTGCTACTCAGGCCATGAAAATCACCTGGGAAGCTCTTTAAAAATATTGATGCCTGGCTCTGCTCCAGAGATTCTGATTTATTTGGTCTGAAGTGGGGCCCAGACTTTAAAAATGCTTACGTTCTTTGGATGACTCTAACGTGTAGCCAGGGTGTCAAGTAACTGATTTACCTATGCACATGAATGAGAAATTCATTTTAGCCAGTCAAATTACTATTTAGGGTGAGAAATCTGTCTCCCTGCGTGTGATATCATTTAGACTAAAGCCACATATTTTAGCATTGTTCAGTAACCACAGAGGGAAACTGAAAAAAATCCAGTCTAGACCAGGATCAGTAAATACACAGCTGCCCCCTTGTGCCCACAATCACAATTCTCTTCCCCACTCAGTCATGGTCTTGCATCCCTTGCAACCAAGGTTGCATGGTCTTGCAACCAAGAGAGCATCTTGGTTGTCACATGAGATGGAGCTTAGTCTTGCCCAAGATATACATACACTTAAAAAATAAGGACTTCCCTGGTGGCAGTGGTTAAGAATCCTCCTGCCAAGTCAGGGGACACGGGTTCAAGCCCTGGTCTGGGAAGATCCCACATGCCGCGGAGCAACTAAGCCCGTGTGTCACAACTACTGAGCCTGGGCTCTAGAGCCCACGAGCCACAACTACTGAGCCCACGAGCCACAACTACTGAAGCCCACGCACCTAGAGCCCATGCTCCACAACAAGAGAAGCCACCACAATGAGAGGCCTGCGCACCGCAATGAAGAGTAGCCCCCGCTTGCAGCAACTAGAGAAAGCCCTTGTTCAGCAACGAAGACCCAACGCAGCCAAAAATAAATAAATTTATTTTTAAAAAAAACTATCATAAGACAGTATTTATCAGTAAACCTCGATCAAGAACTTATGTGCCAGGAGGTGGGTTCGCTGCTAGCAATATGAAGATGGGTACGATGCGGTTCCTGCCCTCATGAATTCAGTCTACCAGAGAAGAGAGGATGTGGAAAGCACACTAATGTAAACAGAGCTTTTGGAAGAAACAGAACAAAGCAACTCTCTATGCCTGGGAGAATCAGGAAACACAAGGAGAGTTGTCAGGTGTGTTAGATCACAAAGGATTGAGTAGGAGGAATTTATCAGGCCCTGTTCAATGGAAAGGGCCCTGTTCAGTGGAAAGGAACTCACCAGGCCCTGTTCCACTGAAGGAACAACAGCATGTACAAATGCAGTGACATATGAACAGCTGTTGGGTTTAGACATATAAGTGGTACTATTAGTGTGACTTCAGCCTAGAGGGAGCATGAAGGACTGACAGAAGGTCAGGCTGGAAAGAAAAGCATTATGGCTTTTGCATGGCATTTTGGTATTTGGATGACAGCCAGCACTGTCCAATAGAACTTGGTGTTGGTGGAAATTAAGAGGGTGGTTCAAGTAAGAAAGTGGATGGTAAATCCAAGAGCAGGCCTTAACTCAAAGGGAAAATCTTAAATCTATCAAGAGTTTGAGAAATCAAGATACAATTGTATGTTTTATTTTAAATAGAGCATTTCAATTATTCTTATGTCTTTTTTTTAAATGATTCTCAGCTCTAACAAAGTTGTACATTCATTGACCGATCACCAATCCAGAAAGCTTCTTTTATTTTATTTTTTTAATTAATTAATTAATTTTTGGCTGCACTGGGTCTTCATTGCTGCCCACGGGCTTCCTCTAGTTGTGGCGAGTGGGGGCTACTCTTCGTTGCGGTGCACAGTCTTCTCATTGCGGTGGCTTCTCTTGTTGCAGAGCATGGGCTCTAGGTGCACGGGCTTCAGTAGTTGTGGCATGTGGGCTCAGTAGTTGTGACACATGGGCTTAGTTGCTCCGCGGCATGTGGGATCTTCCCGGACTAGGGCTCGAACCTGTGTTCCCTGCATTGGCAGGCAGATTCTCAACCACTGAGCCACCAGGGAAGTCCCCAGAAAGCTGCTTTTAAATACCACAACTAAGGATGTGGAGCTACGGTTTATGCCACTGTACCTACCCAGTAATACAGTTTACCATTACTTAAAAGGAGAGCTGAGATTGTCCATCCACCATTAAAAATCTCAATTCTGATCCTCTCTTAGCCTGATGTTCACTCCTTAGACTATCTTGGTTTCAAACCTCCCAGCTACTAACCTTGATCCTTGTTTCCAGTTTTTGTCATTGCCATGAGCTTCAGCCTCAGTGCTCAATCCTGTTTTTCTAGCTGTAAACTAACTTCACTTGACAGACTCTTATTTCTCCACCCAGCTGTGTTGTCATGGGAAAACACCCCTCCTGCTTTGACCAGACCGGAGATCCACCTATCCCAGTGCCACCCTCATGTGTGGTGATCTCAACAGGCTGACTCCAGCTTCTTAAAAAGGTTAGGGAGGGGCTTCCCTGGTGGCGCAGTTGTTGAGAATCTGCCTGCTAATGCAGGGGACACGGGTTCGAGCCCTGGTCTGGGAAGATCCCACATGCCACGGAGCAACTAGGCCCGTGAGCCACAACTACTGAGCCTGCGCGTCTGGAGCCTGTGCTATGCAACGAGAGAGGCTGCGATAGTGAGAGGCTCGCGCACCGCGATGAAAAGTGGCCCCCGCTTGCCACAACTAGAGAAAGCCCTTGCACAGAAACGAAGACCCAACACAGCCAAAAATAAATAAATAAATAAATAAATTAAAAAAAAAAAAAGAAGAACCTCTGCTTTGCTGCAGCTGTGAGGAAGAGGGAATATTAAAAAAAAAAAAAAAAAAAAGGTTAGGGAGAAGGGAGAAAGGGAATCTAGGCTGGTACATAGGTTTCTGTCTCAGATGATCAGGTAGAGGGAGTTGACAACAGATGATGGCTTCCCAGAGAGGAAACTTAGGAGGACAGATTAGGGGAAGAAGATAGTGAGTTCAGTTTTAGGTGTGTTCATTTTGGAGTGTTTCGTATCTGCTTCCTAAAATCTGTACGAAAATCGAGTACAAAACCTGATGTAGGGGCTTCCCTGGTGGCGCAGTGGTTGAGAATCTGCCTGCCAATGCAGGGGACACGGGTTCGAGCCCTGGTCTGGGAAGATCCCACATGCCGCGGAGCAGCTGGGCCCGTGAGCCACAACTGCTGAGCCTGCGCGTCTGGAGCCTGTGCTCCACAACAAGAGAGGCCACGATAGTGAGAGGCCCACGCACCTCGATGAAGAGTGGCCCCCACTTGCCGCAACTAGAGAAAGCCCTCGCACAGAAACAAAGACCCAGTGCAGCCATAAATAAATAAATAAACAAAACAATTTTTAAAAACCTGGAGTACAGCAGCTCAATCTTTCCCAAGGAAGCCCTCCCTGGCATCCCTCTTCCATCTCAACTATTCCTCCTGTTTACTTCCAATTGCCCTTTTCCCTAGCATTTATCAAACTTTTGTGTGAGCTGCTTGAGGGTTTGTGCTTTTCTTTATCTTTGAACCCCACTGCCAGCCGTAGTATGTAATACATAGCATGTGTTAAAGTGTGGTGGATATAAATGAAAATTGATTGAACTGGTTACCAATGAGAGACCAGAAGCTCAGGGATTAGGTTTGAACAAGGAGAAACAAAAGAAGGACACCTTTCCCAAAGTAGGAAGAAAGGAAAGGTAAATTATAGAAAAGTTGTACCCAAGGAGGTACATTGTTTCACGCCCTTGACCAAATCAAGTTAAGGGTTCATGATTCACTTTTACGGGGAAAAGCCCTAAACTGGCTAAGCATACATTTGTGAAGCTGAGTCAGAGTCATATTCCTTCAGACCTGCTTTGAATGTATAAACACCATGAGTGCAGTGCTTGCACACAACAGACATTTGATCTTCCATTTAGGAGGCTCGCCATAAATAATTGCTGCATGAATGCAAAAAAAAAACAAAAACGTTGTAGCTTGCCCTGGGGATATGGGCACCAATGGCAGGAAGTCAAAAATAAACAGTTTCAAGTTAAATAGATTTACTTTAACCAATTCCACATTTACTTCTTTCATTCTCACTCCTAAAAGCTGAGTGCGAACCGGTGTTTTATTAACTTACTGAAAGCATTGAGGAGCTATTTAAATTAACAGATAAGACTCAGATGTTAGTAGATCATCTCTTATTTACATAAGGAATAAAGAACACGGTGCAATAGGACCATCTATCCTGGGCACTTCAGAAATATTCATGATAACACTTTGCTACTCTACACTTGGACAAATTGGGGAGTATACTGTATAATTATTTGCAGAGGGATTGCTAAACAAACCTTTTCATATTTTTGCTTTGATTATGTTGTTCTTTGGGTACTCTCTAGCTTGGGTCAAATTCTCCCTGTTGTTGGTACTATATAGCCAATAAGGGCAAAAACTTAATTTACAAGATAATAAGACTGCATATGCAACAGAAAAGTCAACCCACCTGCTCTATGGAAACAAACCCACAGATAAAAACAAACCGTGTGCTCTGCTCAGTAATAAGAACTCCCTTCACAACTCATTTCACTGAGGGCTTTGCTGATTTAATATCTTCAAATGTCACTGTCAAGTGGATTAAACATTGCTATTCTCTCATTAGCTTTTTAAAAATTAAAATAACCTTTTTTCTTACTACAAAAGCAATGCTCTGCATTATTAAAAAAATCTGAAAATGCAGATAAGAGAAGATAAGAAAGTTACCCCTGAGGTAACTGGACTTCCTGTTAATAGGTCAATTGGGACTTGAGGGTTTAAATAAAACATAGAGAAAAACATCTAGTGATGTTTTATAACTACTACTTAATCGCACAGTATATATTAGTGATTAGCACATTTTTCAAATTTCCAAAACCTTTTCTTCAAATGAATCTTATGTAGGAGATCAATATGTAAAACAGATTAAAAAAATAGAGTGTGGTGGCCTGAAAGCCCAAGGGGTTGGCCCTCAGACAACCCCCAAGTTGAGCCCTGAAGCACCTCTTGGCACCTTAGAGTTCTTCAGAGCAAAGTTTAAGGTCCATTAGAATTTATCATTCCAGACCTTTTTCCAACGAAGGATATTCATATGTATTAATTTATAAAATGAGGTTCATAGGAAGTATGCATTTTTATCATCTAGTTTCATTTGACAATATTATAAATCATGAACAGCTTTCCCACATCGATATTTCCTTCTATAACATCATTTTAAACAGCTGCATTGTATTCCTTTGTTTTGATTTACCATATTTATTTAACAATCCCCAGATATTAGACATGTCATTTGTGCCCAGTTTTTCCTATTTTTAAGCAACACTGTGACTGGCATCTTTGTAAGGAGTTAAATATGTGTGTGAATTCTTCTTTATTTCATAAAGATTCACATTTTAATGTGTTTTTCAAAATGCCTTTTAAAACATGTACATTGACAAGCATTGCTCTGGTGAACCCATATATATAACCTGGAATAGTAGTCCATGGAGAGACAAACTGATGAGATGGGGATAGAGAAGTACTGCTGACTGGCATAGACAAGAAATGGTTGTCAAGAAACAATGGGGATAAAGATCCAGCAATGGCTATGTGCCTGAAACATGTGTTAGGAATCTATAGTCCTGGCTTACACGTCAGGGTGGCTATGGGTCCCAAGACCAGTTTTGCTACATACTAGTGGTTAAGAGACATCCAAATGAGTGTTCATCTCTTCCAGAACTTTGCAATTTGCTCCATACAGGGGATACTCAAAAAATGTTCAGTGAATGTTAGGCCCTCTGTTTGTTTTAGGAGGCAATACACCACTTCTCATAACCTTATCACTACTCCACATATAATTTTAATAATTCCTCATCAAGATAACTCCCTTCAAATTTTGTCTTTATTTTATTTGCTAAGGATTATTCATTTTGAAAAAATCCAGAAGTCACTCACAGCTGATTTTAGAAAAGCTTGGGAGGGTCCAAAACAATTTCAGAAAAGCCAGGCTATGAGCCTGGATGCCACTGTGGGTTTTTTTCTTCCCTCACTCCTGGCTTTTACTCATAAAACCATTGGGTCGAACCATTAAGATGTTCTGACTGATTACTTTTGCTTACAGAATGTGTTCTTTTTTTTTTTTTAATTAATTAATTAATTAATTAATTTATGGCTGTGTTGGGTCTTCGTTTCTGTGCGAGGGCTTTCTCTAGTTGTGGCAAGCGGGGGCCACTCTTCATCGCGGTGCGCGGGCCTCTCACTATCGCGGCCTCTCTTGTTGCATAGCACAGGCTCCAGACACGCAGGCTCAGTAATTGTGGCTCACGGGCCCAGTTGCTCCGCGGCATGTGGGATCTTCCCAGACCAGGGCTCGAACCCGTGTCCCCTGCATTGGCAGGCAGACTCTCAACCACTGCGCCACCAGGGAAGCCCGGATGTATTCTTGATTGTCATAGAAGCTTTTCAACATGGATTCTGCCTATGATTTTTTTTTATTCTCTGCTTTTTATTGAAGTATAGTTGATTTACAATGTTGTGCTAATTTCTGCTGTACAGCAGAGTGACTCAGTTATACATGTATATACATTCTTTTTTTATTCTTTTCCATTATGGTTTATCCCAGGAGATTCAATATAGTTCCCTGTGCTATACAGTTGGACCTTGCTGTTTATCCACTCTGAACGTAATAGTTTACATCTACTAACCCCAGACTCCCAGTCCATCCCTCTCCCTCCCACTCTTTGCCACCTTGGCAACCACAAGTCTGTTCTGTGATTCAGTTTCTGTTTTGTAGATAAGTTCATTTGTTCCATATTTTTTTTTAATTATTTTTTTAAAATTTATTTATTTTATTTATTTTTTTGGCTGTGTTGGGTCTTTGTTGCTGAGCATGGGCTTTCTCTAGTTGTGGAGAGCGGGGGCTACTCTTTGTTGTGGTGCACGGGCTTCTCATTGCTGTGGCTTCTCTTGCTGTGGAGCATGGGCTCTAGGCATGCAGGCTTCAGTAGTTGCAGCACACGGGCTCAGTAGTTGTGGTTCACCAGCTCTAGAGCACAGGCTCAGTAGTTGTGGTGCATGGACTTAGTTGCTCTGCAGCATGTGGGATCTTCCCAGACCAGGGCTCGAACCCATGTCGCCTGCATTGGCAGGCGGATTCTCAACCATTGCACCACCAGGCAAGCCCTGTGCCATATTTTAGATTCCACATATAAGTGATATCATATGGTATTTGTCTTTCTCATTCTGACTTACTTCACTTAGTATGATAATCTCTAGTTGCATCCATGTTGCTGCAAATGATTCTGCCTATGATTTTGACAACTTGGTGGTTTGGGGCAGTGTTCTGCCACAGACTTCAATATGTTTAAAAAACTGATACTGTTTAAAAAAATAATAAAAACAACCTTTTCCCAGTTTTCTTTAATAGAAGAGAAGGATATTCTTGGCTATTCTGTTCATCACTTAGCTGAATGGTCAAATCTTCACAGAATATTTTCCCACTCAAGTTTTTTTTTTTTTTCCCAGAACAAAAATTTCTTTAGCTAAATTTAGCTCTTGTGGTTCATTTTAAAAGATAATTCTTTAGTCTTCATATTTGTAGGGGAGGAAAAAACTTTTTCCGATACCCTCTTATGTTCAGTGAATGGGGCCCTACAAATTAGGCTGACAAAAGACAGATTAACAAGAAAAAAAAAGGTTATTATGTATGCATATGGTGGGGGGCTTACAGAAATAAAATGAAAACCCCAAAGAGGCAATCAGACTCAGAGGCTTATATATCATTTTAACAAAGGACAATAAATTTGTGGAGAAGTGATGAGACAAAGGAAAAGGATTTTTACCTTCTAGGAGTAGTAAAGAGTGGGAAGGTAAATATATGGGGAAACTAATGGAAGATAAGTATTAATATTATTATTTTTTTGGCCACATGGTACGGTTTTCAGGATCTTAGTTCCCCAACCAGATATAGAGCTCAGGATCCCAGCAGTGAAAGCACCAAGTCCTAACCACTGGACCGCCAGGGAATTCCCAAACTATGTGGGGGTTTTTTTGGTATTATTTTAATAATGTTTGTTTGTGCAGGTCCATCTTGGTGCCCACTTTCCATCTTCTTCATGGCCAGAAAACTCCCCCAGGAGAGGGGATTTCTGGCAGTACTCATTTCTCAGAAGTTTCTGTTTTCAGTCAGACAGGGAAGCTCTGAGAAGACTTCTTTCTGCATCTGATGATTCTCAACTCTCTTCAGCTCAAAATAAATATGCCAAAGTGGCATATTACGGGTGGCATACTCTGACCCCCTTCACTCTCATAATTAATCATCTATTTGAACACACTAAACCTCTAGAGAAGAGCTTGCTATAATATCATAGACATCTTTCCCACCATCCTTTTAAAAAGAAATTCCCTGTTTTCTTTCAGTCACTTATGTTGCTTATAGATATTTACTTTTCATCTTAATTATCTTCTTTAAAGTGTCAAGTGTCGCACTTGCAGTTAATTTTGCACAGAGTTCCATATTATTTAATTCAAATATCAATAACTTGTGGAACTCAATTATTCATATCAATTATGCATGTCCATTCACCATAGGAAGGAGAACAACCCTAAGCACCCAGGATGTGTCACATTCCCACTGTGGCTACACCTCCTTGGTTTCCATAAACCACATAGGAAGCTTATTTCTTTAGAGATACACCCTGAGTTGAGAAACTCCCAACTAGGTCAACAACTCTCAAGAGTCTTTACTTTCAAAATATCTTCATTCAATTTTATTCCTCCTAAATAACATTATGGGACAAAAATAGCTATGAAGGATAAAATAACAAGTCTATCCTGGGATAAATTTGCATATAGCAAATCAGTTTGTAGCCAAATTTTAGTAGAAGCAACAGTTCCTGATTGCAATGATCATTTGTCGGTGGACATTGTTCAGAATAGGATGTACGGTAACTATACAGCTGCTCTTTAGGTGGGGACTTTAATAGGTGTACTCAGAGGGTGGCAAAGAGTAGAACAAGACTCGTAAGTCAGACTTGTAAGTCAAAAGGCATATAAAAATATCCTAAGTTAAAAGAGAAAATCAGGGTAGTGGTTACTTCTGTAGGGGTAGGAGGGCTACATAAAAGCTTCAGATGCATTATTAACTTTTATTTATTAAACTTCATGAGAAGAAAGAGGAGGAAGAGGAAGAGGGAGGAGTTTGATATAGGGATTTTAAAGAAAGCCCAAATTGACCCTATCTCAGAGATTCTGATTTAATTTTTCTGGATTGAAGCTGGACTTGGCTTTTCTTTTTTAACTATCCAAGGGCAGCCAGAGTTGATACAGCTCATTCACAGAACAGAAAAGTTGTTAACTTAGGAGGGGAAAAAAAATTGGTCAATGGTGCCACCATTTAAAAGTCATTTTAACCATCTGTCATTTTTGCAAAACCAAGGCAGTCAATGTAATGTTTGTTTTTCTCAGTATTGTTTTAAACAGAGTGGCCCTAGAGGCCTGCATCAGGCAAAAAAAAAAAAAGATCTAAATTGAATGCTTTATAGATTCAAGAATGTGATTTAGTACAATCAAAGCTAAGGCGTACCCTTTTGACAAAAAGACTTCAACTGATGACACATTAATCAGTGGGAATAGCTGTTGTTCAAGCAGTATTTTATGCTTGGGAGGCTCCCAAACTGGGAAAGGAGGAGGAATGATCATTTTGGTGGACAGTAGATTCAAAGGAATACATTTTACAAAGTTTTTAAAAATGTAGTTACCTATAATGAGGTTACCAAACATACAGAAAAAATTATAGGGAATAATGTAGGAGATATCTGTGGATCCAACTCAAAGATTTATCAGATCTTTCCCTTATGCCATATTTGCTTCAGATATTAAAAATGAAACATTATAAATACTGTTAAGGCCCCCTGTGCACTCCCACTAAAAACATAACTATTATCATGAATTTGATGTTTATACTTCTCCTGCAGGTTCTTATTCTTTTACTATATCTGTGTATCCATAAACAATATATAGAATTATTTTGTGAGTTTTAAACTTTATATAAAGGGTAACATGTGCCACATGTACATGATTTTTCATAACATTGTTTTGAGATTTACCCATGTAGATACATGTAGCTATAGGCCATTCATTTTACCACTGCTCAGTATTCGTTTATATGAATGTATAAAAGAAGGCCAGCACCAGCATCAGGTCCCCCGGGCCCTGAAACCAGCCACCTGGGACCTAAACTTGCCCCCACCCACCAGCAGGCCAGCAGTTACCACATGAGGCAGGGCCTGGCAGCTAACTGAGTTGGGAGCCAGCTGCACCTACCAGCAGGCCAACAGTAGTCAGGCCTGCCACAACAGAAGGGTTCACACAGCCCTCATTGGGGATACCCCTAGAGCACATAGCTCTGGTGACTAGAGGGGAGTGCATCCCATAGGATGCCTCCTACATAAGGCTGCTTCTCCAAGACTGAGAAATGTAACTGACTTACCTATTACATGGGAATAAACAGAGAATTAGGCAAAATGAGAAAACAGGGGAATATGTTCCAAGTGAAGGAATAAGACAAAACCTTGGAAAAAGAACAAAACAAAGTGGAGATAAGCAATCTACCTGATAAAGAGTTCAAGGTAATGATTATAAAGATGCTCAATGAACTCAGGAGAAGAAGGAAAAAACAGTGAGAATTTTAAACAAGAGTTGGAAAACATAAAAAAGAACCATAGCTGAAGAATATAATAACTGAAATTTAAAAATACACTGGAAGGAATCAACAGTAGATTAGAGGATGCAGAGGGATGGATCAGTGAACTGGAAGACAGAATAGTGGAAATCACCCAAGCTGAACAGAAAAAATAATTTTTTAAAAATGAGAATAGTTTAAGATACCTCTGGGTCAACATCAAGTGTACTAACATTTGCATTATAGGGGTCCCAGAATTAGAAAAGAGAGAGAAAGCATCAGAGAACTTATTTGAGGAAATAGTAGCTGAAAAACTCCCTAACCTGGGAAAGGAATCAGACATTGAGGTCCAGGAATCACAGAGTCTCAAGCAAGATGAGCCCAAAGATGTCCACACCAAGACACATTATAATTAAAATGGCAAAAGTTAACTATAAAGAGAGAATCTTAAAAGCAGCAAGGGAAAAGCAAGTAGGGAACTGCCATAAGGCTATCAGATGACTTTTCAGCAGAAACTCTGCAGGCCAAACAGGAGTGGCATGATATATTCAAAGTGATGAAAAGAAAAAACCTACAACCAAGAATATTCTAGCCGACAAGGCTAGCATTCAGATTTGAAGGAAAGGTAAAGAGTTTTATAGGCATGCAAAAGCTAAAAGAGTTCAGCAGCACCACTAAATCAGATTTACAAGAAAGGTTGGGACTTCCCCGGTGGTCCAGTGGTTGAGAATCTCTCTTGCAATGCAGGGGATGCCAATTCAATCCCTGGTCGGGGAACTGGGATCCCACATGCCACGGGACAACTAAGCCTGCATGCCACAACTACTGAGCCTGCTTGCCACAACTAGAGAGCCCACACACCCCAACTAATGAAGCCGTGCACTCTGGAGCCTGCGCGCCACAACTAGATAGAAGCCTGCACATTGCAATGAAGATCCCACACGCCAAAATGAAAGATCCCGTGTGCTGCAACTAAGACCCAACACAGCCCAATAAATAAATAAATAAATAAATAACGAAAAAAAAGAAATGTTAAAGGTTCTTCTCTAAGTGGAAAAGAGAAGACCATTCTTCTAAGATCAGAACAAGACAATGATGCCTACTCTTGCCACTTTTATTCAACATACTATTGGTAGTCCTAGTCACAGCAATCAGTCAAAAAAAAAAAAGAAATAAAAGGAATCCAAATTGGAAAGGAAGAAGTAAAACTGTCAGTATTTGCAGATGACATGATACTATATATAGAAAACCATAAAAATGCAACAAAAACTATTAGAACTAATAAATGAAATAAGTAAATTTGTGGGATACAAAATTAATATACAGAAATCTGTTGTGTTTCTATACATTAACAAAAAGCTATCAGAAAGAGAAATTAAGAAAATAATCCCATTTACAATTGCATCAAAAAGAATAAAATACCTATTTTATTCTTTTTTTATTCTTTTTAACCAGAGATAAAAGACCTGTACTCTGAAAACTATAAGACGTTGATGAAAGAAATTGAAGATGACCCAAAGAAAAAGGATATTCTGTGCTCATGGATTAGAAGAATTAATGTTGTTTAAATATCCATATTACCTAAAGCAATCTACAGACTCAATGCAATCCCTACCAAAATCCCAATTATATTTTTAATGGAAATAGAACATATAATTCTAAAATTTGTTTGGAAACAGAAAAGACCCCTAATAGCAAGAAAGAAGAGCACTGGAGGTATCAGGGACCTTGATTTCAAACTGTACTAAAAAGCTACAGTAATCAAAACAGTATGGTACTGGCACAAAAACAGACACATAAATCAATGGAACAGAATAGAGAACCTAGAGATAAACCCACACTTATAAGGTCAATTAATCTATGACAGAGGAAGCAAGAATATACAATGGAGAAAAGATGGCCTCTTCAATAAGTGGTGGTAGGAAAACTGGACTACTTTCTCACACCATATAAAAAATAAACTAAAAATGAACTAAAGATTTGAATGTAAGAATGAAAATTATAAAACTCCTAGAAGAAAACATAGGCAGTATGCTCTTTGACATCAGTCTTAGCACTATTTCTTGGATATGTCTCCTTAGACAAGGGGAAAAAAAGCAAAATAAACAAATAGGACTACATCAAGCCAAAAAGCTTTTGCACAAAAAAAAAAGCTTTTGCACAGTGAAGTAAAATATCAACAAAAAGAAAAGGCAGCCTATTGAATAGGAAAAGATATCTGCAAAAGATATATCAGATAAAATGTTAACATCCAAGATGTACAAAGAACTCATACGACTCAACATCAAAAAAAAACCCCATTGACAAAATGGTCCAAGTACCCGATTAGACATTTTTCCGAAGAGGATATATGAATGGTCAGCAGACATATGAAACTATGCTCAACATCACTAACCATCAGGGAAATGCAAATCAAAACCATGATTAAATGCTACTTCACACTTGTCAGAATGGCTAGCATCAAAAAGACAACAACAGAAAAAGTTTTGGCAAGGATATGAAGATTTTACTTCTGGATATTTACGCAAATAAAACAAAAACACTAATTCAAAAAGATACTGACTCCAGTGTTCACTGCTGCATTATTTACAATAGCCAAGATATGGAAGCAACCTTCCATAAGTGTTCATTGATAGATGAATGAATAAAGAATATGTGGTATATACATATATATATACATATATAAATACATATATACATATATACACACACACACACACATATACATTGGAATATTATTCAGCCATAAAGAAAATGAAATCTTGCCATTTGAGACAACATGAATGTCACTGGAGGGTATTATGTATGCTAAGTGAAATAAGTCAGAAAGACAAATGCTGCATGATCTCACTTATATGTGGAATCTAAAAACCAAAACACACAAACAAAACAAAGCAAAACAAAAACAGACTCATAGATACAGAGAACAATCGGGTAGTTGACAGAAGGGTAGGGGTCGGGGGATAGAGAGGGAATAGGTGAAGGGGATTAAGACGTATAAACCTCCAGTTATATAATAAATAAGGCACAGGGATGTAAGATACAGTATAAGGAATATGATCAATAGTACTGTAATAACCTTGTGTAGGGACAGATGGTTGCTAGACATATAGTGATGATCATTTCATAGTATTGTATATGCAGATGTCAAATCATTATGTGGTTGCTATTGTAAATGGGGTTTTCCTCATTTTGTCTGATTGTGATTTGTACATATATGTTAAGCTATTAAGCTTGTACCTAACATTTACTATATCGGGTAGTTTCTTGTTCAATTTTCAATTATTTTGGGTTTCCTAAGTTTTACAATAATAGCATCTGCCAATAGTAGTGATAGTTTCACTTTCTCCTCTCCAATTTTTACACCTCTCATTTCTTCTCTTACCTAATTGCATTAGCTAAAATCTCTAGCACCCTGTTAAATAATAATAGTGATGATGGACATCATTATCTTGTTTCTGACTTTATTGGAAATATTTCGAACTTCTGTCATTAAGCATGACATTGGTTTTAAGCTGAAATTAATTTATTTCACCATGTTATCTGTATTTTATTCAGTATTTTTATCAAGCGTAGTTGTTGAATTTGGTCAGGTGTATTTTCAGCACCTATGGAGATAATTATATGATTTTCCTCCTCCAATCTATTAATATGATAAAAATTATTAATATATTTCCAATATTCAAATTTCTAGAATAAACTCCAGCCCATATTTCATTTCCTCCTGCTTTCTGGCCATGTCCTCCTTTTTCTCACCATCTCTTTCATAAGTTCTTATATTCCTGCTTTTGTGTCTTCCTTTAGAGAAGCAATGTTTTATGATTTTTGAAAACTCATAGCACAATGTTTGGTGATTTTCTTCACCACTATTTTCAACTGAATCTTCTCTGGTTAGTTTTGCTACTCTTTCCCACTTTTTATATTTTAGGATCTTGATATTGGTGTCATGACAGCTCTCTTGTTACTACTCATTACGGAATGAGTTGAGTTTTCCTGGCCTTGCTATTTTGCAGTATTTACTTCCAGAGAGTATATTTTTGCTAGCATTTTTTTGAGGTCACTGGGCCACTGTGCTATTTTTACATATCTTTGTTGCATGCCCTGAAAACTTGTACCCCTCTCCAATTTTTTCCTTCAGTCTTATATATTTCATATTTATAAAGGCTAAACTGCCTGGATTAGCTGTGTTTACATAAATAAAACTGTTTTTTTTTTCCATTAACATGATGCCCATGTAATTATTTTCATGTTTTTAATGATTTGGTGATGTGTGGGGAACAGTAGACAAGCTTTGTTTCTTTTACAAAGTAGAAATAGATTTGTTTTTCTAATTATAAAGTATTTTAATTGTTTAAATGCAAACAATATGGGAAGTGTTGGCTCTGTAATCCCACCATGAGTAACTAATTTATTACTGTTCATAGTCTGTTGTTCTAAGCTTCCAAACTTTTTTCTAAATACACTCACAAAATAAACATACATTCACATGCATTTTTTAAAAAATGAAATCATAGCATATATTCTGCGTTGTGGCCTGTTTTTTCACTTATTATATCATACCTCTTTCTGTGTTAATAAATATAGACCTATAGCTTTTTAATGGGTACAACATTACTTATGTCACCAATCTTTTACTGATGATCATTTAGGTTATTCCTCATTTTTCACTGCTATAAACAAAACTCCATGAATGTCCTATACTCTTGTCTAATTGTCTTCTCAGAATACACTACTAAGTAGGAAATCACTAGGTCAAAGGATATAGCTATTTAAAAAGCAAATCTCTGTTTACTAAACATAACTTCAGTTAGCTTAAATATAACCTACCAATCATGCGTTGGTTTTTTCCACTACATTAGTTACAAAATGTTCCTATTCTAAAATAATCTATAAATAAATCTCAAATAAATGAGAATTTCTAGTTCACATAAAATTTTGTTATCCCAGAAAAAAGGTTTTATGTTATAGTCCCTCAAGTATCAATACTTCTGTCTCCCTGAAAAATGCAATGATTTATTAGAATTAATTTTTTAACCATGTCTTCCCACAGAATAAGGGATTACAAGAACGACCATAAAAGGACTGAGGTTTTTTTTATGTCAGATTCAATAAGGTATAATTTCTGTACAGTAAAATTACCTTTCTTAATGTATAGATTTATAAGTTTTGACAAGTACATATGGTCATGTAACCACAATCAAGATGTAGAACAACAACAACAAAAAAGATGTAGAACAGTTCCATCATCCCAGCAAATTCCCTCATTCTTCTTTGTTGGCAATCCCACCCCCATCTCCAGGCCCTGGCGACCACTGATCTGTTTTCTATTCATATAGTTTTGCCTTTTCCAGAATTTCCTTTAAATACACTCATGCCAAAAAGAAAAAAAAAATAGACTCATGCAGACTTTTGAAATTTACTTCTGTTGTTCAGCATGATGCCTTTGAGATTTATTCAAGTTGTGTGTAGCAATAGTCTTTTCCTTCCTGTTGCCAAGTAATATTGCATTGCATGGATGAAACACAGTTTGTTTCTTCACCAGTTGGAGGATATTTGGGTTGTGTTTCCATTCTTGGCGATTATGAAAGAAGCAGATAGAAACATTCACGTACAGGTCTTTATTTTACCATATTTTTTCATTTCTCATAGGTAAATACCTAGACCTAGGATTGCTGAATTGTATGGTGTATTAGGTTCTCCAGAGAAACAGAACCAATAGGAAGTTCTATCTACATCTATACCTACTGATACTTTTTGAGAGAGAGAGAGAGAGATAAGAGTTGATGTTGCAATCCTGAGTCCAAAATCTGCAGGGCAGGCGCTGGCAAACAAAAAAAAAAATTTATTTATTTATTTATTTATGTTTGGCTGTGTTGGGTCTTCATTGCTGTGCATGGGCTTTCTCTAGTTGCGGTGAGTGGGAGCTACTCTTCATTGCAGTGCATGGGCTTCTCATTGTCATGGCTTCTTTTGTTGCAGAGCACGGGCTCTAGGTGTGCAGGCTTCAGTAGTTGTGGCACATGGGCTTAGTAGTTGTGGCTTGCGGGCTCTAGAGCTCAGGCTCAGTAGTTGTGGTGCACGGGCTTCGTTGCTCCATGGCATGTGGGATCTTCCCAGGCCAGGGCTCGAACCCGTGTCCCCTGCATTGGCAGGCGGATTCTTAACCACTGCACCACCAGGGAAGACCTTCTGTGTTGCAATCTTGAGGCAGAATTACTTTTTCTTCAGGAAACCCCATCGTTTGCTTCTAAGGCTTTCAACTGATCAGATGAGGCCCACCCACTTTATGGAGGGTAACTGGCTTTACTCAAAGTCTACTAATTATACATATTAATCACATCTAAAAAATATCTTCATGGCAACATCTAGACTGGTGTTTGACCAAATAATTGGGCCTTATTACCTAGCCAAATTACCAAACTGTTTTCCAAAGTGGCTGTACCCTTTTGTATTCCCACCAGCAAGGTATGAGTGTTCATGTGAGTGATTTATTAAAAGCATTCATTTATTCAATGCTTATACGTATACTATTTGCCACAAGTACTGGGGATATAAAGAAAATGTCAGTACTATCCTCAGGGCTCTGTAAACAAACGTCCAGAAGAGTGTTTTCTACTTCCAAGTATCAACCTTAGGAGGAAATACATGTATTCTCACACAAGTTTAAAAGGTAGAGTATGCTGTTCAGTGTGACATAGCTAATAAACCTAGTTTACTAGCCAGTTTATACCATCCTTTAAATTTTGGCTGACATTTTTAAATTTAACCACTTTATACGTTCCCTCAGCAGAAACCAATATCTTTTTTTTTTTTTTTTGGGCCGTGCCATGTTGCTTGCGGGATTAGTTCCCCGACCAGAGATTGTACCTGGTTACCCCCTACCTACAGTGGAAGTGCGGAGTCCTAACCACTGGACAGCCAGAGAATTCCCACCAATATGTTAATTAGAAGCTTAAACCAGAAAACCAAGATGGTGTTGATTGAAGAGGGGACCCTTTCCCACCTTGACCATTGTTCTGACTTTCTTTCCCAGTAGATGTCAGCTTTTAATGAAAAATGAAGGGGTTATTTAAATCAGCTGTGACTCATGGGGAGAGAGTAAGGAATGACTTCTTCCTGCCCTTGTACAGGAGGGTGTTTAGCCTTGTGCTCAGCCAGTCATCTCATCACCACGGTAACACCATCCCTTCCCAATCTGGGGAGCTCTGCCTGCCTCAGCTGATGGAAAGGGCACTGCTGCATTTGCATTAGAAATCAAATAATACTTTCCAGTAAAAACCTCAATGACTAATGCATGCACAAGGACCAAGGCACAGGGATCACGGGCAGTAGCCTTGATGGAAATGAGCAGAATTAGCCCAATGTTTATAATATTCATCTTAGCATCATTTCACCCTTTAGTAGCATGGGAAATCAGTGACTCAGAACTCAGGAAGCTCGTAGATGAGCAGAGGTTAGTACCAAGTAGAATTCCCTCTTGTCCAAAGAAATAACAGAGAACTGGAGCTTTCCCCAGCAAGCCTGCCCGGTTTTTAGGACTGCTCCCACCTGACCTGGCCCCTAACACATTGCCTCAGTGCTTGTTCAGGACCTCTTTCTCTCTCTCTCCCTCTCTCTCCCTCTTCCCTCCCTCCCTCCCTCTCTCCTCTCTTTTCTCGCCTTCATTCTCTTCTGCTCGCTTCTGTTTCCTTTCAGGTTTGATTTTTTTTTTAAATTTTATTTATTTATTTATTTTGGCTGCATTGGGTCCTCTTTGCTGTGCGTGGACTTTCTCTAGTTGTGGCGAGCAGGGGCTACTCTTCGTTGCGGTGCACAGTCTTCTCATTGCGGTGGCTTCTCTTGCTGCGGAGCACGGGCTCTAGGCACGCAGGCTTCAGTAGCTGTGCTGTGTGGGCTCAGTAGTTGTGGCTCACGGGCTTAATTGCTCCGCGACATGTGGGATCTTTCCGGACCAGGGCTCGAACCCATGTCCCCTGCATTGGCAGGCGGATTCTTAACCACTGAGCCACCAGGGAAGCCCATAGGTTTGATTTTGAGTGACTGCTCGCCTGGATGATTCATACATCCTGCTGGGGAACTTGGTCCCAGGACATCCCCCCACCCCAGCTCACGGCCCCTCCCCTCCCACCTGGGGGTGGGAACTGCAGTGTCTGGAAAGGGGACCTGCTTATTCCTCATCCCGGCATTTGTTTTCACAGTTTATCCTTTCCTCCTGTCCTCGTCCTCATCCCCTACTCCCACACTTCCTTTCTCTTTTCTCTCTCCCGCTTTACCTTTGCTGCCCTACTTCGCACCCTAAGCCTTAGCGCCCTTACAAAGGCAGGCACAAGTTTTGCCCCACGGGGGATGCTGAGGTCTCTTGTGGATGGCCAGCCACCAACTCCATGCCATACCACACTGGCCCCCATATACAATCCTGGTGACTAGATATCCATAGTCCAAAGATGTACTTTCTTCACAGACACAGCCATGTCTTACAGAGCCATACGAGTCACTGAGTCAGAATAATTAGCTTCACTACCCTGGTCTGGCCAGATCATTCACATATCCATTTCCTCTTCTTTACCAATGCAAACCCAAGTTTCGTAAGTGAAGCAGCCATGTGTCACGTCATAAAAAACTACATTTCCCACCTTTTCATGAAGAACGACCTGACGGGTGAGAGTGACAGGTTTTGGGTCGCAGCTTCATGGAAAACCCATTAAAGGAGGGCTGCCAGCTGAGACCCACCCTTTTGCCTTTCCCCCCCTTGTTACGGGCTGAATTGTGCTCCCTTCCAAAATCATATGTGAAAGTCCTAATCCCTAGAATGTGATTGTATTTGGACATAGGGCCTTTAAAGAGGGAATTGAGTTAAAATGGGAATTAAGTTATAAAGTGGGTCCTAATCCAATACGACTGGTGTCTTTGTAAGAAGAAGAGATCAGGACACAAAGAGGAACACAGAGGGAAGACCGTGTAAGGACAAGAGAAGGGGGCCATCTACAAGCCAAGGAGACAGGCCTCAGAAGAAACTAACCTTGCCAACACCTTGATCTCTGGCTTCTAGCCTTCAGAACTGTGATACGATAAATTTCTGTTGTTTAACCCACCCAGACTATGGTACTTTTTTATGGTAGCACTAGTAAACTAGTAATATCCGTTCCTCCATCTTTCTGCCTCAAAGTGGATGTGGTAGGAGGAGCTGCATTTCCCATCTTGAAACCATGAAAGACCTTGTGCCCCTTGTTAAGGGTGTGGAGCAGAAACTTAGAATAAACCCAGGACACGGATGACACTCTGGAGCCACTCTAGCCCACCTTGTATAGGCCTCTGTTGTTTCGGTTCTCTATGTTGGCAGCCAAATGCAATTCCTAAGGAAAGTACCTGGTTACTGATTTTGCACTTTTTACTCAGACAGGCTCTCTAACCTTCCTTGCAAAATCCTCCCTCCACCTCCTCTCTAATTTTCTGGGCAATATGCTGGCTTCCTCTCCTTTTCTTCCTCCTCGGACAGCCCCTGCCTGTTATGCCACTTGGAATATCTCCACCAGGGCCACTGCTAATGGTATCTTTGGGAGATCTCCAAAGCCAGCCGCAAATGTGCTATCTCCCACATCTAACCCCAGTGCCCAAGAAGGCTGGCATCTTCCCTGGCTCTGTGCCATCATGTGCCACCAGCTCTGAAGGACCAGGGTCCCAAGACCCTAAAGTTTCTCAACAAATCAGCTCCTCCAACTTCCAGCTTAACCCTTGCAGAGAGCTCAGCTAGAAGCACACACGACACCATCCTCCAATATTAAAGTCCCTCTCTTCAATTACTTCAAAATCAGGCTATCGTGTATTCACTTGTCCCTTTCCCAAAATGTTTGCACCAGTAGAAGCATTCATGGAAATCAGTTGCACTTAAATCAACATTATCTCCCCCAAAAGCCCTTAAATTCCAAATTCCGGAGCTCTACTATAATATTCAGGAGTATGCCTAACTGTGAAAAGATCTAATGAAGTTGACATTGGACTGGTATTGCTCATTATTAAATGTAGCCGCTCTAGCGAAAAGATTGTATCTGTGAGAGCCTGAAAGCATTTTGCAGCAATCTCAAAGTTTACACTGTCCTCTGTTACTAAGAAATGATGACATCAGAGCAAAGGTAGAAGCATTAAATGATTACCAACCAGTTCACCTTTCTCCCTTGAATTTTGAACAATCACCTCACTGATTATTTTGCAGCAGGATTCTTTTCATCTGAAAAAACCTCTTTGCCAGACTGAGGGGAAGCATACACTACAAGGTTCACAGTGGCTCTTTCACGGAGGAAAAATTTTGAATTGTTATTTCTTCTTTATATTTTCCCGTAATTTTCGAAGTTTCCATAATGAGACAGCATGGATGCTATATGTAGAAAAAGATGCTGTTTACCTTTCAGATTTATATATACATATATATTTTTTTAATACATTTATTTTATTTATTATTATTTTTTGGCTGTGTTGGGTCCTCGTTGCTGCACAAGGGCTTTCTCTAGTTGCTGCGAGCAGGGGCTACTCTTCGTTGCGGTGCGCAGTCTTCTCATTGCAGTGGCTTCTCTTGTTGCGGAGCATGGGCTCCAGGCCCGCGGGCTTCAGTAGTTGTGGCACGCGGGCTCAGTAGTTGTGGCTCGCGGGCTCTAGAGCACAGGCTTTGTAGTTGTGGCGCACGGGCTTAGTTGCTCCGCGGCATGTGAGATCTGCCCAGACCAGGGCTCAAACCCGTGTCCCCTGCATTGGCAGGCGGATTCTTAACCACTGCGCCACCAGGGAAGTCCCCAGACTTATCTTTTAAAAAAAAAAAAAAAAAAGATTCAAACTGTTAGGCATTTCTATTGTTTCCTTCCTGGATGGAAAAATTGATGGGCCAGCAGCTTGCATTCATGAACCCTATTAACATGACTATTAGATTCTACCCTCTGTAGTGCAGAAGAGTTTTTGCATCCTTGTTCAATAGGAGTTTTTAGAGAATGTGAACATAACCTAAATAATCGAAATCATACAATTAAAAATGAATATTCTAGGACCAGAAGAAACAATTGGCAATTGCGTAAGAAAGTCAATCTGAAAAGTAGTACTTACACAGTGTCCTGGGGAAGCTGAGTGTGTGACAACATGAAACAGAATGTGCTTTTGTGAGACTGCCCAGGCAATCATTTTTTTATTACAAGAGAATTTTTGAAATCGAGAGGAGACATGTACCGAGAGCCAGCTATCTATGTACTGAATGGCATTCTTAACAACTGGTGGGAAATAGCACTTGACTTAATTGGAATCATTTTTTAAAAATTGTCTAATCTCTTCTCCCCTTGGTTTCCTTCTCTATAGAACAGGGATGGTAACACCAACAGAGGCATCACAAGAGTTAAATATGTTCTCATGCATTTATCTAATTAGTGATAATTTGATTTCAATGTGACGAGTTGAGGAGCTGATAATAGTTTCAGTATTTCTCCACCCTTTTGTTTCTGTTTTTTCTTCCTCTGCGTGACTTCTGAGAACTTCAGTCCCTTTCAGTTCTCCATTTACATGTGCACATAGGGGTGTAACAGTAGGAAAATCAGTCACTGTTGCTTCTGCTTCCACAACTTCATATCGGGGAGGGCTACTGAACAAATAAGGACTTTTATCCACCAGTTCCCCATTCTTTTTTCCATGCTCTCTTAGTCTTTTCAACACTGAGATTCTTTTTACTCAGAGTACTGAACCAGGATATTTTGGAGGATAAACCCCAAGGTCTTGTTAAAGACTCAGCTCCACCAACTGGAGCCCAGAGCTGGGCTTCCTCATGCTGCCTGCCCACCTCGGGGGCTGAGTTACCTTTGGCTCCTCTAGACCAGGGTCCACCTCAGCCTCCAGCCCAAGCCTCATGACAAAGATGAGAGTCAGTAGTTACTGATCACCTATAATGTACCTCTACTCCTCACTTAATAGCTTATCTCTTTGGCTGAGTCACATGAAATTTCCATTTCTGGCACCCAGAAATGGTTGGACATTAGTAATTTCATATGGCTCAGCCTAATATTTGTTATTATTATTATGCCCATTTTATAGATGAGGAAACTTTTTTTTCTGTAAAAGCCCTGAATCCACTCTTGCCTCCTGAGCTACTTAAAGGAAAGAGTCCAGCCTGGGAAACACCATTTTATGAAGGGAGGCTCTGTCCAGGCAGGACCCCTAACCACTGGCCCTCAGTTCCACTCCTTCCTGCACCCTGTTGGTTTCACAACTTAGTCAAAACCTGGAGATGCACGGGGAGGGGGAAGGGTAAGCTGGGATGAAGTGAGAGTGGCATAGACTTATATATACTACCAAATGTAAAATAGATAGCTAGTGGGAAGCAGCCGTATAGCACAGGGAGATCATCTAGGTGCTTTGTGACCCCCTAGAAGGGTGAGATAGGGAGGGTGGGAGGGAGACGCTAGAGGGAGGGGATATGAGGATATATGCATATGTCTAGTTGATTCACTTTGTTATAAAGCAGAAACTAAGACACCATCGTAAAGCAATTATACTCCAATAAAGATGTTAAAAAAAAAACAACAACCCTGGAGATGACACTCTTGAATTCATCATTTTCAGTCTGTACAAAGAACCACTTTAAAGCATTCTTGTTTGCCTCTGAGAGTGTTTTCTTTGGTGCCACAGCAATTAATGGTAAAATAAATAATTTTGATCCAAGTTTATTAAAGCCATATTGCCACCATGTAGAATTAAAGTAAGTGGATGGATGTATTGCCTGTGTCCACGTACATAGATTGGTCTGATTCACAGCAGATGTATGTATTCTCTCTCTCTCCCTCTCTCTCTGTCTTTTGGGGGGTTCTGATGGCTACCTGCTCAATGAACAAATATGATTATTTTATCACTTGAGAACATTGTAAGTTTGGAAATCTGTGCCAAAGCCCATTGCTCTCTTCTCTGGACTTCCGGAAGACTTATTAGACATCTGTTTAATTTTTGCAATAAATGTTTATTGAGCACTGGGATGGTTAACTTTATGTGTCAACTTGGCGAGGTTATGGTGACAATTGGTCAAAGGCTAGTCTAGTTTTGCTGTGAAGGTATTTGTGGATATGATTAACATTTATAATCAGTTGACTTTAAGTAGATTACCTGCATGAAGCCTCATCTAACCAGTTGCTGAGAAGCAATTCGGCCTCAATACTGCTACAGAGAAACTTGGCTTGAGTTTCTAGCCTGCAGGCCTGCCCTATGGATTTCAGACTCAAGACTGCAATACCAACTGTTAGCTGAATTTCCATTCTATAAATTTCAGACTTGCCAGCCCCCACAATCATGTAAGCCAATTCTTTAAAATAAATCTATGTATCTGTGTATCTGTGTATCTATGTATCTATGTATCTGTATATCTGTGTATCTATGTATCTGTGTATCTGTGTATCTGTGTATCTATGTATCTGTGTATCTGTGTATCTATGTATCTATCTACTATCTATCTATCCATCTCTATCTATCTATGTAATTGGTTCTATTTCTCTGGAAAACCCTGATGAAAACAAGCACCTACTGTGTGCTAGGCACTGTGCTAATCAGTGAGGACCCAGATAAACCCATCGATGAGATGGCCTTTTTTAACTGCAGAAGAAACGTGTTCAGAGAGAAATTAGATATCACAGTAAGGTCTATTAGAGTGAGAATAAAGTGCTGTGTAAATCAAGAAGGAGGTGACTAATTGTGCCCGAGGGGATGAAGAAGTTGACCTCGTAGAGGTGACCTGGGTCTCAAAGGGTAAGTAGGCATCCCAGGGCTGATTAGGGCTAGAGGAGGTGTCGTCCAGGCAGAGGCACTGTAGGAACCATTCACCAAGCCCAGGGGCTTGTGACTCAAGGTCACATCCTGAAGCCTGGATACTGCAGGTGCACATTACGAAGTGCTGTGATCACTGAGACCAAGCTGTGGAGGCTGTATTGAAACTGAGATGCCCAGTGCTAAACATTTCTAAGCCAAGGCTGGCAGTGAAATGAAGTTGAGAATTAAGTGCTAGCTGGGACTTCGAGGTAAAAGGCAAAATAAATGTCATTTCAGTATAGGAAAAAACTCTCCATTTTGCAAATAGAAAAGAATGAGTCAAGAGACTGTAGCTCTTCATTCAACAAACATTTAATGAGTACTTACCCTAGGCCAAGAAATGTTCCAGGAGCTAGAAATAAAGCCACGTGTAAGATATAGTTTTTAGGCTACGTAGTCAAGGAGGGGAGGGGGCAGAAAGTATTTCCCAGCACATCCAACCCAGAGTTGATCAAACGGCGGTCACGTTCTCAGTGTCAACCATCTCCTTGCAAAGTCTCCCAGTTATTTTCAGGAACCCTGGTGGCATCTGTTACTACCTTCATGTTCTGCTCTGGCTCCTTTCAAAGATGTCTGCTGTTGGGGCCCCTGCTGTCAGGGAATCTGCCTCAGGCCACTTCCACAGCTCCCACTCCACCTCTTCAAGGCACACACCTCCAACCTCTATGTTGGAGAGGGTGGTTTCACAGATGTATACTTAATGTAAAAAACAAATCATCAAGTGGTTCATATTAGTTTTCTATGGCAGCTATTTAAAAAATTATGACATACAACTGGTCATTAAGAATTAGAATGGGGCTTCCCTGGTGGCGCAGTGGTTGAGAGTCTGCCTGCCAATGCAGGGGACACAGGTTCGAGCCCTGGTCTGGGAAGAGCCCACATGCCGCGGAGCAACGGGGCCCGTGAGCCACAACTACTGAGCCTGCGCGTCTGGAGCCTGTGCTCTGCAACAAGAGAGGCCGCGATAGTGAGAGGCCCGCACACCGCGATGAAGAGTGGCCCCCGCTTGCCGCAACGAGAGAAAGCCCTCGCACAGAAACGAAGACCCAACACAGCCAAAAATAAATAAATAAATTAATTAATTAATTTAAAAAAAAAGAATTAGAATGATAGATACTAAGTTTTGGTAAGGATGTGAGGAATGGGAATACAGTTGGTAGTGAAGGGGCTCAGGACACACTACCCCAAAATATGGCACCTTGGCATATTGAATCTCTTCAGGTGAAGAAATCTGAGAAAACAGCAAAAGCAAAAACGTCACTCTGACCCCCATTCCCCCTTGCTCCTCTTTCCTGAAACAAGGCATAAAACTCCCATGTGAGAGATACCGTCCCTGCACCAGGAAGAAGACATTCTTATCACCAGACAGGAAATCTGGGGCCAAGAAACCTGTACAAACAATTCTTGTTAAACTAACCCTTATCTTCCTAGTTACTGCTTCAACGTGTACTACTGCCAGCCCAAAACCCTTTGTCTTGTCAATTCTTCACAATTTTTTTGTTTCTTTGTCTAAAAGGTATAAAAGTATCCTGCTCTAGTCACTTCTTCGGGAGTTCATTTTCTTGTGACGTTTCCCATGTACACGTGAAAATTCAATAAGGTGTGTATGCTCCTCTCCCGTTCATCTGTCTTCGTCCGTTTACTTCTCAGACCCAGCCAGGGACCCTAAGAGGGCCAAGGAAAATTGTTTCTTCCCCTGTAGTAGATGACTTCTGTGACCGTTCTAGGAGGCGATATGACAGTACTTACATTTAATCAGTGTATTCCCTGTGTCCCAGCAATCCCACTCCTCGTAAACCATACCAGAACCGTTTACCCGCAGGTGAGCATGAGGCCACATGTACAAAGGGGTTCATTGCAACGTTTATGTGTTAGAAGGAAGTTTTAAGCCAGAGACCTAGTGTGGAAACAACTCCATGCATCAGTTAAATACAACACACTAGATATACAAAACAGATTTTTAGAACTTGGTGCTGAGTTTTTTTAAAGGTACAAAAGAAAAAAAGCTGCTAGCAAAATACCATTTATGTGAACTAAAAAACATGCACACAAAACATTACACATTATATGAGAACACATTCAAGTTCAAAGATATAGTTAATACATTAGAATGGTCGCCGATTGGAGGAAGAAGGAAGTGGGAGTGGAGAATTCATCAATCAAAGGCGGTATTCAGTTCAAAAATGAAATTGCGGTGGTCAGAGCTCTTAGCTGCAAAGAGCAGAAACCAACTCTGGTTGATCTAAACATAAGGGGGAAAAGATCTAAGGCTATTGGGTAGCACATTAAATCACCTGGAAGACCCAGAGGCTACGCAGTCAGAATCACATCCACAAATCACACCACAGAATTGGTTGGGTGAGGCCACCACCAGTCTCTGCAGACTAGACTACTTGCAGTGCCTGAATGAAAAGACACTGAATACTGCAGGCATGTTCTCCACCATCAGTGAGAAGTCTACTGTCTCTGTTCTTTGCATCACTAGCTGGAATAAGTGTCTGAAGCAGATGCGTCAGAATAGCCAAGCCTACCTCATGAGCAGTGCCCTCTATCAAGGAAGCTGGCAATGACTCTTATTTTTAGCATCCATCGCGAGATGTAGTATCTGCCTCCCCCAAGGTTCATGGAGTGAAGAAATCATTCAGCAGAGGAGGGTTCTAAGTTGGGCAGCCGAAATAATTAGAAAAGCCCTGTAATGAAAGTGCGACCAACTTTCAACAACAACGGTGTGTATTGAGATCAAATAAGAGTTCATTGACTTTTCCAAAAAGGCCACTGATAACATTTTCAAGAACAGTTTCAATGGAATACTGCGGGCAGGAGACAGATGGTAGTAAACTGGAGAATGAATGGGAGATGAAAACGTAGAGATAAGGAGTGTAGACCTGTAAGGAGCTTCACTGTGAATGGAAGGATAGAGGGGCTCACGTGTAGAGGAAAATGTAGAATTAATGAAGGACTTTGGTTTTATTTTTTTTTAAGATAAAAGAGATTTGATCACATTTTTAGGCTGAGAAGAAGGAGCTAGCAGAGAAAGGTCAGAGCTAGCAGAGAAAGGTCAGAAAGAAAACAGATGATTTTTCAAAAGCCACAACCTAATCAGTGCCCAGGTGGAAGGATTAGCCTGAAAATGCTATAGGGAGAAACAGCTGCTCCTGTGAGTGAGAGAAAAGAAGTAAGGATGCACGTGCCTGTGTATAAATGCTGATGTGGGGAAGTGCAGGTAGTAAGTAAATGTCTGTGGGACGGCCCCTATTTTATCTGTGAAATAAATAAGCAGGAACAACTGAGGGAGGCAGAGCTGGGGGTGAGTTAGAAGCCTGGAGGAGAAATGTGACATTTTCTAACTGCTAAATAAGAGAGGAGCTTGTTATCAGGTAAAGAAATTATTGAAACATGAGTACAGGGAATTCCCTGGCGGTCCAGTGGTTAGGGCTTGGCGCTTTCACTGCCGGGGCCCAGGTTCAATCCCTGGTGGAAGAACTAAGATCCCACAAGCCTCCGGGCCAAGAAAGAAGAAAAAAAAAAGATGAGTACAGTTAAAATTGAAGATTATGAATTTGAAGTGGTTCCAATCTGCTTAATGATTGTTCTTCCTTCAGCAAAACTGCTGCCTTTGTGTGGAAGCAAAGAAGGCCAGGGTCTGGTTCATGGAAGTGCAGGGCAAGTACGGAAGAGCACTAGGATGTGAGCCTTGAGCCTCCTAGTGAGAGAGCGGTTACGTGTTTATCCATCAGGCTATGGATTAGGTGAGGGAAATATGGCCAGGAGTGGGTAGGTAAAGGGATTAAGGTATTTCAAAGTTCCTTTGAGATTGAGGGTTAGGGGTTAGAGCTGGAGTGAGAGCTGGAAGGATGGGAGTTTGTGGTCAGAGCATGGACTTTTAGATTTTAGAGATGATAGCTCATCAGGTCCAAGATGTGCCCATTAAAAACCAATAACTTAGGGCTTCCCTGGTGGCGTAGTGGTTAAGAATCAGCCTGCCAATGCAGGGGACCCGAGTTCGAGCCCTGGTCTGGGAAGATCCCACATGCCGTGGAGCAACTAAGCCCGTGCACCACAACTACTAAGCCTGCGCTCTGGAGCCCACGAGCCACAACTACTGAGCCCGTACGCCACAACTACTGAGCCCGTGCAGCAAAGAAGACCCAACGTAGCCAAAAATTAATTAATTAATTAAATAAATTTTTTTAAAAAGCAATAACCTTTGATATGAGGTCCCGAGGGCAGAAACTATTTAGAGAAACATCTACAGACAGATAACCATCTGGCCCTCTGCTTGGAAGCCTGAAATTAAGAAGCATAGCCCTCAGCGAAAACTAGTCCTAGAGATCAAGCATTCCCATCTGGTAGCCGTAGGTGGTAGACATGGCCCAAAATGAGGATTCGATAAGAAGTTGGAGATAAAGGGGGAAAAAAACGCCCTCTGTGAGCTGGATTATATCATAAGCAAAGAAAGAATTGTATCAGAGGTTGGCAATCTTATGGTAAAGAGAAGGATGCCAAGATTTCTAGGGCAGCCAAGGTAACCATAACTTGAAGTATCTTTGTCAACACACCTAAAGAAAGAGTGTCTATCTGGTTGTGGTTGGGTTGGTAAATGAAGCATGAATGAGAGTCAGAGACACAGACATGGACTTGATGCATCTAGCACCGGGCCAGGGTGCACACTGCTGGCCCCACCCTTGGGCCAAGATAGCCTAACAGCCAGATTCCTGCCATTTATCATTCCTAGATGACATTAGCCATTAAAGTCATCCAGTTGTTTTCCTTTCCGCTAATTCTGTGCTCCCTGAGTAATCTTCTTATTGGATTCTGGCTTCCCACATAGATTTTGCAAATAGGATAAGAACATGTTGATCAGCAACATAACTCTTTGGTTGTGATCAGTATAGATCTAGTGGTTAATTAACAAATAGGCATTTTAGGTTTATATATGTGTGTTTGGTCAAAGGGAGTCAGGCCCCCAAGCCCAAACACTTTAGGATGCCCTAACAATTGCATTTCAGATGCTAAAACGCTAAGTATCATCCCTTGGAAAGTAGCACAAAATATGGCCATGATATGAAGTTGGATTCGGTGATGACAGTCCTTTCCTAGGTCGTGCTTCTGTGATCCACCGCCATCCTGCAAGTCCACCACGGATTTCTGCATGCAATCCAAACAGGAACAGCACTCATCTTCTCTTTCCATCTAACCAGAGAGTATAGATTAATAGTTAAACTAATCAAGCCATGGTGATTTGTTATATGGTGCCATATAAGTATATAAATATTATACATCTGCCTGTCAGTGTGGCATTTGTAAAAGATTATACCAGGGCAAAGAAATAGGAAGGAAATGTCCTCTGCTCATAAAATAAGGAAATGAACAGGTTGCCATGCCAGTATAAAGTTGATGATTTAGCAACAGGTCTAGAGCTAAGTAGACAGGCAAGCAAAATCCAGGTTGGGCCCCAACTCCATGACCTGTGCTGTGTAAATAAGTCTTTCTAGAGCTGTCATTATGTAAGCATTATATTGAATCGCATGCCCTTAGTGTATAAGAAGAAACAAATTTATCTCCCACTCTCCTTTGAAATATACTCACTGGGGCTTGTTCTTCCTCTTCCCCTGCATAAAAATGGAAGCAGATCCTATGGCTTTTCTAATTATTGTCAGGTAATTCAAGATCCCCTGGTCAATTTTCAGTATTTCAAGTCTCATGTAATAGTCAAACTTTGAACTGCGTGTTCAGCTGGGGCCTCTCCTCCCATTGCCCAGCTCTGGCTTATTGCCAGATGTTATCAGCTTCTTTCCTTCTCTCACTTTGGGCTTTTACTCCTTCGCCTCTCTTTTACTACCTGTGTTTCTTATATTTCCAGGAAAATTATTACTTGCTCTGTTACAGTTAACTAGTTGGCACTCTGAAACTGCCTGATAATCAAAGCTTTATCTTTCTCTAGAGAGTGCATTTATGAGTTTTGGGGAGACCCCTGATCTAGCAGACAATAACATTTGCCCCAGATGGTTCAAACAAAGAGGCTCTAATGAAGGGCCTGCTTATAGAGGTGAGCACAGGATTAATGGAACACAGAAGGGATGATGTCACATTCAGATTTGTAACAGCGAAAGCCATTACCACTCCAGGTAGGAGAGGGCAAGGGAAGGGAACAGTAGCACCAGAGCCCAGTGAAGGCTGAGATTGCAAAAGAGGAGCCACCTCGCTGTAGTGTAGTCCTGGAAGGATGCAAACATTGCCAAAGACACAATACCTATGCAAGGAGGCAGCGGGAAGAAATGCCTAGAACTCCCTCCTCTTGCTCAGTGATTTCCTGCCAGTGCTTCACATTGGCCAAACCCACCTGGTAGCTAGCCAGCAAGGGAGCTCAAGTAATAGAGTTCTCAGGGGTTAGCCTCCTGGGGAGAATAATGGATCTAGGAGGATACACAGAATAACCAAGACACCCCCGCCCCTGGGGATCTCTCCGCGTCCCCTGATAAAGGCAAGTGCATCTCTGTTGTGATGAGTTGCTTACTCTTTCCTAACCATCTGGGAATTTAATCCTGCAATGTTACCACTTCCCCATGTGGAGAGCCACAGAAAATGCATACATCCTTTACATAGCATATTTACGATTTAATCTGCAACATGTGACCTTTAACATCCTGTTACATATAATATTTAGTACTCACTGAACTACTTGGAGCCAGACATTGTGCTAAGGTGCCCTGCATGCGTTCTCTTTAAACCTCACAGTTGCTCATCAAGACAGATATTATTAACCTTAAAGAGAATGACTGGGGGAGAGAGGACAGGGAGAGAGAGGCCAGCCTAGAGTAGTAAAGTAACTCAAGCCACAAAACCATCTTTCTGTACCAAGTTGCCTCTAAGAACAGCAAAACACGTATTGTCATCCTTTGTTTTGCTTTTTGCTACCGCTCCGCCTCATCCTTGAAGTTGGTATCAGTATATTTAGCTTAGACTTTGCAAACAACTGAGCTTAGCTCTGGGCTCTGAGATTTCTGCTGGGGATTGCTTTGTGTCAAGCTGGTTCAAGAAACCAAATCCTGTGTGTCCTTTTCCTCCATAATTGCTGACTCCTGCTTTTTAGCTCATTGGCTCTTTTATTCGGAGTCCTTTGTAGGAACGACTGCCTTTCTTGTTCTCCCTTGAGTAAAGGTTCTTTCATGCATTAAGACATAATTTAAAGGGCATCTCCCAAGGGGTATGAACAACATATGGTATAGTTATTTCGTTCTAGAAAATTCTGAAATGGTAATTTGTAGCTTTTGCCAAGAGATTGGTTTTCATCACAAGCTGTCTTCTTTTCAGATCAGACATTTAGAGGAGCTGAATGTGGGCCTATGTTCAGCCCTGCGGGAACCCTCCAGAGCCAGCCCAGGACAGAACGCAGCCTGTGTTTCCAATTACAGGTATGTTCCCTTCAGGCTATTCTGAGTGTGGAGTGAAGATACCTGGCAGCCCTCTTCTGATACCTTAATTTAAGCAAGGTGTGCTGAGCATGAGCAAGGCAGCCTTACCTTGACTGCCAGGTGTTAATAAGGAACCCTCTATTGAAAATTCAGGGAACACAGATCTATTGTGAGATGTGGTTAAGCCTAGTGGATCAATTCCCAGGTAACTCTCTCTACGCAGCCTCTTTGTCTCTTTTTTTCTAGTAAGTCTTGTAGAGTTTCACTCTCAGTATTATTAAACACAAATTGAAGCTTCTGAACTTGATATTCTATTCAATTGCTATACTTTAAGAAAAGCTATAAAGGCTTTATTTGATTTAATAAGTAAATAAAATTACTCCTTTCTGTAAAGGCAATATTTTTTTCCTAAAAATGAGTTTTACTGAGATGTAATTTATGTGCAATAAAATTCACGCATTTTAAGTGCAGAGTTTGATAAGTTTTGACAAATGTAGACAGTCCTATAATCATGACCCCAAACAAGACACAGAACATTCCATAGCCCCCAAAAGTGACCCATGCCCATTTGCAGTCATTCCCCTCCCCCAACTCTCAGGCCCAGGCAACAACCAGTCAATTTTCTATCACAGTGATTTTAGAAATAGAAATTCTTTCACTCAGCATAATCTTTTGAGATTTATCTCTGTGTTGGTGTATATCAGCAGTCTATTCCATCTTATTGATGAGTAATATTTCATTGTATGGAATGGAATTGGTTTTCGTGATTATTTTTTAACATTACAATATGTTTATCCGTTCAACAGTTGCTGGACATTCGGATTATTTCCGGTTTTTGCTATTGTGAATAAAGCTGCTATGAACATCTGAGTAGAAGTTTTGAGTGGACAAATATTTTCATATCTCTTGGGAAAATATCTAGCAAGATTGCTGGGATGTATGGTAAGTGTATTTTAACTTTTTTTTTAAAAAGTCCAACTGTTTTTCAGAGTAGCAGTTGCTTCATATCCTTGCCAAAACTTGTCATTTATTGAATTTTATCATTCCAGTGGTTTGTAGTGTTGTCTTATTGTGGTTTTAATTTACATTTCTCTAGTGAATAATGATGTTCAGCATCTTTTCATGTGCTTATTTGCCAGTTTTTAAAATATTCTTCAGTGAAATGTCAGTTCTACTCTTTTGCCCATTTTTAATTGCATTGCTTATTATTGAATTGTAAAGTATATATTTTAGATACATGTTTTTAATAAGTTGTGAATTTTGCAAATATTTTCCCTACATGGCTTGCCATTAATTTTCTTAATAGTGTCTTTGGAAGAGCAAAAGTTTTTCATTTTGATGAAGTCAAGTTTATTAATTTTTCTTTTATGGTTATGCTTTTGTTCCCTACCTAAGAAACCATTGCCTAACCCAACACCACAAAGATTTTCTCCTTTGTTTTCATGTATAAACGTTACAGTTTGGGCTCTTATGTTTATATCTATGATGAATTTCAAATTAATTCTTATAAAGGATGTGAGGTAAAGTTCTAGGTTTTTTTTTTTAATACATATATATTTTCATGTTGATCCAACACCCTTAAGACTATGCTTTCCTGCATTGAACCTTGGCACCTTTGTTAAAAATCAGTGGCCATATATGTGTGGGTCTATTTCTGAACTTGATATTCTATTCAATTGCTACCATTTTATAAATATTACACGGCAGGTGAATTGTAAGCCTTTAAATCAGGAAGTACAAGTCCTCCGATTTTTTCCTGCTTTTTCAGGATTACTTTGGCTATTCTAGGTCCTTTGCATTTCCATATAAATTGGAGAATCAGCTGATTATTGTCTACAAAAAAAACTGTGGGGATTTTGATTAGGATTTCATTCAATCCACAGATAATTTGAGGGGGTGGGATTAACATTTTAATAATATTGAGTCTACCAATCCCTGAACATGTATACATCTCCTAAATAGGTGGTGTTTTTTAAAAATTAATTAATTAATTAATTAATTTTTGGCTGTGTTGGGTCTTTGTTTCTGTGCAAGGGCTTTCTCTAGTTGCGGCGAGCAGGGGCCACTCTTCATCGCGGTGCGCGGGCCTCTCACTATCACAGCCTCTCTTGTTGCAGAGCACAGGCTCCAGACGCGCAGGCTCAGTAGTTGTGGCACACGGGCTTAGTTGCTCCGTGGCATGTGGGATCTTCCCAGACCAGGGCTTGAACCCGTGTCCCCTGCATTGGCAGGCAGATTCTCAACCACTGCGCCACCAGGGAAGCCCTAAATAGGTGTTCTTAAATTTCTCTCAGTATTGTTTTGTAGTTTTCAGTGTACAGTTATTTCCTTAAATTCATCCCTAAGTGTTTCAGTTTTTAATGACATTTTAAATCATATTGATTTTTGATTTTAACTCCCAATTGTTCTGTGCTGTAATACAGAAACACAGTTTATTTTTTATTATTCATCTTGTGTCCTACAATCTTGCTAACTCATTTATTATTTCTAGTAGCTTTTTCACAGTTTCTGTAGGAATTCCTATGTAGACAATCATGTTGTTTGTGACATTTGTACTTTTTCTGTTCCACTCTTTATATATATATATATATATATATATATATATTTTTTTTTTTTTTACAACACTCTTTATATTTTTTATTCCTTTTTCTTGCTTTATTAAACTAGCTGGGACCTCCAATACAGTACCGAATAAAAGTGGTAGGAGTGGACATCTGTCTTAGTAAGTTTGAGCTGCTATACCAAAATACCATAAGCTGGATGGCTTATCAATAACAGAAGCTTATTTCTCACTGTTCTGGAGGCTAGAAGTCCAAGATCATGGTGCCAGCATGGTTGGGTTCTGGTGAAAGTCCACTTTTGTGTGGCAGTTGGCTGACTTTTTGTGTCCTCACATGGCAGAAAGAAAGAGGAAGCAAGCTCTCTCATGACTCTTATAAGGACACTAATCCCATTCATGGGGACTCGACCCTCATGACCTCATCGATCCTAATTACCTTCCAAAGGCCTCACCTCCTAATACCGTCACATTGGAGGGTAAGGTTTCAACATATGATTTTGAGGGGAGACAAACATTCAGTCCATAACAGCATCCTTGCCTCGTTCACAGCCTTAGGGGGAAAGCATTGTCTTTCATCATTAAGTATAAAGTTAGCTATAATTTTTTGTAGATGATCTTTATCAGATTAAGGAAATTCCCTTCTTTTTGTAGTCTGCTGAAATTTTTCATACATGGATGTTGAGTTTTTGTGAAATGCTTTTTCTGTATCTACTGAGATGCTATAACATTTTTTACCTTTATTCTGTTAATGCAATGAATTATATTGATTGATTTTTGAATGTTAAACCAATCAAACTTTCATTCGTAGATAAATTCTGCATGGTCATGATGTATTATCCTCATATGTATATTTCTTGATTCAGTTTCCTAATATTTAGTTAAGGTTTTTGTGTCTCTGTTCATGAGAGATACTAGTCTGTGGTTTCTGTTTCTTGCGATAATCATGTCAGGTTTTGTTATCAGGGTTTTGTTGTCCTCCTAAAACAATCTGGAAGTGTTGAATCTTCCTTTTTCCTGAGTTTGTGTAAGATTGGTATTATTTATTTTTAAAATTTTTGATAGAATCACAAGTAAAATCATCTGGGCCTGAGTTTTCTTCTTGAGAAAGTTTTTTAAATTGCAAATACAATTTATTTAGCAGTTATAGGGTTATACAGGTATTCTATTTCTTCTTGTATTGGTTTTGGTAAGTTAGGTTTTTCCAAGAATTTGTATGTTTTATCTAATTTGTCAAATTCATTGACATAAAGCTCATCATAATATTCCTTAATTATCCTTCTTTTTATAGGATTTATAGTGATAGCCCTCATTTTTTATTCTTTTTTTAAAAATTGAAATATAGTTGATTTATAATGTGTTAGTTTCTGGTGTACAGCAAAGTGATTCAGAGAATATATATATTCATATTCATATCTTTTTCATATTCTTTTCCATTATGGTTTATTACAGGATATTGAATATATTTCTCTGTGCTATACAGTAGAACCTTATTGTTTCTCCATTCTATATACAATAGTTTGCATCTGCTAATCCCAAACTCCCAATCCATCCCTCCCCCACTCCTCCTCCCCCTTGGCAACCACAAATCTGTTCTCTATGTCTGTGAGTCTGTTTCTGTCTTGTAGATAAGTTCATTTGTGTCATATTTTAGATTCCACATGTAAGTGATATCATATGGCATTTGTCTTTCTCTTTCTTACTTACTTTACTTAGTATGATAATCTCTGTGTCCAATCATGTTGCTGCAAATGGCATTATTTCATTCTTTTTATGGCTGAGTAATATTCCACTGTATATATATACCATATTTTTATCCATTCATCTGTCGCTGGACATTTAGGTTGTTTCCATGTCTTGGCTATTGTAAATAGTGCTACTATGAACATAGGGGTGCATGTATCTTTTTTTTTTTGATACATCTTTATTGGAGTGTAATTGCTTCACAATACCGTGTTAGTTTCTGTTGCACAACAAAGCGAATCAGCCATATGCATACGCATGTCCCCATATCCCCTCCCTCTTGAGCCTCCCTCCCTTCCTCCCTATCCCACCCCTCTAGGTCATTGCAAAGCACCGAGCCGATCTCCCAGTGCTATGCTGCTGCTTCCCATCAGCCAACTATTTTACATTTGGTAGTGTATATATGTCGATGCTACTCTCACTTCAGCCCAGCTTTGCCCTCCCACCCCATGTCATCAAGTCCATTCTCTATGTCTACCTCTTTATTCCTGCCCTGAAACTAGGTTCATCAGTACCATTATTTTTTTTTTTTTTTTTAGATTCCGTATATATGCGTTAGCATATGGTATTTGTTTTTCTCTTTCTGACTTACTTCACTCTGTATGACAGTCTCTAGGTCCGTCCACCTCACTACAAATAACTATTTCATTTCTATCTCTGGCTGAGTAATATTCCATTGTATATATGTGCCACATCTTCTTTATCCATGCATCTGTCGATGGACATTTAGGTTGGTTCTATGTCCTGGCTATTGTAAATAGTGCTGCAGTGAACATTGTGGTACATGTCCCTTTTTGAATTATGGTTTTCTCAGGGTATATGCCCAGTAGTGGGATTGCGCAGTCATATGGTAGTTCTATTTTTAGTTTTTTGAGGAACCTCTATACTGTTTTCCATAGTGGTTGTATCAATTTACATTCCCACCGACAGTGTAGGAGGGTTCCCTTTTCACTACACCCTTTACAGCATTTATTGTTTCTAGCTTTTTTGATAATGGCCATTGTTACCAGTGTGAGGTGACACCTCATTGTAGTTTTGATTTGCATTTCTCTAATAATTAGTGATATTGAGCATCTTTTCATGTGCCTCTTGGCCATCTGTATGTCTTCCTTGGTGAAATGTCTATTTCGGTCTTCTGCCCATTTTTTAACTATTGTTTGTTTTTTTGATATTGAGCTCCATGAGCTGTTTGTATGTTTCGGAGATTAATCCTTTGTCTGTTGTTTCATTTGCAAATATTTTCTCCCATTCTGAGAGTTATCTTTTTGTCTTGTTTGTGGTTTCCTTTGCTGGGCAAAAGCTTTTAAGTTTCATTAGGTCCCATTTGTTTATTTTTGTTTTTATCTCTGCTACTCTAGGAGGTGGGTCAAAGAAGATCTTGCTGTGGTTTATATCAAAGAGTGCTTTTCCTGTGTTTTCCTCTAAAAGTTTTATAATGTCTGGTCTTACATTTAAGTCTTTAATCCATTTGGAGTTTATTTTTGTGTATGGTGTTAGGTAGTGTTCTAATTTCATTCTTTTACATGTAGCTTTCCAGTTTCCCCAGCACCTCTTATTGAAGAGGCTGTCTTTTCTCCATTGTATGTTCTTGCCTCCTTTGCCGTAAATTAGGTGCCCATATGTGCGTGGGTTTATCTCTGGGCATTCTATCCTGTACCATTGACCTGTATTTCTGTTTTTGTGCCAGTACCATACTGGCCTGATTACTGTGGCTTTGTGGTATAGTTTGAAGTCGGGGAGCCTGATTCCTCCAACTCCGTTTTTCTTTCTCAGGATTGCTTTGATATTCGGGGTATTTTGTGTTTCCATATGAGTTGTAAGATTTTTTGTTCTAATTCTGTGAAGAATGCCGTTGGTAGTTTGATAGGGATTGCATTGAATCTGTAGATTGCTTTGGGTAGTATATTCATTTTCACAGTATTGATTCTTCATATCCAAGAACAGGGTATATTTCTCCGTCTGTTTATGTCATCTTTGATTTCTTTCATCCGTGTTTTATAGTTTTCTGAGTACAAGTCTTTCGCCTCCTTAGGCAAGTTTATTCCTAGGTATTTTATTCTTGTTGTTGCAATGTTAAATGGGAGTGTTTCCTTAATTTCTCTTTCTGATTTTTCGTTTTTGGTGTATAGGAATGCCAGAGATTTCTGTGCATTAATTTTGTATCCTGCAACCTTACCAAATTCATTGATTAGTTCTAGTAGTTTTCTGGTGGCATCTTTAGGATTTTCTATGTATAGTATCATGTCATCTGCAAACAGTGACAGTTTTACTTCTTCTTTTCCAATTTGTATTCCTTTTCTTTTTCTTCTCTGATTACTGTGGCTAGGACTTCCAAAACTATGTTGAATAAGAGTGGCGAGAGTGGACATCCTTGTCTTGTTCCTAATCTTAGTGGAAATGCTTTCAGTTTTTCACCATTGAATATGATGCTTGCTGTGGGTTTGTCATATATGGCCTTTATTATGTTGAGGGAGGTTCCCTCTATGCCCATTTTCTGGAGAGTTTTTATCATACATCCGTGTTGAATTTTGTCAAAAGCTTCTTCTGCATCTATTGAGTTTATCATATGGTTTTTATTCCTTAATTTGTTAATGTGGTGTATCAGATTGATTGATTTGCGTACATTGAAGAATCCTTGCATTCCTGGGATAAATCCTACTTGATCATGGTGTATGATCCTTTTAATGTGCTGTTGGATTCTGTTTGCTAGTGTTTTGTTTAGGATTTTTGCGTCTATGTTCATCAGTGATAATGGCCTATAATTTTCTTTTTTTGTGATATCTTTTTCTGGTTTTGGTATCAGGGTGATGGTGGCTTCATAGAATGAATTTGAGAGTGTTTCTCCCTCTGCAGTTTTTTGGAAGAGTTTGAGAAGGATCAGTGTTAGTTCTTCTCTAAATGTTTGATAGAATTCTCCTGTGACACCATCTGGTCCTGGACATTTGTTTGTTGGAAGATTTTTAATTACAGTTTCAATTTCATTACTTGTGATAGGTCTGTTTATATTTTCTAATTCTTCCTGGTTCAGTCTTGGAAAATTGTACCTTTCCAAGAACTGTCCATTTCTTCATGGTTGTCCATTTTATTGGCATATAGTTGTTTGTAGTAGTCTCTTATAATCCTTTATATTTCTGCAGTGTGAGTTGTGATTTCTCCTTTTTCATTTCTAATTTTATTGATTTGTGTCCTCTCCCTTTTTTTCCTGATGAGTCTGGCTAAGGGTTTATCAATTTTGTTTATCTTCTCAAAGAACCAGCTTTTAGTTTTATTGATCTTTGCTCTTGTTTTCTTTGTTTCTATTTCATTTATTTCTGCTCTGATCTTTATGATTTCTTTCCATCTACTGACTTTGGGTTTTCTTTGTTTTTCTTTCTCTAGTTGTTTTAAGTGTAGGGTTATATTGTTTATTTGAGATTTTTCTTGTTTCTTGAGGTGAAATTGAATTGCTATAAACTTCCCTCTTAGAACTGCTTTTGCTGCATCCCATAGGTTTTGGGTCGTCGTGTTTTTGTTGTCATTTGTTTCTATGTATTTTTAAATTTCTTCTTTGATTTCTTCAGTGATCTCTTGGTTATTTAGTAGCGCACTGTTTAGCCTCCATGTATTTGTGTTTTTTATAGTTTTTTTCCTGTAATTGATTTCCAATCTCATAGCGTTGTGGTCAGAAAAGATGCTTGATACAATTTCAATTTTCTTAAATTTTCCAAGGCTTGATTTGTGACCCACGATGTGATCTATCCTGGAGAATGTTCCATGTGCACTTGAATAGAAAGTGTATTCTGCCACTTTTGGGTGGAATATTCTATAAATATCAGTTAGATCTATCTGGCCTATTGTGTCATTTAAAGCTTGTGTTTCCTTATTTATTTTCTGTTTGGATGATCTATCCATTGGTGTAAGTGGGGTGTTAAAGTCCCCTACTATTATTGTGTTATTGTCGATTTCTCCTTTCATGGTTGCTAGCATGTGCCTTATGTATTGAGGTGCTGCTATGTTGGGTGCATAAACATTTATAATTGTTATATCTTCTTCTTGGATTGATCCTTTGATCATTATGTAGTGTCCCTCCTTATCTCTTGTAACAGTCTTAATTTTAAAGTATATTTTATCTGATACGAGTATTGCTACTCCAGCTTTCTTTTGATTTCCATTTGCATGGAATATCTTTTCCATTCCCTTACTCTCAGCCTGTATGTGTCCCTAGGTGTGAAGTGGTTGTCTTGTAGACAGCATATATATGGGTCTTGTTTTTGCATCCATTCAGCCAGTCTGTGTCTTTTGGTTGGGGCATTTAATCCATTTACATTCAAGGTTATTATTGATATGTATGTTCCTATTACCATTTTCTTAATTGGTTTGGGTTTGTTTTTGTGGGTCTTTTTCTTCTCTTGTGTTTCCTGCCTAGAGAAGTTTCTTTAGCATTTGTTGTAAAGCTGGTTTGGTGGTGCTGAATTCTCTTAGCTTTTGTTTGTCTGAAAAGCTTTTGACTTCTCCATTGTAACTGAATGAGATCCTTGCTGGGTAGAGTAATCTTGGTTGTAGGTTTTTCTTCTTTCATCACTTTAAGTATATCCTTCCACTCCCTTCTGGCCTGTAGAGTTTCCACTGAAAAATCAGCTGATAACCTTATGGGGATTCCTTTGTATGTTATTTTTTGTTTTTCTCTTGCTGCTTTTAATATTTTTTCTTTGAATTTAATTTTTGTTAATTTGATTAATATGTGTTCTGGTGTGTTTTTCCTAGGGTTTATCCTGTATGGGACTCTCTGTGCTTCCTGGACTTGGGTGACTATTTCCTTTCCCATGTTAGGGAAGTTTTCCACTATAGTCTCTTTAAATATTTTCTCAGACCCTTTCTTTTTCTCTTCTTCTTCTGGGACCCCTATAGTTTGAATGTTCGTGTGTTTAGTGTTGTCCCAGAGGTCTCTGAGATTGTCTTCGATTCTTTTCATTCTTTTTTGTTTATTCTGCTCCTTGACAGTTGTTTCCACCATTTTGTCTTCCATCTCACTTATTCGTTCTTCTGCCTCCATTATTCTGTTATTGATTCCTTCTAGTGTGTTGTTCATTTCAGTTATTGTGTTGTTCATCTCTGTTTGTTTGTTCTTTAGTTCTTCTAGATCTTTGTTAAACATTTCTTGTATTTTCTCAATCCGTGCTTCCATTCTATTTCCGAGATTCTGGATCACCTTTACCATCATTACTCTGAATTCTTTTTCAGGTAGATTACCTATTTCCTCTTCATTTATTTGGTCTTGTAGGTTTTTACCTTGCTCATTCATCAGTGACATATTTTTTTGCTGTCTCATTTTTTTTTTTTTTATTAGTGGGATTGTGTTCCTGTTTTACTGGTTGTTTGGCCTGAGGCTTCCAACACTGGAGGCTGTAGGCTACTGCGTAGAGCTGGGTCTTAGTGCTGAGATGAGGAGCTCTGTGAGACATCACTCCAATGAATATTCCCCAGGGTCTGAGGTTCTCTGTTAGTCCAGTGTTTTGGACTCAGAGCTCCCACTGCAGGAGCTTCTGCCCAACCCTAGGCTCACCAGTCAAGATCCCACAAGCCGTTTGGGGCAGCAAAAAAAAAAAAAAAAAAGAACAATAACAAAGTAAAAAATAAAATTAGACTAGGAAACTAACAGATATGTTAGAAAGAATGTAAAAATAATAATATAGATGAATCAACAACCGGAAGGTACATCAGTATCACAATAGTAAAAAAGAGGAGGAGGGAAAAGAAAAAAAAAAAAGGTGGGATTGGGGGAATGGGGGAGGCCTTGGCTGCAGAGAGCAGGGCCTAAGCAAGGGTGAGGTTTGGGTGGTGGGCGGGGCCTATGCTCAGGACCCACAGCTGGAAAAGGCCCTGGGAGCTGTGAGGGGTGGGGCTTAGGCTCAAGGAACAGAAGGGGCCCAGGCGTGCCCTCCACCCCTGGTCTCAGAGGGCAGGGGACCTCACCTGGGCACCCAGCAGGCTTCCTGGGTTTGAGTGGGTGGGGCAAACGCCCTCCTCTCCTGCTCCTCCAGTCTGGGATCTGGGAGAGCTGCTCCCTCCTGCCTCTCCTGCCTGGTCTTCTGGGCCTCCCTCCTATGCCCCCAGGACCAATGCTGGCAGGGGAGGGCGGAAGGAGGGGCCTTGGAGGGCAGGGGACTGGCCTGGGAGCTCAACAGGCTGCCCGTGCCCAAGTGGGCGGGGCAATTGCCCTCTGTTCCTTTCCCACTCCTCCCCGAGGGTGCCTCCCGCCTGCCTCTCCTGATCCCCCCGGCCTCCCTTCTATGCCCCTAAGGACCCACACAGCCTGGAGGTCAGCAAGCTCCCCAGCCGAGTGGGCCAGGTGATTGCCCTCCGCTCCTCTCCTGCTCTTCCCGGAGAGTCCCTCCTGCCTGCCTCTCCTGATCTCCCCAGCCTCAGGGACTCCAGTCTTGTCTGGCCTCCACTTCTCCTTCCCCCTCGGTCCCCCTACATCCTACCGGTTCACTCTGGGGTTCCTTCTGTCTCCTAGGGGGTCAGAGTTCTCCACCGGCAGCCGGCAGGCACCCCAGGCTAACTCTGTGTCTTCCCACACCGCTATCTTGACTCTGCCTTTTTTACTTACAGTTTTGTCCAGATATATGCCCAGGAATGGAATTGCTGGATCATATGGCAACTCTATTTTTAGTTTTTTCAGGAACCTCCATACTGTTCTCCATAGTGGCTGCACCAATTTACATTCCCACCAATAGTGTAGAAGGGTTCCCTTTTCTCCACACCCTCTCCAGCCTTTACAAATTGTAGACTTTTAATGATGGCCATTCTGACCAGTGTGAGGTGTACTGCATTGTAGTTTTGATTTGCATTTCTCTAATAGTTAGTGACATTGAACATCTTTTCTTGGGCCCAGTGGCCATCTGTATGTCTTCTTTGGAGAAATGTCTGTTTAGGTCTTCTGCCCATTTTTTGATTGGGTTGTTTGTTTTTTTGTTATTGAGTTGTATGAGCTGTTGTACATTTTGGAAATTAAGCCCTTGTCGGTCACATCATTTGCAAATATTTTCTCCCAAGGTGTAGGTTGTCTTTTCATTTTGTTGATTGTTTCCTTTGCTGTGTAAAAAGCTTCTAAGTTTGATTAGGTCCCATTTGTTTATTTTTGCTTTTGTTTCTATTGCCTTGGTAGATGGTTTTCTTAGGTCACTAAGAAAACACTGGTATGATTTATGTCAGAGAATGTTTTGCCAGTGTTCTGTTCTAGGAGTTTTATGGTGTCATGTCTTACATTTAAGTCTTTAAGCCATTTTGAGTTTATTTTTGTGTATGCTGTGAGAGTGTGTTCTAGCTTCATTGATTTACATGCAGCTGTCCAACTTTCCCAACACCACTTTCTAAAGAGACTCTTTTTTGTTCTTGATATTTATAATTTTGCCTCTCCTGTTTTTTTCTTTATCATTCCTCCTCAATTCCATTAATATTTTCAAATAATCAACTGTTTTAATAATTTAATATACTACTTCTGTGACTTATCTTTCTCACTTCACTTTTATTAGTTCTTTCCTTCTATTCACGTTTTGTTTAATTTGCTCTACCTGCAGGCTCTAGAATATAGGTTCTTTGTGTTTTAACTGGATCATGGATGGTATCTGACTGAGCCAAACCAATGAAGTCTGGGTATGAACTTAGGAACAAAGCTAGGGGTCAGCTAATTTAGGGAAACCTGAATCTGGCAATCGGTTATTATAGAAACAAGAAACAGGACTTGAATGCTGCTGGCTAATATCCAAATAGGAAGATGGTCCAGGGCATCTAAGCTGGGAAGAGGCAGCCTATTGGCAAATTCCAAAAGAATTAAGAAATATCACAGGTAGAGCTAAATAGATAGTAGACAGGGTGGGTGGGGGTGGGTGACAAAAGGAAAAAGACACCCAGCCTCTGGGAACGTTGGGTATCTGTAAGGATATAGTTATTAGGGAAAATAAGAACCACATCTCTAAACTTGGTCAACCCTAATCTTTTGTGGCCTATTCCTACTGTGTCCATGCTAATTACCAGGGGACTCATCTTTGGCCACCTTTCTGTGGGTGTCACACTGGGGTCTCACCTGTGCAGATCCAGATGCCCACAAGTGGAAGGTGTGTGTGATTTCTTCTATTTTATAGTACTTGAGATAATGATAAAGTTATACCATCCCACTAAAAATTACCTTCATGGGAAACTCTATGCTCAATTAGATACTATTACTAGATGTATTTTAAAATTTCTACAATAGACTTGCTTTCAGAAGTTTGTTTATTAGTTGTTGTTTTACCTGTAATTATCCCTTTTATTTTATGAAGATTTTCATGTATTTGGGATAAGCTGAAAATCATTAAGATCCAAGTCTGGAGAAAAAAAAAATCAATGACAAAGCGGGGTGATTCAGTTTAGGTCAAAAATGAAAGTGCAGCTATATAAAGCAATAACACTAGCCTGTAAACTCCGTTTTATCGGGGAGACAATGAAAATACAGGTATGTAATTAGCCTGGTTTCATATAGCCAGGATATGTCTACACTAAGAAATCAGACCTGCGCTCTTAACTGCTATGTTCTACTACTTTCTAAGATTTGACTATCTATCAACCTTATAAAGCACAATGCCAAGCAGATTGTAAGTTATGTAATAACACTTAAATGCAATGTATTATTACTAACAGAACTTGATGCAGTGTTATATTTAGTAAATTCCTTTTGCTTATGAAATACAAAATCTTTGCAAAAGTGAAACAAACTCAGGAGGAAGAAGGCAAAGCAGAGTAGAAAGCATAGCTTGCTACTAGTTCCATGTTTTTGTAGTTCCAATGACTAGACCCCTGTCCAACATGAGCAGCCATATAGGGTAGTGAGAGAGTAAGAAACGGGTTGTGGAATCAGGCAAATCTGAATTCAAGCCCCACCCTCACCACTTGCTCCCTGGGTAACTTTGTACAAGTTATGAATTTTCTCTAGGCTTTAGTTTCATCATCTCTAAAATAGAGATTAATAATAGTACCTAGTTCCTAGGGTGTTTAGAAGATTAAATGTACCAAGTATATTTCCCAGCACCTAAAAGCACTTGACACGTGATAGTTTCTGCTTTCAATGAATTAATTTAGTTTATGTGGCACTCAGTCCTTTTCCTTATTTTTTACCCTCACCCACATACCCTACACACACAAATAAAGAGCCCCACTCACATAAGGGTGTTTATGTGTGTTGCAATGTTGTAGAGATGGATAGGATTTTGTTCTGTTGGCCTCAGCCTATTGACAGTGATACTGTTGGCTAGGAATGCCTGAGGTCCTCACCTGGGCCTATACTATTTGTGGCAGCCCCCTCAGACATTTCCCCACCAGAGCCAATGTTGTGGCTGGACCAGCCCTTGTGGCTTTTATTATGATTGCAAGACTCACCTAAGCAAAAATAAAAATCATCAGGGAACTTTCCAGGACAAGATTTGTTATCCACTATTCCTGGAGGGTTCATGGCCCACGCAAGAGCCACACAGCAAGGTAGAGAGAGCAAAGGAGGGGGCACGGACCTGGGGCTCTGCCTTTATTCGGGTCAAAGGTGGGGTGCCTAGGATTTTACAGGTTTATTCTTCTTTGGCAAATTTAAAACATAAGAGCAGAAATTAGGGTGTGGGAAGGGAAAAGCAGGATCACTCAAGCTGTCAGTTATCTAGGTTTCCAGGGCTTTTCATATAGGGAACTCCATTGGTGGGGGAGGCCTGGTTCCTTATCTAGTTGTTTTACTAGTAGCTGTGGCATACTGCTGGCAGTATGTTTATTCAAGATGGATATCTTCGAAATGGATGCCTCGGCAATCAAAAGCTTAGTGTCAGGCACTTACACTCAGATTTCCATCACAGAAACCTAAGAATTAAAAATTGAATATTAGACACACCCCACTCCTAGAAAAGATCCTTCCATCAGTTTCAGGGGCCTTGAGTTCCAGCCTACCACTGTACGGCCGTGCCCTTTCTCTACTCTTCTGTGCAATCCTTCCGCCTCCAAATTTCCTTTCACTTCTAGTGCTCAAAAGTTTGTCTCACTTTCTTTACATAGAAGTCTTTTCCAATCCCAAAACGACTTTTCCCCCAGCAGGAATTTTTTTCTCAGCTGTTGATGTAATAACTTTTTTTCACATGCAGTTACATTTGCTTTACAGTTTGGAGTTCTAAATAAGAATTATATTTGAAAAACAATTTTCACCACTAAAAATGGGGGAGGAAGTTTTAAAATAACTTTTATGGGCCAATCCTGAAAGTGAAAATGGCAATGTACCTTATCCCTGAGAAACTATATAGGTAAGTTCAAAGGCTCCTTGGGAATGCCAGAGCACACTGCTGTGGTGTACAAGTCTGCTTCACTGAATCATATATGATATCACATGGAAAAAAATAGCAAAGGAATAAAGAAAAATGTCAAGAATACAACATATCTTTGCAGAGGCTAACAAAATGTGGCACCAGCATGGCGTATAGCTACAGACCAAATTAAAGTTCTCTAAAGCGGAAGTGATCTTTAATTGCCTCAAAGGCTATGAAACCAGAGGCATGGCATTTTTAGAGCAGTAAAAGAGCCTTGATGTCGGCTAGTTCAACCCACTCACTTTACAGGTGAGAAAACTAAGCCACCACCTAATTGATAACACAGCTGAGCCCAGAGCTGAGGTTTCCTGATTCCAAGTACATTCCATTGCCTGTGGCAGTATGGCTGTCATACAGTCATTATCAAGAAAACAGGTCCCAGTGTGCATGTGATGAGGCCCAAAAGAGTCTAGAGAGTGCTGTGAAGAAGGAAATATGAGCACTGGGGTCTGAGAGAACTTTGTTCAAGTTATTAGACCTTCTTCTCTGGTCTGAATGTTTGTGTTCCTCCAGTATTCATATGTTGAAACCTAACTTCCCAGGTGATTGTATGAGGTGACAGGGCCTCTGGGAGGTGACTAGGTCATGAAAACAGAGCCCTTAGGAGTGGGATTAGTGCTCTTTTAAGAGAAGCCTCAGAGAGAAAGCTCCCTAGCCCTTCTGCCATGTGAAATTACAACAAAAAATAGCCGTCTACAAAGTGGGCCCTTACCAGACACCAAAGTTGCCAGTGCCATGATCTTGGATTTCCAAGCCTTTAGAACTGTAAAAAATAAATATTTGTGGTTTATAAGCTGCCCAGTCTGTGGTATTTCATTATAGCAGCCTGAACAGACAAAGACACATTCCTTACCTCAGTTAATTTATCTATAAAAAGGGGCCTAATCCTTCCCTCAAAGAGCTTTTTTTTTTTAAATTGATTTCTGAGATTGATTGATTGATTTAAATTTATTTATTTATTTATTTATTTTTGGTTGTGTTGGGTCTTCGTTTCTGTGCGAGGGCTTTCTCCAGTTGCAGCGAGCGGGGGCCACTCTTCATCGCGGTGCACGGGCCTCTCACTGTCGCGGCCTCTCTTGTTGTGGAGCACAGGCTCCAGACGCGCAGGCTCAGTAGTTGTGGCCCAGGAGCCCAGTTGCTCCGCGGCATGTGGGATCTTCCCAGACCGGGGCTCGAACCCGTGTCCCCTGCATTGGCCAGTGGATTCTCAACCACTGCACCACCAGGGAAGCCCCAAAGAGCTATTTTGAGGATATTTTTAAAATGTAATAATGCATATGAGATCTCTATCACTATGTCTAGAACATAGTAGACACAAAATGAACACTAATATCCTCCCTTTTCTCAGTCACACCAGCATATAAGTTGGATTCAAGGCCCAATAACAACAACTAGAAAAAAACAATAAACACCAATAACCGAGAGACAATGACATACATGAGCATTGTTGTTGGCACACTTTGTTGGGATTGAGCCATGCTGGGCCAGTCCTTCACACTGCCAGCTGGCCAGTGAGTGAAGGGAAATGCATATGAATGAAGAGCTCTGCTCCAAATTCTGCATCAAGGAATGGTCCATGCCAGGCCCAGCCTGCACATCCTTCCTACTGGCTCCCCAACTCATTTCCCAAGGGCAGGCTTGGCCTCTTCTAGTTCCCAGAGCCAATCTTGACCTGGGGCCAGATGTGCTCAGATGACTCCAACTCCACATTTGGCTGCCTGTCAGTCCACTTCTGACCTATTGCCCAAGTCTTGATGTCTAGGCTTCTGCTTGCTCTCCTATCCTATTCCTTACCCCACTGACCTGGTTTCTAGGTTTCCCTGGCTTCCTTGTCATTCTGACATACACACCTGATAAGAAACCCACTACCTCGTCACCTTGGTTCCTCTGTAGTCGAAAATTACAGTGGCGGCCTGGCACATAATGGTTTCCCAAAAGGCTATGCCTATGTTACCCATTCTGTCCTTTAGTTATGCCTGAATGATCCAAGGGAAGAGACTCCTGGCCCATCTGGTACTTTCCTGGGAACTTTGAGAACTTAAACAGAGACAGAAAGTGGTAAGAGCTGAGTCATCTCTGGCAATGTTCAGGAGAGAAACCCACAAGCTCTTCTTGTTTCTAAAGGACTGACCCTGTTACCAACCCTTCCTGAGGCTTGGCTGTTTACAATAGCTCTGCCTTCTACTATAAACTTCCACAATAAATCTAATTTTTGCTTAAGTGATAGAAGATCTTTTTCTGGTTCTTGCATCCATATGAACCTTATCCAGTACAGATCTCAATTGTTGACTACTTATCTGAGCTCAGTGTATCCTGCTCCTGGTTCAGAACCTCTCTTTCAGTCAACTCACCTAGCCAAGCCAAATCTTAATGCATAATCATGCACACTTGTATTTAACATTGATATTTGTCCTAGGTTCTCTATAGGATAATTTTTGGAACTTCTTCCAGTAATAGTAATTTCTTTGGTCATATTTATTTATTCATCAGTATATGCATCCATCCATCTGTATTGAGCATCTACTGCACACTAGGCACTGTCCATGGTCCTAGAGTTACAAAAATGTACAGGCAGCATCCCTGCTATTGAACATCATAGACCAGTGAAACCTCCTGCCATACCAGTAAATAATCTCAGTACAAAATCTAAGAGCTATAATGAGGGTACAGATATGAGGCAGTGAGAGCACTGATGTGGAAGCAAATGACAATCTTTAGAAAGGGGATCAGAAAGTCTTTGCAGAGTAGCTAAAGTTTAAAATGAGTTTTGGAGAATAAAGATGAATTCATGAAGGGAAGAATGGTAGGACTGATTTAGGAAAACTGCAAGAATGACAATTTGTTAACTATTCAACCTTGCAATCTTATTTCTGAGATTTGTCCTACAGATGTATTAGTACATGTAACAAATGATTTATGTATAAGATTAATCATTGCAGCATTTTTTGTAAGAGACTGAAAAAAAACCACGTGTAAATTAATGAGCACTGATTAAATAAATATGGTGTATCCATTTGATGGAAGACTATGCAACTGTAAAAAAGAATGAGAAAGTTCTCTATTTATCAATATGAAAGATCTTTAAGATACAGTGCTAATTCTGAAGAACCTAGGGGCAGAACAGGAATAAAGATGCAGATGTAGAGAATGGACTTGAGGACCCGGGGAGGGGGAAGGGTAAGCTGGGATGAAGTGAGAGATTGGCATGGACTTATATATGCTACCAAATGTAAAATAGATAGCTAGTGGGAAGCAGCCGCATAGCACAGGGAGATCAGCTCGGTGCTTTGTGACCACCTAGAGGGGTGGGATAGGAAGGGTGGGAGGGAGTTGCAAGAGGGAGGAGATATGGGGATATATGTATACGTATAGCTGATTCACTTTGTTATACAGCAGAAACTAACACAACATTGTAAAGCAATTATACTCCAATAAAGATGTTAAAAGAAAAAAAAGATACAATGCTAAGTAAAAAAGCAATGTTTAGAACAATACTGCCCTTTGTTTTAAGTGGGGTAAAATGAGAATATATATATATATATATATATATATATATATATATATATATATATATATATATATATATATTCATACTTGTTCACATTTATATTAAAAAGCTATACAAGTTATATACATCTGATAAAATTGGTTACCATTGGGTATGGGGCAGTAAGAACTGAAAAGGCAGTGAAAGAGGTGAGAGTGAGACTTTTCACTGAGCATTTTTTATTTTTGAACAAAGTGAAAATGTTATCTATTCAACAATGTAAACAAATTTTCAAAAAATACATTGCAAGCAAATACCAAAGTTAGACACAGGACTCAGAAGACAACACAGTTTTTTAAAACTGCTCTATGAGTCAGCAACTGGCTGGCAAAAGAAAATAAGGGAAAAATGTTTTGCTTCACCTCCCTCTTATGTGGGTAGTAATACTCTAATAGCTAACTGTTCACAGCAATTACATAATGTGAGAATAGGCACCTTTAAAAACACAGACATTAGAGGAAATTTATGGCTTGTGTGAAACCAAAATGTTGTCAACAGGAAAGCCTACCAGATAGATTTGGAAACAGAACTTTTATGATGTGGGTGTAATTGTTCAATTTAAACAACATTCCTTCTGCCTTATTCCTGAAAGGAGGTGAAGGATTTTCATTTAAAACACTTCTGGGGTGGAGGGGGGAGGAAACAAATAAAACTGCATACCCTAAAGTCATCTTCCAGTTTTAAAAAAATCCACTGATATTTTTAACTTTAGGAGCCTCCCTCATGGAGGGTATAAGGTACAAGGCTGAAAAGTTCTGACTTACCTCAGGCGATGGGCCAGTGTATGTCGTTAGACAGGCTTTTTAAATTTCTTCCATTCTTTCAAGACTCAATGCCCTCCTCTTTAAAAGAAGGAGAACAATAATCCTCCTTAGACATTCCATGCCATCTGATTATTATAAAATTTATTCCGACACTCAAAGGAAAGAAGGTATAATTAAGTGAAATCAGTGTCTCACAAATTAGAGTGTCCTCTGACATATACCGTTGCGTGAGAGTTCAGTCCTCAGTGTAATAGTTGCAAAAATTTTGTTTTCAATTCACCAAAGGATGACCAGATTTGAGGGGATTGGGTCATTCTACCAAAACTTAGAAGAACCTTGGTTTTTGTAGACAGCTCTTATTTCTGTCTGCCCATGATTACATTCCTTCCTTTGGAGTACTGTTCTTCTCCCATCTACTTGCCAACTCTGCTTTTCATTCTGGCAGAGTTGTCAATCATAGTACCTAATCCCGTGGCCACAGGGTGATCTAGATCTAGCCAAACATAACAGCTCATTCCTCTAGCTGCAGCCACTGGTTGAAAGGAATGGGACACTATGTGGTGGGCATGTGCTCTAAGCTGGATTAATCATCCTCCTGGGTTGTTGCTATTTGGAGCTGGGTGATAGGGAGTCTTACCTCTCAGATCACAAAAGCTGAAAGATATAAATATGGGACAGCAGGCAGCCATATAAATGATATATGCAGATTACAAAATTTTTAAAAAGTCATTTTAGGTTGGGATTGTTGGCATTATGAGTGCTTACAACGTTTTTAGTTCTATGATTTTGATTTTCAGTTTAAAAAAAAGGAAACAAACATAGGCCAATTAAACTTCTGAGGTGATCCAGGACAATGTATAAAGTTTGGACAGAACAGTACAGATTGGAGTGGGAAAGCCTTCACAGAACTGAGTGATTTTAGTTGAGCCTTAAATGATCTGGATGAACACAGGAAAATAGTGCAGGAAAAGAAGCAGGCTAGAAGGTCACCCTGATGGGGGCAAGAGTGAGCGGGTGTCAGGAGGCAGTTAAGCAGGTCAAAAAACATCGGAGTCATATCTGAGAGTCTTCAGACTAAGGGAGGAGAGGGGCCAGCACTGAGTTGAGGTTAGGGGTTCTAGAAAAGGAGCCTCTTCTGGCGTGAGGTAGAGAAGTGGGGGAGGAGGAGGGCTGGAGTGAAGGAGCCTGCTGGTAGACATAAGTGCCCTGGACATAATGACATGCCTAACTGCCTTCTACCTATGTAAACAAACTCTGTATGGGCCGCCACACCTCCCAACAGCCATGACCATGGCCACACTGGTTAGACCGGAAGTGGACACAGGACAGGGCCATTTGAATGCTGACCAATGGCCTAGCACGGCCTGGTACCCAGGGCTTTTCCAAAACAGGAAAAACTGGGCCAGTCCTGTCCTCTTTCTGCCTCTAGCTTTTGCTCTCTCCCTCAAAAGATCTAGGGGGAAGTTTCTGGCAGCTCCATGAGCTGATCTGAAAGGTTATGAAGTAGACCCAGGCATAGGGTTGCCAGATAAAATAAAGAGTAGTTGAATTTGAATTTCAGATCAACAAAAACAACAGAAAGTTTTTTCGTACAAGTATATCCCAGATAGTGCATGGGATATACTTATACTAAAAAGTTATTCATTCATTATTTATATCTGAAATTCAGAGGTAAGTGGATGTCCCACACTTTTCATTTGCTAAATTTGGCAACCTTATCAGGTGTCCTTATGCAGCATGAGAATATGAAGCATGTGGGGCAAAGCAGTACAGATCTCTTCTTTTCTGCCTTAAGGGAAAAGGCAGTCTGACTGTCTCTGGTGCTGCGAGACTCTGCCCCGATGCTGCAGGCGTGTCTCCTGGTCTCTCATTGCTGGAGCACGACTAAGCCATCAGAGAGCACTTACTGCTCCTTCCCGAGAAGCTTTGCTGCTCAGTCTCCCCTGACCAGATACACACTGTATTATGAATGAGCTACAGATGTTCATCACCCAGGATTAGGCTGTAATGGTGTTGGACTTTATTCTTTATTCTGTTAGACACCAGCAAATGCCTTCCAGACTAGGTCTTCAAAAGCAGGGAGTCTAATATAAATGTTGCCTCTCTTCAACCCCTTTCCACCTATGTAGCCTCTCTTTGAAGCCCCCAGCAAGGTGCCCCCATGTCCGCCCACTCCCTCAGTAAACCCCTGCCCTCCCTGTAGGAGGAGGACAGTCCTCCTCTCTGTCTTTTGCAGGGAGTTGCAAACTCGAGCACCCGAGAGGCTCTGCTTTGCTTAGTCATTGCTGACTCTGGAAGCGTGAGGATAATCCCTAGTGTTTGATGTGCTTGACATCTTCCGAAATGTTCCTAAAAAGTAGGGCACACTCTCCAAGGTGAGTCATTTTTTTCTCAGCTACAGTGTCTAATCATATACAAGGAAAATGTATGTGAAAGTGGCATTAATTCGACAAGTTGCAAAAGCCTAATTGTGTTGGAAGGAATTGCTTTTTTTCTTTTTTTTTTTAATTTTTATTTATTTATTTATTTATTTTTGGCTGTGTTGGGTCTTCGTTTCCGTGCGAGGGCTTTCTCTAGTTGCGGAGACCGGGGGCCACTCTTCATCGTGGTGCGCGGGCCCCTCACCATCACGGCCTCTCTTGTTGCGGAGCACAGGCTCCAGACGCGCAGGCTCAGTAATTTTGGCTCACGGGCCTAGTTGCTCCGCAGCATGTGGGATCTTCCCAGACCAGGGCTCGAACCCGTGTCCCCTGCATTGGCAGGCAGATTCTCAACCACTGCGCCACCAGGGAAGTCCTGCTTTTTTTCTTTTTCTCCCTGGGCCTAGCTTACATGACCAGAGGTGTACGTGGCTCTCTTTACCATCCTAGAAGGTGGGGCCAACTCTAATTAAATTCTTCTTTACCAGCTCCTCCCTTCTAACCTAGCTAGAAGGGGAGTTTCCCCGCACTGAAATTTAGCAGCCTACATAAGGGGCCAGTGAGAACTACCTGATAGAGAGGAAAGGAATGGAGGGGAAGTGCACAATGGAAGCCAAAAAGCCGTAGAAGAAAATGTACTGTTGATTCCTGGTGTCAGATCTCATGAACACTTCAGTTCATGTTTTGGACTTCCATAAGACCTCTCTCTATTCTTATAGAAATAAGCAACATAGAGAACAGACTTGTAGTTGCCAAGGGGGTAGGGGAGGGATGGATTGGGAGTTTGGGATTAGCAGATGCAAACTATTATATATAGATTGGATAAACAACAAGGCCCTACTGTATATCACAGAGAACTATATTCAATATCCTGTGTTAAACCATAATAGAAAAGAATACGAAAAAAGAATATACATATGTATAACTGAATCACTTTGTTGTACAGCAGAAATTAACACAACCTTGTAAAACAACTATACTTCAGTAAAATAAATTTTAAAAAGAAAGAAGCACGTCACCTTCATCTAAAAAAGGAGTCAGCAAACTTTTTTTTACTATAATTACATATTTTTTTTATTGAGGTATAATTGACATGTAACATTATGTTAGTTTCAGATGTACAACATAATGATTCAATATTTGTAAATATTGTGAAATGATCACATAGTCAGTCTAGTTAATATCTGTAAAGTGCCAGATAGCAAATATTTCAGGATTTTCAGGCCATTCAGTCTCTTGTAACTACTAAACTCTGCTGTTGTAATGCAAAACCAGTCATAAACAATAAGAAATTGAATAAACATGACTGTGTTCATGTAAATAAAACTTTATTTACAAAAATCAATGGTGATACCATTCTCCAATAAAAAGAACCAGGGTTTCTTGGAGAAATGGCTGATTCTAGGCATTGGGCAGGGAGTATATGAGTCAGAAGCATCTTGTTGCACCAGAAAGTAAGGAAGTGCTCAAAAAACAAGAGGACAGGGAGGATGTGAAAGGGACACAGGAGCCGTTCTGAAACAGCTCTCAAAACCAAAGCTGGAACAATGTAAGCAATAGAATAAATAAGTAGCTTTAAAATGTAGGTTTTATTATTATTCATCTATGGTGAAGGCTAGCAGATCAAGAGATGACTGCCAGTGTAAAGATGGCTTGTTACTCACGGTTCCTAAGAGGGGGCGTGCCACACAGCAGGGGGCCACAGGAGGAAGCACCGGGATTGATCAGGAGGCAGAGGGAGCGAGAGGGAAATGTGGGCAAGAGCCCTTATTGTAGTTTCTGCAGGAAGAAACAGGTGAGGCAAGGTAAGCAGGTTTAGGATTGGCTGATTTAAATAATTTCAGTGGTTCTGGGGCATAGGGGCTCCCTGTAGTTGGCTGGTACCTGGACCTGGCTAATTAGGGCAGAGGAATAGTAGCCCTGAGAGTGAGAACCTGATAGAGGAAGTAGGGGGGGGGGCGTGGGGGGTGCCCATTCTGGGTAGGTTGGTTTGCATTTGAAAGACACACTCAAAGGAGAATCCTTTACTCTCTCTAGAAATTGGCTATCGCTGGGAGGGGCAGTCTCTCCAGGCTCAGCAAGACCCCGATGTCATAGCATCTGAAGCACGTGATTAATACATAGTGATGGATGATAATCCAAAACATAAAATAAATATCCATGAGTCCATACTGATATAAATAAAAGATTGAATAATTAAATAAGTGAAGGAGAAGAGACAAATCTCCCTTATAGGATTTCAAATAACTTCTCAATATGTAACTGCTCCCTGCTCCAGGAGATGAAACTTAATTCCCACTCCTTCCCCACTCCACACCCCCATGAGTGTGAACTGTGCTTAGTGACTTGCTTCCAAGGAGTATGGAAAGAAAGAAAGAAACTTTACAGTGGAAAGATGCTTTCCTTCTGAGGTAAGGGCAAAATCTAATATCAGAGAGTATTTCATTACCTGGTCCCACAGCTTCTAATCTTCAATCATTTTATACCCTTTTCAAGATCTTTTCCTCTTACATCAGTGAATGTGTCTCATAGAGGTAGTAGGTGAACTTCAACAGATTTTTAAAAAGTATGCTTGGTTGCAGAATCTTAGGATGATACCAGCCTCACATCAAGGGGGTCAGACAATGTCCTGGTTCAAGCCTCCCTCCAAAAAATGACAGCTTCTTCCAAATCTTTCCATGTCCACAGTCCCTATAATCAAAAGGGACTAAAATGTTTTCTGATATTTCTTTTCTCTGATTCTATTATTTTCTACCAGTAGACTCTCTCACTCTCTTTGCTAATCCAAGATTTTAAATACCTTCCAATAAATTTGGCATTGTTCTTGGAAAAAGCTAATTGCCTAATTTGTACTTGTCAGTGGAACAGAGGTGGGGATGGTGGGAGAACAGCAAACAATAGAGGTATCCTAAAACAATTAGTTGGAGACAATTTAGACAATTAGAAAAAAAATCATTATGCAGGGCTTCCCTAGTGGCGCGGTGGTTAAGAATCTGCCTGCCAATGCAGGAGACATGGGTTCGAGCCCTGGTCCGGGAAGATCCCACATGGCTCGGAGCAACTAAGCCCGTGCGCCACAACTACTGAGCCTGCGCTCAAGAGCCTGTGAGCCACAACTACTGAGCCCTCGTGCCACAACTACTGAAGCCCACGCGCCTAGAGCCCGTGCTCCACAACAAGAGAAGCCACTGCAATGAGAAGCCCTCACTCCGCAACGAAGAGTAGCCCCTGCTCACCGCAACTAGAGAAAGCCCGCGTGCAGCACCGAAGACCCAATGCAGCCAAAAAAAAAAACAACAATGATTATTTTTAAAAAATCATTATGCAAATATATATCTATTAACAGTTGTTCAGCTTTGAAAAGGATCATTGCTTAGAATTGAAGAGGACACTCAATTCAGGTTTTCCACCTCGGTTGTTAAAATTCCTTATAATTCATATCAGGCCTCTGAAAGGTTATAAATCTTACTTCTCACTAAATTGTTATTATTATTCTACCAACTGCCTTTATGACTAAGAGTACTTCAGCTGTCTTTCCCGTCACACATTCCCTTTCCGTCCTTCTGCTACTCCTTTCTTTGGCAGAGAGAAACTCCCACATGGTCCCCTGGCTTCAGGAAAGCAATCCTCCACATGAACATGTAATCTGTTGAAGCAGAGAATCCAGGAACAGCACCAAGCAAAAGATTTTCTCCTTTTGGTATCTTTAAGGTGTCCTCAACCCTGTTGTGGAGAGAGCTGGCTAGTTCTTATTTTCCTAAAGCCTCGCGATGCCTAAGGGGTGAATGAGAATTGGGCATTTGGCCCTACCCCTCTCTCAGTTGCTCTTGCAGGGCCTTTCTTTGAACCTGTTGGGAATGCCTGTCCCACAGAACCCAAAACTAAGAAAGATCCAGCACGCTGTAATTGCCACTTAAATTTAGGTATGCTCCCTGCTAATCGTGGGTCAAATGTAAATGACTGAAAAATCAATTGGTTTAGAATATGACCACAGCAGTGTAGCTTTGGTAATTCATCAATAGAGATTTATGCTTAGTCAAGATGACGGTTGGATTGCAAAAGAGTATTTGTAAATTTAGAGACATCATTTCTATTTTTAGATAAAACTCATCAGTGCTTTGAAACACAAACAACGCTTAACCAAAAGAATCCTTTATATGTGTATGTGTCTCTGTGTGTGTATTTCACAACGGTAAAAGCAAAGGAAAGAACAGACAAAAAAGGACATAATCTTGATTATCCAGATTTTTCCCAAACAAGATGTCAGCACCTCAAGGCAAGAATGTTCCCCATATGGTGTCCCACAATTGGAAATACTATTCAACAAGATAGGATCAACAGAGAGTCAAAAGAAGATGACTAGGAGAAGGAAGTCACCATTCAATACGAAGAGCCCATTCTGACCAAGGTCAGAGTTGAAAGGTGATTTCAGTGGGTGCAATAGCATTTAATACTCTCAGAATCAGTCATTTTTAGAAATATTGCTGTTCAAGTAGATGAATCTTCATGCATTTTTATTATCGAAACCAAGTCCCCCTAAAACCAAGTTCCCTTACTGAGTTTATGATTAATCTCTCTATCCAAAACTTTATTCCCTTTCTTGTCCCCTCTGACCTCAATCCTGTGCCAACTGAACGCTAATCAACCAGAGTCAGATGACTAAAATTGCTGTTGTCCATAACATCGTTAATGTACTAAAATTGCTATTATAGAATATCATCATTAATGTACAAACTCAGGTTGTCTCTCCAGGGCTGGATGAGCTCATCCTTGTCTCTATTCATAGACCCTCCATTGCCTCTTAACTGGATTATTGCAAATGTTTCCTTAATTATTTCCCTACTTCTTGCCCCTCTGGCAAGGTCCCCTGTATAGATTTACCCTCTTAATGCATGGCTGTGTTCACCTCACTCCCTCTATTAGTTATCTGTTGCTGTGTAACAGGTTACCCCAAAATGTGGCATCTTAAATATTTATTATCTCACACAATTTCTGTGGGTCAGGAATCTGGGAACAGATGAGCTAGTGTTGGCAGGAATGCAATTCTCTTAGGCTTGACTGGGCTGGAGGGTCTGCTTCCAAGGTGGTTCCCTCAACTACCTGACAGGTTAGTGCTGATCATCGGCAAGAGGCCTCTTCTCAGTTCCTCATCATATCAGCCTCTCCATAGTGACATCTGAGTGTCCTCATGACATGCAGCCAGCTTCCCCCAGGGTGACTGATCCAAGAGAGTGCAAAAGAATAATTTTTAAATAGAGTTTTTAATTGGGGCCTGAGGACAGATAGTAATCAGCAAAATGACTGCCTGTAAGATTATTCATTGCTGCATTAATTGTACAAGCAGAAGACTACAAACAGCCTAAATGTACTTCAAGGGAGAACTAGTTAAAGAAATTTGACAGATACAGTGGAAGAAATAGGATGCTTTTTATATTTATATAAAAGGATGTCTAAGATATAACCTCACATGAAAAACATGAGGTTCAGAATATAGAACAGCATGTATTGTATGCAAAATGTGTGTACATGCATACATATGTGTGTGTGCAATATGTATACATACATATATATTTATATAAAATATATGATTTCTCTGGAAAGATACACAAGAAATTGCTAACTGGAGGTTATGGTTGCCTCCAGAAATCTAGGAAGGGGCTGTGCATGACTCAGGGAAAGATAGAAAGGGAGACTTTCACTGTATGATATTTGTATCTTTTTGTTCTTCCACTTTTATTGAGATATAATTGACATACAGCACTGTATAAGTTTAAAGTGTACAGCATAATGATTACATACATCTATGAAGCGATTATCACAATAAGTTTAGGGAATATCCATCATCTTATATAGATACAAAGTAAAAGAAAAAGAAAATTATTTTTTTCCTTGTGATGAGAACTCTTAGGATTTACTCTCAACTTTCATATATAATATATAGCAGTAATAATTATGTTAATCATGTTGTACATTACATCCCTTGTACTCATTTATCTTATAACTATAAGTTTCTATTTTTGACCACTTTCATCCAATCTCTCTCTCCCCACACCTTGCCCCTTGTAACCACAGTCTGATCTCTTTTTCTATGAGTTTTTTTGAAGTATCACTGACCTACAACACTATGTTAGTTCCTGGTGCACAACATAGTGATATGATATTTCTATACATTACAAAATGATCACCATAAGTGTAGTTACCATCTCTCACCATCCAAAGATATTACATTATTATTGACTATATTGGAATATAGTCAATAATAATACAGTTGATATTTCTGCCTTTTAAATTATGTGTTTAGGGGCTTCCCTGGTGGCACAGTGGTTGAGAATCTGCCTGCCAATGCAGGGGACACGGGTTCAAGCCCTGGTCTGGGAAGATCCCACATGCCGCGGAGCAGCTGGGCCCGTGAGCCACAATTACTAAGCCTGCGCGTCTGGAGCCTGTGCTCCACAACAAGAGAGGCCGCGACAGTGAGAGGCCCGTGCACCGCGATGAAGATTGGCCCCCGCTTGCCACAACTAGAGAAAGCCCTCACACAGAAACGAAGACCCAACACAGCCATAAATTAATTAATTAATTAATTAAAAAAAATTTATGTGCTTATTCAAGAATTATTTTAAAAAATTCAGACCAATTGTCCACTTGGGGAAAAAAGCCAAAGCCAGAGAAGAATAAAATAAATGACTTAGCTATAGGAAAGATTTAGACATCAGAGAGAACTAGATGGAAATACAACTTGGACAGTTACTGTTGAAATGTGGGAAACATACGGTTTCAACTCCAAGTGAGACTCCCAGTTACCTATAGTCTAATTCTGAGAAAGGAGGCCTTGGAGCAGTGGTAGAATTACTTTGGAAACCAAGATGAAAGAAGTTCACTTTTGGAATTACATAAATTGGGAGCTGGGTGAATTTTAGAGATACAATAGATCAGAGATCACAAACAAGTAGGCCACTGGCCAGATGCCTATGTGTGTTGTGTTTGGTTTGAATACTGTTTTTAAATGTTATATGAGCGGTTAAAGGATAAACTGAGGCATGTTAAAATTTTTGACTCTATTTGAGCAAAAATCAATTCAAATAGGGCAGCGCCAAACAGCAAGTGCTTAGGAGAACTCCACTGACTGGAGCCTGGGGAGAGAATCTTATAGAGAAAAGGCAGAAGCAAAGCAATTATTGAATGGTTATAGCTTGAAGTCTAGTTGGCTGTTTGCGATTGGTTGTCCTTAGCATTTTGATTTTGTAACCTTGAGGCATTTACAGACTTAGACTTTGGTTTTCTGAGGCAGGCTGCCATTGCATTAGAGCCACCTCAATCTAATGGCCTCCTTGTTTAAGTAATTTAACAAAATTAATTGCCCACATTTGAAGATCAGGAGATTTCACTTTTGTTGTTGTTGTTGTTAAAAAGCTAAATATCTGAGTTCTTTAGAAATGTTGGAAGCTCTGGTGGAGAAATTCTGCATTCCTACGTGGCAGCCACGGTAGCTTTGTAGAGAGAGGCTGGTACTCCCCAGTTTGCCACGGCTCCCCCCAGCAAGCCAGTTTTCATCACCTCATGAGCTCATGTAAGCATCTCAAGTGAGGAAACTAATGCTCAGAGGCAAACTTTGAGAGCTCATGTCTCCCTATTCCTACTCTCCAATCAAGAGTCATAATCTTGGTTTGTGCCACTACTCAGAATCCTGTCTCTAAATTAATGCCACGACTTCAACCCAGTGGTTGGTTCCAACATCCACAATTGGGAAACCTTTGTTTTTGTTTTTGTTTTTTTTTCCTCCCTCAGGAATCATACAAAACTGACCCAGAATTACAAGGACTATATCTATCCTGGGATCTTAGAATCTTTCTATCTCCTTTCTGTTGTTGTCTGGTCCTAGTGCCAGGTCTAAGAATGCTCCCATTTTCTGCCAAACTTGCAACAGGGCCAGAAGCTTCCTTTGCCATGGCTGAAGAGGAAAAACTTCCTCTACACTCTTATATTGCCATTTGGGAACCGTGAATTAAACTGACAAAAGACAGATTAATGAGAGTTCACAGAAAAAGTTGACTCAAGGAGGCGGTTAGAATTGGGGTTTATGTACTATCTTAATGAGATAAGGGGAAGGGGAGTGCAGCACTTACAGGAAAACAAATGACTTCTTAATAGGGGAGGGGGAGAAAGGGCACTTATTGGAAAACAAATGACTTTCAGGAAAGATAAATAGGTCCTTAGGAGAATAGATGGGAGATACAGCTTTGTGACAATGTGTAAGTGTGATGCCCACTTCTAGTCAATCTTCTCTAGTTGTGGGAGGGGATTTATGACAATTGAGTTCTTTGGGGAGGCTCCACATTTAGGAAGATAATGGAGTTCAGGAAAAAAAGCCAATTCTCAAATGCCTTCAGCTCAAAATAATTTTTATGCTGCAGTGGTTATTCTGGACCTCTTTAGACTTATTCCAAGGAGTGGCCGCTGGCGCTAAGACTCAAAGGAGTCCGCTGGTGCCGACCACTAACCCTTCTTTCCCCAGATACCTGCGATCCACACATCTCAAGATGCTGTTCTGAAATGCCACACCTCATAGTGAACCACCTTCCCCTGCTGTGTTCTTTCGGGTCCTGCCCCTTCCCACTGCTTCTCAGGAACCACTGTGGTCTCCACTCCTGAAGACAATGTTACTCAATCTCCAGATATATGTTAGAGTTTTTACATCTGAAACGTGACTTCATTCTCTGGAGTAAGAGCTCCCCTGTTAAGGGATTTAGAGCAAGGTTTACAGGCACTGGGAAGACTAATTGTCCTCAGGTTGTGAGAATTCAACTCAAACTAGCTCAAGATTAAAGAAATTACTGGCTTACATAATGGCAAGTCTAGGGGAGAAGATGGCCTCAGCCCCACTATTCCAAGTCACCGTGACTTCTCTATTTTCTGCCTTTGCTTATTTAAACTCTTGGCTTTTTTCCTTCTAACCCTTCCACTGTCTGACACAAGCTATGTCTAAGGGCACATCCTCAGGTCCTCAGAATGGAGGGAGAGTTTCTTAGTTTACAGATAAAATCCCAGAGTTCCGACCTTGCTTCTATTTCCTAGCAGTTAACTCCTTCCTCAGCAGCACAATTGGGATGATAATACCTGCCTGGAAAAGCTGTTGTGATTTTTTTAAAATATACGTTAGGGATAATACTGTAAAGCGTCTGATACACAGTAGGCGCTCAATAAACATTATTCTGTGCGTGTACAGCAATGATACGTATATACACACTAACATGGGGCCGCTGAGGAGGTTCTAAACGAACCGGACCTGGAGGGCCAGTCGTGCCCCGGGCCTCAGCCTTCGACCCTTAAGTCTCTCAGGCTTTGGGGCAGTGAGGCAGCAGTGCAGCTCTCGAACCCTGGAGTCAAGGAAAAGTTCCGCACCTCAGGGCCGAGAGGAAAATAACGAGGGGGACCAAAGGGCGTGCCAAAACCGCCCTATGCCGCATAGAGCGATGCTGCGTAACCGAGCGGGCTGAGAACCCATTCAGACAAGCTGCGGTGAAAAGAAAGCCAGAGCCCCTCTTCTGTGAGCCGAGACCAGAGAACAATGAGTTCAAGCTCTGCACGCGGAGGCTCGGGGTGCCGCGCCCGGGGGTGGGCCCAACTCGGGGCCTGACGGGAAACGTAGTGTCTAAAGCTGCGCCAGTGCAGCCCAGTTGCTCGCCGGCCCGGGCTACGCGCAACTACAAGTCCCAGCAACCCCCGCGAGGCCTTGATCAGCCGCTTTTCGCCGTGAAGGGAGAGGGGCGAACATGGCTGAAGGCAGCAGGGGCGGCTCAACGTGCGGCGGCGGGGTGGGTGGCAGGCAGAACCCGCTCCCCAGCAGCGGCGGCTGCAACTTCCCAGAGTACGAGCTTCCTGAGCTGAATACGCGCGTTTTCCATGTGGCCGCTTTCGGGGAGTTGTGGCTTGCCCGGCTGCGCGGGGAAGGGGACTTGTCGCTGAAGGAGCCGCCGGCACCGGCGCTGCCCGGGGGCCGAGGGGTTGCCGACTCCAGCCGGGAGGATGAGGCCGTGGCCCGGGATCTGGGCTGCAGCCTGGAAGCGGCAGCCGAGCTAAGGGCGGTGTGCGGGTGAGTGCGGGGCCGAGGGGCTCTTGCGGCTTGGAGTCAACCCGGGTGCAGCCTTGCTCCTGTGCGCCCTTGGGCCTCATCATGGGGGCGGGCCTGTGGTTTACTCCCCGGGGTGGAAGGGCCGCCCTATCAAAGCTTTCCCGGAACGACGGGAGAAGTCCCGTGATGGGAATGCACAATTTCTGCTAGTGGGATTGAAGGGACGAGAGAGCTGCATGAAAGATTAATTTTTCTATTCACTAGTTTTTAAAGTGCTTATTAATGTAGGAAAGCAATCAGAGTAACAGCGACGTGTATCTGTCTTTGACAAGACACTTTGACGACGGAGGAACCTTAGTTTATGATGAGGCTGGAACTCTCCTTTAACCACAACAGTGTCAAAACCTTGATTATCTCTGGTCTCTTTTGGGGTCCTCCTGGGTATGCTATTATTGAGATATTCTTCAAAGTGCCTTATTTTAAATGAAAATATAAAAATAACGATCTCTTTCTCCATTTAACAGTATTGGCCGCCTTCAACCAGCCGTATATCCCTTTCTTTATAGAATATCGGCACAGAATTCGCCTTTAATTCTGGTTATCTGATTGCTTAATTATTCAGTGATGTATTTAGGACACAACCCCTGCTTGCTAAGGACAGGATGCGGTGATTGCTTTGTTTGTTTCTTTTTGTTTTAGTCTTGATAAACTGAAGTGCCTTGAGGAAGGGGAGGATCCAGAAATCATCCCAGAAAATACTGACCTAGTGACTTTGGGGTATGGAGGACTTCGCTTTTGTTACTTGCTACTTATTTAAATATTTTTTCAACATTATATTATTCGAAAGTTGACAGTGTGGTATTGTTATCATTCCACCTCCTAAATTCAACCATTGTTGACATGTGGCCGTATTGGCTTTAGCTGTATGTGTTTGAGATACCTGGTGTGTGTCCTTTTCTATTGCTGAACCATTCAGTAAGTTGCAGACATCATGATAATTTACCGCTAAGTACATCAGTATATAGCTTCTAAAAGTATGATCCTACTACTTAATCAGAGTGGTATTATTATACCTAAGAAAATTAACAGTAACAGCATTATCTCTAATATCCAGTCCATACTCAAATTTGTGTTTATTTTTAAGTGTTTACAAAGGTACAGTTAATCCACTTAGACTTTGGGGGTGGCAAGCTAAATACTCTGATAGTGTGGTAAAGGACTCGTTTTTTAAAATTTTCTGTCAGATCGATACTTTTGTAAAATAGGATAAAAATGAATTACTAGAAAAATGAAATTAAAAGGCAAACATAATAAAACTCCAAGTTTTTTATCATTAAATTCCACAGTAATATTACTGTCACGTAGGTGTGAACATTTCTAAATGCTTTCTCTCATTGTCTGTACTGATTGGATAACAAATAGCTCATAGATCAATTCCGGTCTGCCAACCACATTTTGAGAAAGGCTGCTCTATGGTAATACTATTATAGAGAAACTGCATGTAATAGGGAAATTTGTAATTTCCAGTTTGTAGCCCGCTTACTTTGCACCATCTCAGCTATGTTGTCATCCTTTATGCTACCCTTTCTATTGTCCCCTTCAAAAATTTAGGCAGGCGTTTCGACCCTACCTTGTTGTTGGGTTTTTTTTGTAATTGCCAAATCTGTTTCTCTTATCCCTGTTGGCTAACACTTACATTAGCAACACTTGGAGCACTATAAAAGGTTCCTGTCTTTCCTAGGTCCTGTGTTTTCTCCTGACTTATCCATCATGCTATCACCTAAGCACGCTCATTTGCTGAGAAATTGTCAATGGCTCAACCTCTCCTCTATGGGCAAATTTCGGTTTTTTTTACTTAGACATTTGAAACCTTCCACATAGCCCATATCTGCCTTTCTTGACTTGTTTTCAACCATTTTCTCTTTCAGTGCCTCAGGATGCACATGGCCCCTCTCCCAACTGAACCCTAACCAGTCTTTGAGTCCCTAACATTATTTCCACATCTCTACAACCCATCTATCTCCCTTTGGAAATAGATACACTTGTAATGTCTAGAATTCTTCTAACATTTCTAAAGTCCTTGAAGGCTCATTGAGAGTCCAAGCTCCTTCATCTGTGAATTGCCCTTAAGCCTGTCAGACTGCTTTACTCCATCTGGTACCCTTTAACTATTGTTGATTGATTATTTGGATTTTTTTCTAAAATGCACATCTGATTGTCTCACTCTCTTACATAAAATCTTTCAGTGGTTATTAGGCAAAGTCCTGAGTTCTTAAATGGATCACAAGGTCCTCTATAGAATGGATCTTGCTGATCTTTTCGGCTCTACATCCCTGCAGTGCTCCAGCCATGTTACACTGTTTTTCAGTTCCTAGAATGTGCTCTCTCATCCTAGGCCTTTGCCTAGAACACTCACACTTCCTTATCCCCCGGTCTGGCTGACTTCTACTCATCTTTCAAGTTTTAGCTGAAGGACTAAGGACTCCATCTAGCTCCCCTTTTATGCTCATATAGCCGCCGATACTTCTCTATTGAAATACTCTTCCCACTTATACTGTACTTATTTAATTTTCTGTCTTTTAGCTAAACTTAAAAGTTCCATAAGCTGTGTCTGTCACACCCACTGCCATGTCCCTCATTCCTAGAATTTTGGCATAGAATAATAGGGAGTCAGTAGATATTTGTAGAATGAGTGGAATAAATGAAACTTGCATAAACCTAAGGAAGCGATTTTTTAGAGATTGGCTAAAAGAAGAAAGTTGATGATATTTATAAAGCAGACTTTTTTTTTCTATAGTTAATTACATGCTAATTGGCTTATAATGATGTTATTGAGCTATGTGAAATAGTAATTTTCAGACTGCTTTACACAGTGCTTCCCCTGGCTATTTTCTGTTACTAGATCAACTGGATCTCCTTGGTTGTCTTCTAGTCCCTTCCATAGGAAATGTGAGTAGAATTATATGTATAATCTCATGTAAAAGGAGTTAGTGCAGCATTCCTTAGCTGGGATTATTTTGATGTACTTTAAAACTATTATATTTAAAATAAGACTAATCTTAATCTTAACAGTAGCACAAGTGAATTAGGCTTGTGCCAAAAGCCAAAAATCTGTATCTTTATGCTTTCTCTTTCACCAAACTTTCCTTTCTTTTCCCTACCATTAACTTAAAGACATAAAGTAAAAACAAAACTTAAGTACATGACCCCTTTATTGTGGCATAAAATACATTTCTAGCACTTCTTCTTTTCTCCAAAGGTTAAGCAACATTGTTTTTAATACAATAGCTTGTAAATAGAATATTTAAGAATATAATCTAAGAAAAATTTCCAGAATGGGGAAGAAAACCCAAATCTACAAATTAAAAGGGCTCACTGGTTACCTGGGAAAATTAACTCAGAATTATCAACTCTGAGATGTATCCTGGTAAAACAGTTATGTTTCAGAGAGAAAATGGGTAACAAGGGGCATTAAAAATATATATAAATACAAAGGTAACCACTGGAACAAAAATGCAAATACCAAACCTCCCTCTGCAATTTCTAAAAAATAGACAAGCAGAAAGACATGTCTCATAATGAAAAAAACAGCTAATATAACAAAATACATACAATTAGAAAATGTAATAGAATTGAGGCCAAAGGCATCAGTTTTTCTGCAGTCTCATAAAAGGGTTTAGAGTAGGCTCACAAAACAAAAACCTTACAGAGACAACAGACACATCTAAAATAAAGTAATTCAGAGAGGCTAAAAATAAATGGTGGGACAAAAGTGTACCAGATAAATGGAAAGAAAAATTGAGCAGATGTAATGGTCCCAATAACAGACTAATAAAATTCAAGTCCCCAAACATTAAATATGACAAAGGACACATTTTAGTGCTAAAAGCCACAAACCACAGTTAAGATAGAATATTTATAAATATATATACCCCAAAGAATACAGCAACCAACTTTATAAAACAGAACTATAGGGGATACAAGGAAACATAGCTAGAAACACACTAACAATAGGGCACTTTAACACACCAATCTCAGCACAAGACAGATCAACTGGCTAAAAAAAAGTGAGGCGGTAAGAGCTCTAAACAACATAATCAGTAGGATATGTCTTATGGAGATACATATATATACATAAAATTAATAACCCAGTATTAGAGACTGCGTGGCACATTCACAAAAACTGGTTATACATTAGGTCACAGAGGAAACATCATAACATCCATTGAGTAGAAATAAAACCAACAGCACTTTCTGATCACAGCATAATAAAACTAGAATTTACTAACAAAAACAAAAATCAGGCCATTCTAACATGGAACTGTTCTAACAGGGCTATTGTTACAACATGGTAAAATATATATACCTTAGTTGTAAAGCTAGTATCTTATTTAGTAGAGAAGCAGTACATGTATTCCTGCTAAGATCTGGAATCAGCAAGCATGCCTAGTATCTCACTGCTTTGCAGCATTGAATTATAGGATTAGCCATGCAGTTTGACGAGAGGAAGCATAAGAGTAGATAAAGAAGAAAAACTAGCTCTATTTGTGAATGACTTAATGGTATTACCTGGAAAAGAAATCAATGCTAAAACAGACAAAAAACAAAAAAGAATTGTGTAAGAGCAGGATACAAAATTGATAAATAAAAAAAATAGTTTTCGTAGATACAAACAGTAAACAATTAGAGGACATAATGGTGGAGGAAAACCCCATTTACAATAGTCAAAAAGGTTCAATACTTAAGAATAAATTTAACAAGAAATGTGTAAAACTGAGGTAAGGGAAAATTTTAAACCCTCCTGAAAGACTCAGAAAAAATCTTGAAAACATTGAAAGATATCCTCTGTTCTTGAATAGGAATACTAAGCATTATAATGTTGTTAGTTCTTTCTAAGTTAATTTACAGATTAAGTGCAATCCCAATAAAAATACTAAAAGTATTGCTTATTTTATGGAGTTAGACAGTTGATAATAAAGTTCATATGGAATATATTCAAGAATAACTAGGAAAAAACTGGGTGAGGAGGAGAAAATTGTGAGTGCCTGGTTATTTTACCATATATTAAAATATACTACAAAGTCTTTATAATTAAAACAGTGGGTACTAGCTCATGAATAGACAAATAGAGCAGTGGAATAGAAGAGAAAGTCCAGTTAGATTGAAATGCATATGGAAATTTAGTATGACGCTATACACAAGAATAAACTCCAAAGGGATTGGGATCAAAATGTAGAAAATGAAACATACCTACCTTGGTGTAGTGAAAGGCTTTCTAACTATTATTTAAATCCAGAGGTAATAAAAGGAAAAGATTGATGAAATTGACTACATATAAAAATTTAAAATTTTGCATGACAAAAAACACCATAAACAAAGTCAAAAGACAGCTGCCAGACTTGGAGAAAATATAACATATACACAAAGAGCCGGTAACCCAAATATATAATACCTTAAAAGTTGAGGGACAAAGACCAAAAACCCAAAGGGAAAATGGGGAAAAGATATGAACCAGTAACTCACACACAAAAAAGATATAAAAATGACTCACAAACATGAAAAAATGTTCATGCAGATTCATTATTAGAGAAATGCAAGTTAAAATGACAGATACCTTTTTTTCTCCTATCAGACTGGCACAAATTTTAAAATATACATTCTTTTGATGAGGCTGAGGGAAGCAGGCATTTTCAGACATTCCTGATGGAAACGTAAATTGATAACAGCCCTCCTCTAGGGAAATTTGGTAATGCCCAACACAAAATTACATAGGCACTTAGCAGTCCCACTTCTAGCAATCTCTACTGAAGATATACCTCCAACAATATGAAAATTTATTATGCATAAGGTTATTCGTTGCAGCATTGTTTGTAATAGCCAATATTTGAAATATCCTAAATATACATACATAGGAGAGTGTTGAAGAAATTATAGGACATCCACAGAGTGCAGTATTGTGTAGCTGTGCTAAAGGATAAGGAAGGATGAACCAATAGAGAGATTTCTAGGAAATACTGTTACGTGACAAAAGCAAAGCCCAGAAGCGTACGTTACCCTTCATGTAAAAAAGAAGTTTCACTGGGTATCAATTTATTGGCTCTCATCTAAAAGTGTACCCTTTTTGCCTGCTCTGTAAAAATGAGTCTCAGCTCTTTAAATATTTTTCCTTTCCCAACTGGCACAGTATTAAGCTTTGTCAGTAAAGGGCACAGGAGAGACTTTGCATGAGGAAGGAGTTCTGCTTCTTGGTGCCGTGTGCTGGCTCAGCAGGGTCCTGCAGCGCACACAGCTTCCCCAGCATCCAGCTCCCGCAGTACCCGGCAGTCAGTAACACAGAGCTTTCCCTGCCACTCCACTCCCCTTGAAACCTCCCTGGAAAAGCTTTTCCTGGCACCCTTGAGGGAGATTTCCAGCAGGTTCCACTGATGCACCCTAGCAACTTCTCTGCCATTCAGCAAGTCACAGCCATTCCCTCTCCAACAAGGTCTGGCTCTCAGTCCTGGGGGAAGAAAAGGGAGCCTTCCTTGGGTATTCTTTCTTAGCGCAAGGGGTAGGGTTCGTTGTATCTGCTATTCCTGTATTCTCTAGCGTTCTCTACTTCTTACTTGCCAGTCCCTCATTACTCCAACCCTCTGTTAAAAGTTAATAATTCTTCAGATTAAGCTTTCTCTGTTCAAATTACTGTTTAGTTTTTTTCTCCTAATTGAACTCAGACTGACACAAAAAGGAATATAAGAAAATACATAGGTATCTATGTATTTGAACAAAAGAAATGGAGAGGGTAAACCAGAACTGTAGAGATTGGTGGCCTGCGGTGGGTGGGTAGGAAAGGGGTGGAAAGAAAGGAGGAGATAGGTACAGGTTAGTGGTCGGGACAAAGAGGGAATGATACTTCTCTGAATATGTATACTTCTTATAACTCTCTTAGAATCATAGTAGTGTTTCACATATCTTTTACACAACCCCAAAGTAATCAGACAATTAAAACCAGCCAAGATATAGGGGGAGACCCAAAATAGAATGTGAAAACTAACAAATGCGTCTATTTGTGTTACAAATGACTAGCATAACAACACTGAAGAGAATTAGGAAGAAAGATCTAATTTGATTCTGTATAAAAGTGTACTTGGATTCGGTGTTGTAAGGCTGAAGACAAAAAGAGCTACTAATTATTAGTGTTTTTCACAGGGGTGTAGGTTAGCAATTCTGAAACCATGTTTTTTTAAAGAACCGAATGTGTAAGTGAAAAGATTAGAGATAAAGGGAGCTGGGTTTCTCACTTGTGGAGAAAAGTTATAAACAAGGAAAGGTTGAAGGCTAAAATGAATCCTGATTTTAGTTTGGGATTAGAAGTATTAGTATAAACTCAATGGCTTTAAAAATATATAACAGAGTATTGGGTTAAATAAACTACATTATTGAAGTTAAAAAATATGTAAACAGAAAAATACGGAAACACAGATATTTGTACATGTGTGGTTTAGTATATATATGTATGTTTCGTACCTCTCTCTGCTGAGAGTCCTGGAAGCAGTGACTGCAGTAACAATGAGAACACCTCGTGCTCAGGTACAGGTGTCTAAACCTCTCTCCAGTGAAGGAACTAGGGCTCCTAGGAGAAGTGGTTGGATTCCAGGGCTGAGACACGAAAATACAGGGTGAGCCTTGAGCATCTTCTGTGGTGCCAGAAAGTAAGGAAATGTTTAACAAAAAAAAAAAAATGATGACTTGTTGAAAGAACAGAGCCAACTTGAAGGAGCTCCTAGTGGCCAAAACTAGAATAATTTGAGCAACAGAGTAACAATAGTATTAGATTTTAACCTGTAGAATAAAGTAAATATTTATGAGTTCATACTAATAATATAAATAACCAAAGAAATAAATAAATGGGAAGAAAGAGGCAGGTCTTCCTCATAATACCAATGAATAAATGTTAAAGGAGGAAAATAGAGAGTCACTGTTAGGTATAAACCGCAGTAATAAGTGTTGTAGACAAAATCTACTGGTGAATGCTAAAATTCCTGGAGGAAAGTTTGAGGAGAAACAAGATTTGCATAGTCTCAAAGTATCTCACCCCAAACACTTATCAGGGACAAAGGAAAAGAAAATATCTTTCTAGTGTAGGAACCTGGCAGACAGGAGCTTAACCAAGGTAAATATCTACAAGAATAAGACATACTAATACTAACATTATGAACTTCAGGAGGATACAGTGAGAAGGAAAACATCATTCTTGTGGTATTCTTGTCAAAAGTTTATAAGCTTACTCCAATCAGGCAACAGCAATTAAACCCAAATTGAAGGACTTTCTATAAAAACACTGATTAGGGCTCTTTGAAAGTGTCAAGGTCATAAAAGACAGAGAGACTGAGGAACTGTAAAAGACTGGAGGGGAAAGGAGGAATAAGAAATGCAATGTGGTGTCTGAATAGGATCCTGGGACAAAAAAAAGAGGCACTAAAGTTAAAAATTTGTGAAATTCAAAAAAGTTCTTTAGTTAATAATACTGTATTAATGTTAATTTCCTGGTCTTGATAATTATTCTATGAACATGTAAGATGTTAACAGGGAAAGCCAGGTAAGAGATATAAGGGAATTCTTTGTACTATTTTTGCAGCCTTTCTTTAAGTCTAAAATTAGTTCAGAATAAAAAGCTAAATATTAAAGATATTTTTGAAGCCCCAGTAAAGAATGTTGAAGTTTGATTTTTCTTGTAACAGGGTTAGAAAGAGACTTCTGGAACACCGGGAAGAAACCATAACGATAGACCGGGTCTGCAGACAAGAAACATTTGCTTATGAGATGGTAAAAGTCTTATCTTTTCTACCTTTTCCCATGAAACAAACTCTCATTGATGTTAGTGATGACTGTATGGTGGCTTTATATTGGATGTGCTTAGTTGGAAACAAATTAGAGAAACTTCACTGGGACTGGGAACTAGTAGGAGAAAAAGACCGATAAAATTCAAGCGATGGGGAGTTCCCTGGCAGTCCAATGGTTAGGACTCCACTTTCACTGCCGAGGGCACAGATTCGATCCCTGGTCAGGGAACTAAGATCCCGCAAGCCGTGCAGTGCAGCCAAAAAAAAAAAAGAAAAAAAATTCAAGTGATGGCACATTTTCCTCTCAGATCTCTGCCTTTATTTTTGCTTTTACTTTGGTCTTGCCCTCTGTATTAGTCTAATTTCATGCCTTTCACCACCCTCTTTCTGATATTTTTGTTCTGCTCCTGATTTTGGTTTAACTATATTCTTTTCTAATCCATTATTTCATAGCTAAAACCCTCAGAATAATTTAAGATGATGAATAATGAGGAATTAAGTGTTAGTAGACATGATAGGTTCATTCAGTACATGTTCTTGACAACTTATTACGAGCCAAATGCTGTTTTAGGCACTTAATAGTGCAGAAGAGCATCTGTTTTCTCTCTCACTCATTTTTATAATTCTGGTAAAATTTACGTAACATAAAATTTAACATTTTAACCATTTTAAACGTTCATTTAAGTGGCATTAAGTACATTCACAATGCTGTGTAAGCATCACCACTATTTTCTGAACTTTTTCATCATCCCAAACAAATTCTATACCTATTAACACCAACTCCCCATTCTCCCTTACCCCAGCCCCTGGTAACCTCTGTTCCACTTTCCATTTCTGTGGATTTGCCGATTATAAATATTTCATATAAGTAGAATCATGCAGTATTTGTCCTTTTGTATCTGGCCTGTTGTACTTACTATAATGTTTTAATGGTTCCTCCGTGCGGTAGCATGCATGAGAACTTCATTACTTTTTATGGCTGAATAATATTCCATTGTATGGATATACCACATTTTGTTTATTCTTTCATCTGTTGTTGTGGACATTTGGGTAATTGCTTCCTTTTGGCTATCGTAAATAATGCTGTAATGAACATTAGTGTACAAGTTCTGTTTGAGTCCATTTTCAGCTCTTTTCAGTATATACCAAGGAGTGGAATTGCTTGGTCATATGGTAATTCTAGGTTTAACATTTTGAGGAACTACCAAACTGTTTTCCACAGGGGTTGAATTATTTTATATTCCCACCAGCAATGCAGGAGTGTTTCAGTTTCTCCACATTCTTGTCAACATTTGTTATTTTCTAGGCTTTGATAATAGCCATCTTAATGGGTGTGAAGTGGTATTCATTATGGTTTTGATTTGCATTTCCCTAATGATTATTGATGTTGGGCATCTTTTCATGTGCTTTTTGGCCATTCGTATACTTTCTTTGGAGAAAGGTCTATTCAAGTCCTTTGAGTCCTTTGCCAGTATTTAAATTGGCTTGTTTGTCTCTTTGTTTTTGAGTTGTGAGTTCTTTGTATGTTCTGGATACTAGACACTTACCATATGTATAACTTTAAAATATTTTCTTCCATTCTGTGGATTGCCTTTTTACTCTCTTGATAGTGTCCTTTGATGTACAAAAGTTTTAAAATTTGATAAAATACAATTTATCTGTTTTTTTTCTTTCATTATTTGTGCTTTTGGTGTCATACTTAAGAAACAATCGCCAAATCCAACGTCATGAAGATTTTATTTTACCCTGTTTTCTTATAAGAGTTTTATAGTTTTAGCTCTTAAGTTGTTGATCCATTTCTAGTTAATTTTTATGTATGGTATAAGGGAAAGGTTCAACTTCATTCTTCTGCATGTGGATATTCAGTTTTCCCAGCACAAAAGACTGCCCTTTCCCTATTGAGTGGTTTTGGTACCTTTATTAAAAGTCAGTTGACCAAATAAGGTTTATTTCTGAGTTCTCTATTCTATTTCATTGGTCTGTATGTCTGTCCATATCCTGGTACCACATTGTTTTGATTACTGTGGCTTTGTGGTCATTTTTGAAATTTGGAAATGTTAGTCTTCCAGTTTTGTTCTTTTTCAAAATTGTTTTCATTATTCATGGTCCCTTGAAATTCCATACGAATTTTAGGATGAGTTTTTCTATTTCTGTAATAAGAACAGAAAAAGCATTGAGGTTTTGATAGGGATTGCATAAAATCTTTATATTGTTTTGGGTAGCATTGTCACCTTAACGATTATGTCTTCCAATCCATGAACAAAAGATGTCTTTCAGTTTGTTTAGGTTGTCTTTAATTTTGTTCAGCAACATTTTGTAGTTTTTGTGTGTGTACAAGTCTTTCATCTCCTTTGTTAAATTGTTTACTAAGTATTTTATTTCTTTCCTTGCTATTTTAAATGGAATTGTTTTCTTAATATTCTTTTCAAATTGTTCATTGCTATTGTATAGAAATACAACTGATTTTTGTGTTGGTTTTATATCCTACAACTTTGCTAAATTTATTAGCTCTAACAGGATTTTTTTTGTGTGTGAGTTCTTTAGGATTTTTTTCGTAGAAGATCATGCATGTCATCTGCAGAGATAACTTTATTCTTTTCCAATTTGGTTGCTCACTTGACCTGTCCTCCTTCCTTCCTCCCTCCCTCCCTCCCTTCCTTCCTCCCTTCCTTCCTTCCTTCCTTTTCCCCCTAATTTCTCTGGCTAGAATTTCTCTAGTACTTTGTTGAATAGAAGTGGCAGAAGTGTACAACCTTATCAATCTTTAACTATTAGAGTATTAGTTTAGCTGTGGGCTTTTCATATATGACTTTTATCATATTGAGTAAGTTCCCTTTGATTCCTATTTTATTTAATGTTTTTATCAAGAAAGGGTATTGGATTTTGTCAAATGTTTTTTCTGCATCAATTGAGGTGATGTGTTGTTTTCCATCATTCTGTTAGTGTCGTATATTACATTGATTTGCATTTGTTGAACTACCCTTGCATCCTGAGGATGAATCCCCCTTGGTTGTGATATGTGATCCCTTTTATATGCTGCTGAACTTGTTTTGCTAGTATTTGGTTGAGAATTTTTATATTTATATTTATAAGGATTGTTGGCCTGTAGTTTTCTCATAGTGTCTTTGTCTGACTTTGGTATCAGAGTATGCTGATCTCATAGAATGAGTTGGGAAGTATTCCCTCCTATTCAGATTTTTTGGAGGACTTCAGGAAGGATTGATAAATTCACCAGTGAAGCCATCTGGTCCTGGGCTTTTCTTTGTTAGGAGGTTTTTAATTTCTGATTTAATTTTCTTACTTGTTACAGGTCTATTCATATTTTCTGTTTCTTCTTGAGTTAGTTTTGATTATTTCCTTCCTTCTGCTAGCTTTGGGTTTAGTTTTCTTTTTCTGGTTCCTTAGGTTATTGGTTTGAGATTGTTCTTTTCTAATGTAGATGTTTAGAGCTGTAAGTTTCCCTCTTTGAACTGCTTTTGCTGCATCCCATAAGTTTCTTATGTTGTGTTTTTGTTTTCATTTGTTTCAAGGTATTTTGTAATTTCCCTTGTGATTTCTTTTTTGACCCTTTGGTTGTTTAAAAGCATGCTGTTTAATTTCTACATGGAATTTTTCAGTTTTCCTCCTGTTACTGATTTCTAGTTTCATTCCATTGTGATCAGAAATGATACTTTTTAAAAAAATTTGTTTATTTTATTTATTTACTTTTGGCTGTGTTGGGTCTTCGTTGCTGCATGCGGGCTTTCTCTAGTTGCAGCAAGTGGGGGCTACTCTTTGTTGCGGTGCACGGGCTTTTCATTGCGGTGGCTTCTCTTGTTGCGGAGCACAGGCTCTAGGCCCTCGGGCTTCAGTAGTTGTGGCACATGGGCTCAGTAGTTGTGGTTCACGGGCTCTAGAGCTCAGGCTCAGTAGTTGTGGTGCATGGGCTTCGTTGCTCCACGGTATGTGGGATCTTCCTGGACCAGGGCTCAAACCCGTGTCCCCTGCATTGGCAGGTGGATTCTTAACCACTGCGCCACCAGGGAAGTCCCAGAAATGATACTTTTAATGATTTTAATTTTTTAAATATATTAAGACTTGGTGGTCTGTCCTAGAGAATGGTCCCTGTGCCCTTGAAAAGAATGTATATTCTGCTATTGTTGGATAGAGTGTTCTATATATGTCTGTTAGTTCTAACTGGTTTATAGTGTTGTTCAAGTCTTCTATCTCCTTATTAATTTTCCATATGGATGTTCTACTTATTTGTTGAGAGTGAGGTATTGAAATCTCCAAGTATTATTGTAGAAACCATCTGTTTTCTCTTCAGTTCTCACTTTATATCTTGTGAAGTTCTATTGTTAGCTGCATATGTTTATAAGTATTGTATCTTGCTGGATTGTATCTTTTCTCAATATATAATGTCCTTCTTTGTCTCTTGTAACCTTTCTTTGACTTAAAGTCTATTTTGTCTGACAGTAATATAGCCCCCTCAGCTTTCTTTCGGTTACTATTTGTATGGAATATCTTTTTCCATCTTTTACTTTCAGTCTCTTTGTGTCTTCATATCTAAAGTGAGTCTGTTGTAGAGAGTGCATAGATGGATCTAGTTTTATCCAACCTGCCAATCTTCTGCCTTCTTAATAGGAGAGTTTAGTCCATTTACATTTAGAGTAATTACTGATGAGGATTTACCTCTGCTATTTAGCTATTTGTATGTCATATATGTTTTTTGTTCTTCAGTTCTTCCATTACTTCCATTCAGTTTGTATTTAACTGAATTTTTGTGGTGTATCCTTTTGATTCCGTTCTGTTTTCCTTCTGTATGTGTTGTTATTTTCTTAGTGGTTACCTTGCAGATTAAAAGTAACTTCTTAAACATAGAACAACCTAGTTTTAGTAATACCAACTTTTTCAGTAGTGTGTGTGTGTGTGTGTGTGTGTGTGTGTGTATAGTCCTATACCTCTCCGTCTCTTTCCTTTATATGGTGATTGTCACAGGTAACATCTTTATATATTATGTGTCTGTTAACATAATTTATAAATATTGTTTTAGGCTTTTGCTTTTGAAATCACATAGGGAAAAAGAGAAGGTACAAACCAAAAGTACAGTAATTCTGACTTTTATAATTACTTATGTTTTTACCTTTACCAATGTTCCTTATTTCTTATAGATTCAAGTTACTGTCTAGTGTCTTCATCTCAGGCTGAAGAATTCTCTTTAACATTTTCTTATAGGGCAGGTCTACTGGTAATGAACTCCCTCAGCTTTTGTTTATCTGAAAATGGCTTAGTTTCTCCTTTATTCCTGAAGGCTAGTTTTGCAGGGTGTAGAATTCTTGGTTGACTGTTTTGTTTTTTTTTTTCATGACTTTAAATATATCATTGCACTGCCTTCTTGTCTCCATGGTTACTGGTGAGAAACCATCTTTTTTTAAAAAATGTTTGTTTGTTTGTTTGTTTATTATTTTTGGCTGTGCCGGGTCTTAGTTGTGGCATGCGGACTCTTAGTTGCAACATGCGGACTCTTAGTTGCGGCATGTGGACTTCTTAGTTGTGGCATGTGGACTTTTTAGTTGCGGCATCCCTGCGGGATCTAGTTCCCTTACCAGGGACCGAACCCGGGCCCCCTGCCTTGAGAGCGTGGAGTCTTACCCACTGGACCACCAGGGAAGTCCCGAGAAATCATCTTTTAATCTTATTGAGGAACCTGATTTCCATTAGTTCTTTGTTTATGGTTTCCTTTAGCTAATTGAGTGCGTTTAAGACAGCTGATTTAACATCTTAGACTAGTAATTTCAGTGTTTGGGCTTCCTCAATGGTAGTGTCTGTCAAATTCTTTTTTTTCTTGTGAATGGGCAATATTTTCTTGTTTCTTTGTGTATTTTATAAGTTTTTGTTGAGAACTAGACATTCTGAGTGTGTTTTTTACTTGTTGAGAGCTGGAGCTGTTTGTGACATTTCCAAACTATTTTTCCAACGTGTAGTCCTTGTTGTGTACAGGCATACCGTATTTTGTTGCACTTTACTTGATTATGCTTCACAGATACTGTGTTTTTTTTTTTTACAAAATGAAGGTTTGTGGTAACCCTCCATTGAGCAAGTCTATTGGCACCATTTTTCCAACAGCATTTGCTCACTTGATGTCTGTCACATTTTGGTAATTCCCACAATATTTCAAACTTTTTCATTATATTTATTTTGGTGATCTATGATCAGTGAACATTGACATTATTACTACAACTTGTTGAGGCTCAGAAGATAGCATTTTTTAGCAACAAAGTGTTTTAAATTACAGTCTGTACATTGTTTTTGGGGGCATAATGCTATTATTGCACACTTAATAGACTACAGTATAGTGTAAATATAACTTATGTGCATTGGGAAACCAGAAAATTCATATGATTCACTTCATTGCAGTATTTGTTACTGCGGTGGTCTGGAGGTGAACCTGTGATATCTCCAAGGTATGCCTGTATGGTCACTGATGTTTCTGATTAATTATCACTTTGGTCAGCCAGTGACCTGACCAAGATTTCCTTAAATGTCTGACTCCACAAAGGGTCCTGTGTCTTTAAATTTTCCAGTGGATGCTGCTGGGGGAAGCCACTGCTGGTAAAACTGAAGGCAAGTATCTGCACCAGGCCCTCAGGGCATTGCCAGACCAACCAAATCACACTACCCCCAGTTTTTGGAGAACAAGATCCCACTGCTCGTCCTGGTGTCGGCCACCTTTTCCAAGACCACAGGCTGCTGTCTCCACATCTGCAACAGGGCTAAATGATGGTAGTTCTTAGCCCATGGTAGTTAGTTTATACCCTCTGCTAACCTAGGAAAGATCAGCAGCTTGCTCCTTCATCAGGCACTGACCTGGTTGATACAAGTGTCTGATCAGGTTCCAGAGTGCCAAAATAGTTGATTCCAGTCTCTTTCCATCTTAATGGTTGCTTTGCTGGAGGGACTGATCCCCTAGAGCTTCCTGCTGTGCCATTTTGCACAATGTCACTACCACCTGTTTTTAAAACATCTTTTGCACCTTTACTTCTTAACCAGTCCTCCCTGGTGGCCTCTATTTTATAGTTATTAAGCACATATAAAAGAGAGTGTGATGTATTGATGGATTAAAGATGTGACAGTGTAGTAAAAAACGGGTTTTAGAGTCAAACAGATTTGTATTTGTATTCTAACTCTGATTTACCTTGGGTAAATTGGTGAACCTAAGCTTCATCTGTCAAATAGCTCTCATGATAATATGAGAAGAGGTATGTAAAAGTGTTAGTAACTGCCAGTATTAGACCAACATTAGGTGATACTCCTGTTTAATCATCAGTTGCTAAGCACTTAGTGCCAAATGTCTTATTAGATGCTTTATTATACATTTCCAGCAACCATTCTGTAAAATAAGTATTTTCTGTTTTTTATAGATGATGAAACTAAAGCTTAGAGAGGTTTTTAACAATTTTCTTGAAATGGAATTAGGAGTCAAACCCAGGGCTGACTCAAGCCCTTGCTTATAGCCCTTATTCTACACTGCCTCTAATCTGGGTCACAGTGTCTGATTTTAATGTCTTTATTAACTTGTTTTCCTTCTTCAGGAGTCACATGCCATAGGAAAAAAGCCTGAAAATCCAGCAGACATGATTGAAGAAGGAGAGCTTATCCTATCTGTGAATATCTTGTACCCTGTTATATTTCATAAGGTCAGTAGTAAAACCTTTTGGATTCACAGATAATATGAGTGACTTTTGTCAAAGAATTTAATTATTTGAAGTTTAATTATTTGAACCTTATTTGAACCAAAATAAATGCAAGCATATGCTGTCTCATATGACATTCTGTCTATATTCTTGGGTTCTTTTTTATATAAGGAATATGGTAAATAAGGTCAGATTTCAAATTATCTCTTGAGTAATAGGATTACAGTTACAGCGTTGGAATGTATACCTGATTTCTGTATTAGTAGCAACTGGAAGTGTATGTAAATCCACAGTGATTCTGAAAATATGTATTCTTGAGGATTGTTTTTTTTTTTTTTGCAGAAAAACTGGTGAAGGAAAGGGGTGGGGTTTTTTTTCACCAATTCAAAATTCTTGGGAAGTTATTGAACTAGCTAAAGACAGCTCTTCTTAGATGAAAATGCAGAAAGTTAACAGGTCAGGGGTATCCAGGAATTTCTTAAGAATCTCTAATAAAGAGAACTCTATCCCAGCCCAGAGTGTATATATTCTTGATTCTCCAAATACATGTATCATAAACTTTGATAAGGTTTCATTGAAATATTACTCTACATAAATTGCACTTGTGAATAAATAGACTTTTATGAATCATCTGGGAAGTAGTACTAATTACTTTGTTTGATTAAGATCTCAAATTATCAATCAAAATAAAGCAAAACAAAACCAATAAAACCAAACCTCTGCATTTATAACATGCGGGTAGTGTATAGATTGCTTGACTTCAATGAGGTAACTTCCAGGAAAATTTAAAAGACAGTGAAGTTATATTCCAAAGGTGCTTCATGTTAATGTCACTTTAGTAGCATCTTGATTATAAAATTTAGCTTAAACTAAAAAAGTTTTATTGCCAAGTGTATTAGTCCATTCTGGCTGCTATAACAAACTAGCACAGACTGGGTACCTTATAAGCAACAGAAACTTGTTTCTCACAGTTCTCGAGGCTGGAAGTCTGAGATCAGCATGCCAGCATCTAGTGAGGGTCCTCTTCTGGGTTACATACTTCTTTTTTATAAGGGCACTAATCTCATTCATGAGGGTTCCACCCTCATGACCTAATCACCCTCAAAGGCCCCACCTCCTAACACCATCACATTGGGTCTTAAGATTCCAGTGTGTGAATTTTGGACAAACATGAGCAGTCAGACCACAGCACCAAGTGTCTCAATTGTACTCATAGGATTTTAATTTATGGAGGTGACTGAGTGACAGCACTAGAGGCCAGCGCCATTGAAAGATTTTTATTGTTTACATTTCCTGAGGGGAAAGGGTATGCCACATCATGCAGGGCCACAGGGGGAGCACCAGTATCAGTCAGGAGGCAAGGGAAAAGCATAGGCCACAGCCTTTATTGGGTTTCCATGGGAAAGGCATGGCAGGGCAGAGTAAACAGTTTAGGATTGGCTATCTTGAATAATTCCAGTGGGCTCTGGGCTATCAGGCTGTCCCTAGTTTCTGGTACCTGGCTCTGGATTGACTTAGGACAGGGGAAATATCGGCTTGGTATATGAGAGTTAGATAAAAGAGATGGTTTTAGAGTAAGGGCTCTGGATCACAGGGGAGATGTAAACAACCTTGGCGATTAGTTTGGAGCTATAATTAATCGATGCTGAGTAGACAAATGCAGAATCTAAGAAAACACAGGACACCATATTATGGGAATAACTTAAAGTAAGAAAACAAGTAACTTAATTTAGATCTGGTCATGACAGGATTTATAGTTTAATTGCTTTGTCTCTAAGTGAACACTGATTTATTTACTGTCTGACTCGTAGCACAAAGAACACAAACCATACCAGACGATGCTGGTATTGGGCAGTCAAAAGCTCACGGAACTGAGGGATTCAATTTGCTGTGTCAGTGACCTCCAGATTGGTGGGGAATTCAGCAACACTCCTGACCAAGCCCCTGAGCACATCAGCAAAGTAAGGTGATTTTTTTTTTCTAACACTCATAAAACAAGAGGAAATAATAATAATAAGCTAAGGAAATAGTGATTTTAGGTGAACAGGCTCATAAACATTCTGGTGAATGCTTTCTTCTTCTATGCCATTCCATCAAGCTCATCTCTTCCCTTCTATTTTTTTTTTAAATTTATTTATTGATTGATTGATTTTTGGCTGTGTTGGGTCTTCGTTGCTGTGCTCAGGCTTTCTCCAGTTATGGCGAGCGGGCGCCACTCTTCATTGCAGTGTGCGGGCTTCTCATTGCGGTGGCTTCTCTTTTGTTGCTTCGTACGGGCTCTAGCCGCACGGACTTCAGTAGTTGTGGCACGTGGGCTCAGTAGTTGTGGCTTGTGGGCTCTAGAGTGCAGGCTCAATAGTTGTGCCGCATGGGCTTATTTGCTCTGCGGCATGTGGGATCTTCCTGGACCAGGGCTCGAACCTGTGTCCCCTGCATTGGCAGGTGGATTCTTAACCACTGCGTCACCAGGGAAGTCCCTCTTCCCTTCTTTTTGTCATCAAGACCTTTTTAAAGATGAGGCTATATTCAGTTTTGATTTCTTCATCTCCCATTTATTTCTCAACCATTTTCTGTACACTCTTCTTTCTAAGGTCATAGGACCACCTAATTTTCTAACCAATAGGTCTCTGTTCCACGTTCATACACTTTGACCTCACTGTAGCATTGGAATTTGCTGTTCACTCTCTTCTCTTTCAAACTCTGTATGAGTTTGTCTGTCATAACTGCCCCCAGCGAAGCGTTGGAGTCCACCCAAGAGCATCAGTGCCCATAGAAGAACCTGTTAGTTCAAGGATTGAAGCAAACAGGGACGTAATATCTGGTGATGGTCCTTGCTGGTGTTTCCCAGGGTGCTGCTCTCAAAAGGACAGAGAAACCCTGCATACTCATTGGATCAGGATAGAAAGGACCTAAGTGGCAGACGGGCCACCCACAGTTTCCAGAAGGGATTGCTTACTCAATAACAGTAGGGCCTTGATCCTTCTGAATTTCATCATAGAGCAAGCTTGACCTAATTCTGTTACCTGGTACAACTCTGGCAGAGGACCTCAGATTTACTGGCATACTTAAGAAGGGCAGCATCTCCTGTAGATCACTAAGAAGATGTTGGAACAACTAGAATGGAGATAAGAGTTTGGACAAGAACCATCACAATCTCTTCTTTTTGCTCATTCCTTTATCACCAGCCATACAGATGTTATTATAACTTAGGTTTCATCTTAATTCTTATTCTAAATTGTTCTTCTGGGCTTTTCCCCCAGTTTTCATGGTTTTAAGTGTACTCCAATCTCTGTAAATCTCTTTCTCTCTTGGTTTCCAAACCCATTATTTGTAAGCGTCACTGGGCATTCTCACTTAGCCTCAGTGCTGCCCGGCATTTTTACCACCTCTCTATAGTCGATACACTCTGCCACTTTTCAAGGTAACTGTTTTATTCCTTCTGAAACTGCCAGCATCCTTTCCTTGTGGCTTACCTTCAGCTGAAAACCTTGCTGTTAATTTCACTGAGAAAATAAGTTACCAGAAAAGAATTTTCCATTGTCTTTTACCTACATTTACCCATTTGCCCATGCAATTCTGCCTTCACACCTGTTACAATGGATGGGCTAAACCTGCTGCTATCAAAAGCCAATGTAGGTGTCTACTGGATTCCATCCCCCATTGCATAACCAAGGACTTTGTTCTTGTATTTATCCCCTCTTCCCTGCATCATCAGTTTTTTCCATTCTGTTGGCTGTCCCATTAGTACACAAGTGGGCGGTAATATCTCCCATCTCCCATTCTAAACCTCTTCTTGATCCTGTATCTTCCTCTAGCTGCCATCTCATCGTTCTGCTTTCTTCTCGGTAAACTGACTCAAGAGTTAATGAGTTAATAATAAGAAGAATTAATAATAGTACCTCAATTCATTGTTTCTCTTTTTCTCCCCCCACTTTGTCTTACACTCACTTTTATTCATCACCACTCCACCAAAATCACTTTACTAATGCCACCATAGACTTAGTTCTCATCTTATTTGACCTCTCATCAGCATGTGACACAATTGAATATTCCTTCTTACTTGAAACACTTTCTTTACTTGGCTTTTAAGATGTTACACCCACTGGGACTTCCCTGGTGGCGCACTGATTAAGAATCTACCTGCCAATGCAGGGGACACGGGTTCGATCCCTGGTCCGGGAAGATCCCACATGCTGCGGAGCAACTAAACCCGTGTGCCACAACTACTGAAGCCTGTGCTCTAGGGCCTGTGAGCCACAACTACTGAGCCCATGTGCCACAACTACTGAAGCCCACGGACCTAGAGCCCATGCTCCGCGACAAGAGAAGCCACCACAATGAGAAGGCTGCGCACCGCAACGAAGGGTAGCCCTGGCTCGCCACAACTAGAGAAAGCCCATGCGCAGCAAGGAAGACCCAGTGCAGCCAAAAATAAATAAATTTATTTATTTAAAAAAAAAAGATGTTACACCCACCTAATTTTCTTCCTGTCTGACTTTAATTCCTCTGCTGGATGCTTCTCATCCTCCTGACTTGTAAATGTTATGAAGCCCTTTGAATCAATCCTCAGACCTCTCCTCTGTGTATACTCCCTAGGCGATCTCATCCAGATTCCTAGCCCAGATTTTCATCTCCAATCCCAACATCTTCTCTGAACTCCAGACTTATTTTTTCCAACTGCCTCCTTGACAATTACTGAATGTCTAATAGACATTTCAAACTTAATTTGTTCAAAAACAGACTCTAGTTCTCTCTTCTTCCTCAAATCTGTACTTTCCCCAGTGTTCCCATCTCAGTAAATACACTCATTCTACACCTGGTTACTTAAGCTAAAAACCTTGGAGTCATCTTTGCTTCCTTTTCATCCCACATTGAAGGCATCAGCAAGTGCTTTGGCTCTACTTTCAAATTATATTTAGGATCTGCCCATGTCTCTGCTCCTTCACAGGTACCAGGCTGGTTAAATCACCATCATCTCTTGCCTGGACTGTTGCAGTAGCCTAGTGACTGTTCCTCCTGCCCCTTTGCACACTTCTGTTTCTCCTTTATACCAGCCAGATGATCCTGTAAAGTATCAGTCAGATCCTGTTGCTTTTCAGCTTGAAAGTCTATAGTGGCTTTCTCTTATATCTAGAATAAAATACAAAGTCCTTACTGTGGTCCATTATCTGGTCCTGTCTGCCTCCCAGCTTCATATGCTAACACCCTCTTTGTCACTTGTTGCCTTCAAACAACCTGCCATTCTTGCTCTTTCTCTTGTATGCTAAGCAGGGTCCTGCTCAGAGCCTTTGTATCTTATGTTCCTTCACCCTGGAGTGTTCTTCACCAGGTATTCAGATGACTCACTCCCTCATTTCTTCTTCTTTTAGATGTTGCCTCGACAGAGAGGTCTTTCCCTGTATTAGTATTCTCTTCCCCGACATGCTAATAACACTCATCACTACCTAACATCATGTTATATATTTGTCTGTCTTCCTTCCCTTGAATCATGAGGGCAGGGACTGTGTTTTGTTCAGTGATGTGTTCCTGTGATGATGTGTGACACAGAGGAAGTGCCCAAGTCTTTGCTGAATAAATGAACCCAGATACCTCAAGCTCAGTTAGTCTTAAACTCATTATTCTACCATCTCCCTTTTTCTTCAGATGAAACTCTCCCTTTCCGTTGCTGTTTATCCTGCCATAATAGCTCCAGACTCTTTTTTTCCACTGCTGTATGCTTTAGTTTGGGCCCTCAGCATCTTCTCCTGGAACTATTATAGAGACTTCTTAACTGGTTTCCCCACCTTTAGACTGTCCCATACCTGCCACTCAAGATGTCTCTCAAAGACAGATCGAACACCAGGAGTGAACTGTAAAGTAAGCTGTGGACTTTGGGTGATTATGATGTGTCAGTTTAGGTTCCCCCTTGGTAGCAAATGTACCACTGTGGTGAGTGGTGTTGATAAAGGGGAGGCTGTGCGTGTGGTGGGGGAGGGGTGTGTGGGAGGCCTCTGCACCTCCCTATTTTATGATAAACGTAAAACTGCTCTAAAAGAATAAATCCGTTCTTTTTGAAAACATTTTTTTAAAAAATTGATCCTGTCATTCTCCAATCTAAAAGTCTCAGTGGTTCTCTGTTGCGTGTGGTCAGAGTTCCTTAGGCTGACATATAAGGCCTTTTGTAATGGTGATTCTCAAGTTAACTTTCTATATTGTTCACCCCCTGCTTTTACACCTTATTTTTCAGCCACAATGAATTTATCTGGCACAAGCGTACCATACTTTTTTATGCTCTGAGTGTTTGAACATGGGTGGGAAGCCCTTTCCCTCACTTATTATATGAGATTCTTCTTGACTGTCCTCTGTTTGCCACTCTGGCCCCATTTCGTTTGTCCATTTTAGTGCTTTATAATAATATGCTGATACTATTTGATATGTTTGTCTGTCCCACAAGGCTGGCTGTATTCCAGTCTTTTGGGTGACTGGCATGGAGACCAGCATAGTGTTTGAGTTATATTGAAAGTGGTTTTAAGATATTTGGGTTCTTCAGGTTTGCCAGCTTGGTGCTTTTGAAGGTAAACATTAAAGAGAAACAAGTGGAATCTCAAGGCTGTATGCACACCAGGAAATAGAAGATTTATCTTTTCTTCTAAAAGAGAAGCAGTCTTCTGCAGTTTCTCCAGCCTGTGGGGGAAAAAAGAATAACAAGGTGTAGCTATAAGTTTATAAGATCAATTTAAGAAGAAAAATCTGAATTCACCCTCCTTATTCTGACCATGTCATGACTGCTCACAGCGGTGAGTCAGATCTGGGAATCAGTCTTAGCTCCAGGAATCCTGGAGAGTGTTTTTAACCAGACTTGTTTAGTTTATTGTGTTTGTACATCAGTGCTCATGCCTTCAGCAGCTTTCTAAGCAGGGGACTAAATGACCCATAGTCCTATTTATACATCTGCTGTTTCATTGTTTCTGCCTCTTCCATGTATTAAAATAATATCCTCTGATTATTTAGCACTTATCGTGTGCCAGTTGTATAGTACACTAGTTGATAGTACAGTATCTTTGGAAAGAATTATCACCATTTTACAGGTAAGAAAAAGATGGGTCAAAGCATCGTCATGAGTTACCCGTGTTCAGTAAGCAGTGGTAGAGGCTGGATTCAGACCATTGCCAGCTTGCCTTCAAAGCCCCACGTTCTTTCTTTGCCATGTTGGTACTATGCCTGGCTTTAGACATCTTTCCCTACCCTTTTATTTATTTGGTGAACAAGCACTGAGTGAAAACTTGAGCTGTGCTGTGATTAACGGCAAGATTCTAGTACATGGGCTTTGTGGAATCTTTGCCTGTTCAGGGACCTGTTTCATTTGCCTCCTTGTTCTAAGCTATGTTTTAGAAAGGTGAACTCATAGTTGTTTGGCCTGTGGAAAGATTTTTATTTCAATGATTGGCATTTGTATTTTACAGTGTTTTGTTTTGTTTTTTTAAAAAGTTTTGCCTTGGAAAATTATAAACATACACATGAAAAAGAGAATAGTTTAAGGAGCCCTTATGTACCCATTACAGTTCTCAGCATTTTGCCAGAATTATTTCATCTGTTTGCCCCATGCCATTGTTACACCTAACAAACTGAAAATAGGTCCTTAAGTTATAATGGATTTTTGGACAGGGAGATATTTGGCATGTATTTCACTGGTAATCATGGAACAAATTAGTGACTTGCAGCTCTTGCAGCTGAGGAAATGAGAATCTTATTTCCAGCCAACAAGATTTGAACAAAATACTTTCTTTGATGAATTTGGTGTGTGAGAGGACTAGGAGAATTGGGCCAGTGTATTTAAATCTCTTTTAAAAGCCATGTCTAAAATGTAATGTTTTGCTAATGTTTGTTTTAGACTACAGTAGTTCAAGAATGAAGTGCATTTTTAAAATATATGTATAAAATCAGTGTCAGTATTTTCTGCTCAGGTTTGTTTTTGTTTGTTTTTAATGGTTCTTCAGGTTTTAATGTCTGGTTTATCAATCTTTTTAACGTAGCTCAGATTAGTCAATCTCTTTTTGTCAGTAGTCTCTTAAGGGTCTTACTTAGAGGAACTCCATGAAAATACTTGACACACATATTATTGTTACTTATTATACGTAAAGCCTGGATATAGGAAAAATGGTAACATAAATTTAAGTTGTAAAAATTTTCTTACCCAGCCTTCTCTGACACTTCTTTTCCCCCATTACTATTTTCCTCACAGCAAATCTTAGGAATGTTGCTGAGCTTCTAACGCAGCTGACTTGAAATGATAGCAAGAGAGTACATGATTATTAGATGCTTAAAATGACATATAGATAATGACTTTGTTCAAATGATCATACTAGTTATCCATAGTTACTTTGTTTATAAATTTGAAATAGTAATAGGTGGACCTTTAGGTTACATTAGATTAATAACAGAAGTAACTTCTTATACTTCTTATAGTTTTTCCACGTCAGTTGGTTATTTCCCTCCCTTGCAGCTTAGTCAGCTAAACCAGCTGACAAATAGGGAAACTAGTTAGTTGAGGATCTCTGGTTACCATTGAAAATGAAAATTAACTGATAGTGAGATTACTCACATCTTCTTTTCTAGCCGTTTATATAATGATATAATGAAAAGATTTTTGTTCTTTTAGAGTCCCCCTTCTAATTAATAATTACACCAAAGGTTTTAAACTGCCTGAATCACTTAAGATGAAGTTCTATATGAACATATTTTTATATACACTAAACTTTCTTTGTTTTGTTTCCAAAATAAGGCAGTAGTGATTCTTTCAGAATCTTTATTTTGGACCCTAGCTTACCTCTTTGAAGGTTTAGAAGTATAGTAAGTGGTGTATTTTGTGTTACAGCAGCCAGGCATGGCATTATAGTACGTTATATCCTTTCATCTCTGCAACCACATGGGGAGAACGTATTGGCTTTACTCAGATTTTACACGGGGAAACAGAGGGTCAGGAGATTCAGTTGAGTAGTCTGAGAAGAAATAGCATAACCAGTCTTAGAAGGGTGTCTGACGCCAGTGCCAGGTGATCTGTAAATGGGGGAATGAAGAAAAATAAGAAAGAAAAATCGAAGCTTCGAAGAAGGAGAGAAATTAGGCTATCTTAGGGTGATATTATTTTAATGCCTGAAACTTATATATCTTTTATAGTTCATAAACTGCTTTTGATTCTCACCACAATCCTATAAGATAGCATGGCAGATATTGTACAGGTGAGGAAACTGAGGTCTGAGGAGTAAGTGTAGGAAAAAGACATAGGTCTTCTGACCCTCACCCAGGGGTCTAATTCTAAGCAAATGGTCAAGGACGAGTCTAACAGAGTGGTTCTCAGCGCTGGTTGCACATCTGAATCTCCTCAGGGGGTTGGGAAGATATTGGTGCCTGAGCCACATCATCAGAGATTCTCACTTAATGGATCTGAGGTGAGACTTGGTCTTTGGTATTTTTATGATTCTGTTATAAGGTCAGGATTAAGAGACCACCCCTCTGATGGAAAGTCTGGTAGTCTGAAAGTTGAAACCTGAGGGTTCTATGGTACTTTGGGCAAGATTGCTTGAATAAGAATAGATATTCACATTCTGCCTGCCTAAGAGTTATTGAAAATAGAAAGGGGGAATTTTTATAAAAGCCCATTGAAAATACAAAAAAGGACAGAACAACATAGCTCCATGATCATTGTCATTAACACTGGGGAAACAGCAAAGATGTGGCTTTGTTTAGTTTTTAGTTCTGGTATCCAAAATAACTGTCACTACCGTGTATGCATATAATAAAATAATATTAAAGTTTATTTCATTTCTAATTGGGTTCCTTTCATGAATCTCAGGACAATATACAAATTTAAATCAAACCTAGTGATTACAAAAGGATACAATTGAAAATAGCAGCAAGGATTATGTCTTTATATCTTTATCCCTGGTAACTAACATAATACTTCCCACATAGGAGGTTCCTGTTAAATAATAAATTAATGAACTGAACAGATTCTGTGAAGTTGCATGAGGTTATTGTAAAACATATTAACGTGATTTTATGACACACAAATGTGGAATTAATACTTAGAGCAATTTTATAATTGTTAATACTGTACTTTATCTCAATACCATCTGTTTTCTTTCAGGACCTATATAAATCAGCCTTCTTTTATTTTGAAGGAACATTTTACAATGATAAAAGATACCCTGAATGCAGAGATTTGAGCAGGTATAACTTTCCAAAAATCCTAAAGTCTTTCCTGTTTCTCGTTGTCAAAATAGGGTTATCACCACAAATTCTATTATTGGTCTCTTAAGAATCTTTGCCAAGGAATTATTTTGTTAGATTGTTTTTTGTTTGTTTTGGGGTTAAAAAGTATCCCTCAATTTTTAAAATATTTTCAAAGTTATCTGGTTGGCCTAGGTTATAGTAAGTTAATCAAATTTTTACCCCAAGAAGAAAATTTTCTTACCAAAGACATACATAGACCATTTCAAGATCTTTGCCAGCTATCTAGAATTATTTTTTAAATGTATTATCTGCTGTTTCAGAAATTATAGTAAATCTTGTGTTGAGCCTTAGATACATCTGAAAAAAAAGATTAAATCCCACTTAAACACTTTATTAATCTCTGTTCTTCATGTTTAGGTGATAGTAAATTAATCTTTCACTATTTTTTTCTGCTTGTCCAATGTATACTGTTTGGAGTGGATATGTGTATGTAAGGTTGCTTATGTATATAACATGAAAAATCTATGTCTGACATCATGTTATCTACATAAAAGTATTACCACACTTTTATTATTGGCATCCTGGCAAATAGAGTATATATGTATATTTTTTCTGAGTGTTTATGTAAACTCTTTCATTATAGCCATTTGTATCTATATTCTAATGCAGCAGTTCTCAGACTTGGCCTCCGCACTCCTTTATACTGTAAATAATTGACTCCAAAGAGCTTTTGTTTATGTGGGTTATAGCTGTAAATATTCACTGTATTAGAAATTGAAACTAAGAAATATTTTAAAATATTAACTTAATTTAAATAGTCAAGTTACAGTTACCATTAATAACAATTTTGTGAAAAATAACTTCCAGAACAAAATAAAATAGTGAGAAGAGTGACGTTGTTATACATTTTCCATTCAGTCTGAAGTGATAACGCACATCACATAGCCTCCAGAAAATTGGTGTTTATGAGGGAATAAGAATTGAAAAGAGTTTTAAGATTACCGTAAAGATAAATTTTGACCTCACAAACCTCTGTGGGAGTCTCAGGACCTTACTTTGAGAACGGCTGCTCTAATGGATACAGAAAAATTCAGAGTTCCTTCCTACTTGCAACATGTGTCAGCCACTCTGGTTTTCATTTCAAGTTGGTAGCTGTCCAGTTAATTCGGTGAGCCGGCTTTTGTGAAACATGCAGTTGCAAACCGCTTGGAGCAGTGATACATCCTTACCGTTTTCCTCCTCAGAACCATCATTGAGTGGTCAGAGTCCCATGATAGAGGCTATGGAAAGTTTCAGACTGCTAAGATGGAAGATTTCACCTTCAATGACTTGTGTATTAAACTGGGTTTTCCGTACTTATACTGTCACCAGGGAGACTGTGAACACGTTGTTGTCATTACTGACATAAGGTAAGTGGTAGAACTCAGAACATTTTGTTATTTGTCCTGTTTTCCTTTTCTTTATTTCACAGTATAAAAGCACAGGTAGTTTTGTTTGTTTGAAATAAGAGGAATAAAAGTAATCATCACTGCAGTTTCGTTCAGGAGCAGCAAAAATAACTGCTTGCTATGCAGTGACCAACTCTGCATCCATTTGCATCTTCTATTGTCTGTCTTTCGGAAAATCTGTAATAATTACTTCAGTGATTAACCAGTGTGAGCCATTTGAAATGGTAGAATATGCCAAAAACCAAGAAAAATAACTGAAGCTTCTCCTTTGCCTGAGGACAGTGTTTGACTTCTGTGAGTCTCCATGGGCCCCTTCCTCCATTAAAAAATATTAAAAATTATATTTTATGACAGTGCTGGTATAAAGACAAACAATACAGGCTGGATTTTTATTATAAAAAAAGAAATACTTTACTGTTTATTAAGGGGTTAAAAATCTGTAAATAAAAGTAATTATCTTTGTATATTGGGCAGCTATTATTCAGGTAATAGTCATCCACTTTGTATATCAGATAGGCCCTTTGCTTTGCAAATCTGCAGCTATATTTCTAGGTTTCTTCTCTTTTTGCCAAAATTTGAAGGAGGTAAAAGGGAACTGGGGGAAGAGAAGAGTAATTCTAATATTTGACAAATATGAAGGCTTAATGCTTTGATAAAGATTTAGAGTGGTCAGGAATGAAATAGTCTAAAATGAGATTTAGGGATTAGTTATAAATTTTGTATAGCTGGTACCTCTAATGAATAAGGCTATTCATTTCCTTATTTAGGAAATCTCAATTTATGAAAGACCACTATATAGGAATAAGCCCTGCTCTATCCTTGGCTTGATTTTTTCTGAGAGACGATTCAGATTTTTTTATGGAGCAATGATATACTCATTCTGATGGTTTTAGAAAGTCCCTGCTTCCACTTTTTTGGGGTTTTAGTGACTGGTCTCTAAAAATTTACCTCCCATGCCCTCATTCTCAGGAAGCTACCAGAAGTACTTTACACAAAGAGTAAACCTTGAAAAAGGAACACATGGAATGCAAAGCAGAATAGATAAGACATAAAAGGAACTCTCAGAATGATTGGAAAGGGAAGTCCCAGAATGATGGCTGTAGAACAGACCTAGAGAACAGCTTAGTCCAGAGATTGGAGCAGGACAGGGGACGAAGGAAGCATGTCCTGAGACTCCTAGACCTCCCGTTGGCGTGTAGCCCATTTGGAAAGCATGTTTACCATTCTGTCAGCAAATAGGGAACTGAATTAGTGACAGGTACACTGAAACCTAAGCAAATGCAAACATGAGAGAATTAGTAGCTAGAAAACAAAAGTGTTACACAGTAAAATGAACCTATAGTCAATTCTGTGGTTTAGGGGGATGTTTAATTCATTTGTCATAATTTAAACATTAAATATCTATTTAACCAAAGTTTAGTAGTTCTGCAGAGGGATGTTGAGGAGCTAAATTAAAAAGAGGCAGTTAAAAGAATGGAAAACAGTTGCCTCTAGGGAAGAATTGATGAAGCAAGAGCCAGGAGAGCTCATAAACCTCATAGATTTATATGACTTAAAATTATTTAGGTTTACTTCTTTGATAAAGTGTTAAGTTTTTATAAAATGTTCTGCTTGCTCTTCACTCAAATGAGGGGGAGTGTGCCTCAGTATAAGCATAAGATGGAAGACAGTCGACTTTTTTCTGGTGATCTGAGTCTCCTTACATTTCTTACAGTGTAGGCATATTGCTGTACAGTGTCATTCCTTAAATTCAAGGCAACTTGGAAAAACAATTTACACTTGTTAAGCATTTGCACTGTAGGACTTTCCTAAGGAGTTTTTTAATGTAATTGACTACAAGTAATTTTTATCTTACAGGAGGATTTAATCATTCAGTGCCATTCCATAGTTTAATAGTTGGTAAACTATTAAAAGTTTATTAATCATTTTCTGATGGTGAAGTTAATATATTGCTACCCTTTCTTACTAAAAAAAAAGAAAAATCAAATTTTATAATTATCAGGGGCCTTTAAAATACTGTTGTGCATTCCATTCATTTTTCAGATGAAGAATCTGGGGTCCAGCATGGTTAATGGATTTATCCAAACCCACTAAGCTGATTAGTGGCATAGTGAGAACTGACTCCCACTTAAAATTTCTGAATTCTGACACCTAAAACTAAAGTCCTACCAATTCACATTATAACGGAAGCCAGATTTGGATTTTAATGAGAGCTCTTTTAATAAAAGAAGACCCATGTTTGTAACACAAAACCACTTAATCTAGGTAAAATAGCACTGAGTACACTTGCTCAGACTGTGTACTACGTGTTGAGCAAAGCAGGGATTCTCTGAAGGAGTACATTCAAGAAATGCTGCCTACAGTATTTCCCTCTTAAGAGTCATAGTGCACATGGCCATAAAGGGATTTGGGAAGTTTCCCAGGAAAGAAAACATTGTTTAATCCCAAATGCTCTTTTGGAGAAAGTGTTTTGTGGAACACAATAAATTGAAAAATATACCTACCGTGTTCTTAATTTTGAGGTAAGGATATATTTCATTACGGATCACAAAAATTTGCACTACAATATCATCATTTATTTTTTCATGTACAAAAGGCTTGTGCATCATAATGACTGCCTGGATAGGACACTCTATCCCCTTCTTATCAAGAAGCATTGGCTCTGGACCAGAAAATGTTTTGTTTGTAAAATGTACACAGCTAGGTAAGTGATTCTGTTTTTTTCCTTGAAAAGTATTGGTCTTCAACAGTCAAGTACTTTAGATTTTTGGTATTTCAGTTTTTTTCTGTTTTGAATTGAGGATTTACACTCTGGAATATGAATAATATAAAGGGTTTTATCTAGTACGAAAGCAGTACAAACAGTAGTACAAATCAGTTTAGTAGGTTAGAGCCATGTTTTAGACAATAAGGAATTATGTATAATGGAAGTCCAGGGATTAGGTCAAACTTTAGTTTGGTTGATAATTTATGCTGGATGATGTATGTCATCAGGGAGCCATATTCTTTCTGCCTCTTGTTAGCAGTTTACAAAATTGGCTTCATCCACAGCTTCTCGATGATAAAAATAACACTGCATCTCATTTTTAATGAGGTCAAAATATGGTTTCATAAAATTTTGTGGTTTTGCATGTTTAGATTTTGTTTTAACTGTGGCTCAGGGTCAAAAAGCCATTTAGACGAAAACGGAAGAATTTAGTGTCATCAGTTTGTTTTGGGTTCCCCACCACAGTGTTTTGTTTTTGTTTTTGTTTTTTTAAAGTAACTCTCCCTGGCTTGGCTCTACTTTTTTTTTTTTTTTTAAAGTTTAATTTTTATTTATTTATTGATCTATCCATGGGTGTGTTGGGTCTTCGTTTCTGTGTGAGGGCTTTCTCCAGTTGTGGCAGGTGGGGGCCACTCCTCATCACGGTGCGCAGGCCTCTCACCATCGCGGCCTCTCTTGTTGCGGAGCACAGGCTCCAGACACGCAGGCTCAGCAATTGTGGCTCACGGGCCTAGCCGCTCCGCGGCACGCAGGATCCCCCCAGACCAGGGCCCGAACCCCTGTCCCCTGCACCGGCAGGGAGACTCCCAACCACTGCGCCACCAGGGAAGCCCTTTTTTTTTTTTTTAAACATCTTTATTGGAGTATAATTGCTTTACAATGGTATGTTAGTTTCTGCTGTATAACAAAGTGAGTCAGCTATACATACACATATATCCCCATATCTCCTCCCTCTTGCGTCTCGCTCCCACCCTCCCTATCCCACCCCTCTAGGTGGTAACAAAGCACTGAGCTGATCTCCCTGGGCTATGCAGCTGCTTCCCACTAGCTGTCTATTTTACATTTGGTAGTGTATATGTATGTCCATGCCACTCTCTTACTTCATCCCAGCTTACCCTTCGCCCTCCCCGTGTCCTTAAGTCCATTCTCTACATCTGTGTCTTTATTTCTATCCTGCCCCTAGGTTCTTCAGAACCTTTTTGTTTTGTTTTGTTTTTAAGATTCCATATATATGTGTTAGGCGTACGGTATTTATTTTTCTCTTTCTGACTTAGTTCACTCTGTATGACAGACTCTGGGTCCATCCACCTCACTACAAATAACTCAGTTTCGTTTCTTTTTATGGCTGAGTAATATTCCATGTATATATGTGCCACATCTTCTTTATCCGTTCATCTGTTGATGGACACTTAGGTTGCTTCCATGTCCTGGCTATTGTAAATAGAGCTGCAATGAACATTGTGGTACATGATGCTTTTTGAATTATGGTTTTCTCAGGGTGTATGCCCAGTAGTGGGATTGCTGGGTCGTATGGTAGTTCTGTTGTTAGTTTTTTAAGGAACCTCCATACTGTTCTCCATAATGGCTGTATCAATTTACATTCCCACCAACAGTGCAGGAGGGTTCCTTTTACTCCACCACACCCTCTCCAGCATTTTTTGTTTGTAGATTTTTTGATGATGGCCATTCTGACCGGTGTGAGGTGATACCTCATTGTAGTTTTGGTTTGCAGTTCTCTAGTGATTAGTGATGTTGAGCATCCTTTCATGTGTTTGTTGGCTATCTGTATACCTTCTTTGGAGAAATGTCTATTTAGGTCTTCTGCCCACTTTTGGATTGGGTTGTTTGTTTTTTTGATATTGAGCTGCATGAGCTGCTTGTAAATTTTGGAGATTAATCCTTTGTCAGTTGCTTCATTTGCAAATATTTTCTCCCATTCTGAGGGTTGTCTTTTCGTCTTGTTTATGGTTTCCTTTGCTGTGCAAAAGCTTTTAAGTTTCATTAGGTCCCATTTGTTTATTTTTGTTTTTATTTCCATTTCTCTAGGAGGTGGGTCAAAAAGAATCTTGCTGTGATTTATGTCATAGAGTGTTCTGCCTATGTTTTCCTCTAAGAGTTTGATAGTGTCTGGCCTTACACTTAGGTCTTTAATCCATTTTGAGTTTATTTTTGTGTATGGTGTTAGGGAGTGTTCTAATTTCATTCTTTTCCATGTAGCTGTCCAGTTTTCCCAGCACCAGTTATTGAAGAGGCTGTCTTTTCTCCATTGTATGTTCTTGACTCCTTTATCAAAAATAAGGTGACCGTATGTGCATGGGTTTATCTCTGGGCTTTCTATCATGTTCCATTGATCTATATTTCTGTTTTTGTGCCAGTACCATACTGTCTTGATTACTGTAGCTTTGTAGTATAGTCTGAAGTCTGGGAGCCTGATTCCTCCAGCTCCGTTTTTCTTTCTCAAGATTGCTTGGGTTATTCGGGGTCTTTTGTGTTTTCATACAAATTGTTAAATATTTTGTTCTAGTTCTGTGAAAAATGCCATTGGTAGTTTGATAGGGATTGCATTGAATCTGTAGATTGCTTTGGGTTGTATAGTCATTTTCACAATGTTGATTCTTCCAATCCAAGAACATGGTATATCTCTCCATCTGTTTGTATCATCTTTAATTTCTTTCATCGTTTTATAGTTTTCTGCATACAGGTCTTTTGTCTCCTTAGGTAGGTTTATTCCTAGGTATTTTATTCTTTTTGTTGCAGTGGTAAATGGGAGTGTTTCCTTAATTTCTCTTTCAGATTTTTTCTATTTTTTCTATTGAGATGATCATATGGTTTTCATCCTTCAATTTCTTAATATGGTGTATCACATTGATTTGCATATATTCACAATATGCTTTTCTAAATGATCAATAGGAAAACATGATAAATCAGTTATCAGATCAAAATGGAAATCAGGGGATGTCAAAACAATCCATGGGATGCAGAATTCAGATAGACTGAAAAATATCATTTTCACTTAATGTGACATTTCAGGTCAAAAACCAAAATCTCATTTGAATAATGTTGCCCATATTCCCATTTGTATATACTCTGTAACATTTTAATCCTAAATTCTAGGTTAAAAACCTGGAGTTTTTACAGTGAGGTATCACCTCACACCGGTCAGAATGGCCATCATCAAAAAATCTACAGACAATAAATGCTGGAGAGGGTGTGGAGAAAAGGGAACCCTCTTGCACTGTTGGTGGGAATGTAAGTTGATACAGCCACTATGGAGAACAGTATATGGAGGTTCCTTAAAAAACTAAAAACAGAACTACCATACGACCCAGCAATCCTCCTACTGGGCATATACCCTGAGAAAACCATAATGCAAAAAGAGTCAGGTACCACAATGTTCATTGCAGCTCTATTTACAATAGGCAGGACATGGAAGCAACCTATGTGTCCATCAACAGATGAATGGATAAAGAAGATGTGGCACATATATACAATGGAATATTACTCAGCCATAAAAAGAAACGAAATTTATTTGTAGTGAGGTGGATGGACCTAGAGTCTGTCATACAGAGTAAACTAAGTCAGAAAGAGAAAAACAAATACTGTATGCTAACATATATATGGAATCTAAAAAAAAAAAATGGTTCTGACAAACCTAGGGGCAGGACAGGAATAAAGATGCAGACGTAGAGAATGGACTTGAGGACACGGGGAGGGGGAAGGGTAAGCTGGGACCAAGTGAGAGAGTGGCATGGACTTGTACCAAATGTAAAATAGCTAGCTAGTGGAAAGCAGCTGCATAGCACAGGGAGATCAGCTGGGTGCTTTGTGACCACCTAGAGAGGTGGGAGGGAGACCCAAGAGGGAGGGGATATGGGGACATATGTATATGTATAGCAGATTTACTTTGTTATTCAGCAGAAACTAACACACCATTGTAAAGCAATTATACTCCCATAAAGATGTTAAAAAAGAAAAAAAAGCTGGAGTTTTCAAGTTAACCAGTACTAATTTACCAGTTAGAAAGATTAAGCAAAAAGTTTATCAAGTCTGTAGTATCTAATATTATGCATTTTCAAGATGGCCTATTCGAAGAAAACATTTGTGTTTATGTTAACAGTTATTTGAAGGATAGGTATGTCATGGCAAGTATGTGATGCTTTCAAGTATGGATTTACATTCTTTTCTACTTACCTTTAAGGAGAAGTCTTTCAGACAACAGTTGTCCCTTTGCCTTGTGGAGTAGTATTGGTAGTGATATGTGTGTATGTATACATGTGTATACAAAATTACATAAAGGACTGTATAAATAAGCTAAGGCAATAGTGGGAATGTTATGTATACATATTATTACAGGTCATAACTACTGCAGCATGTTAAAGCATGAAAAAGTCGATTATAATAATATACATCTTTTTTAACTACAGATGGGTGACGAACAATGACAGTTTTGCACCAGAGGACCCATGTTTCTTTTGTGATGTTTGCTTCCGAATGCTCCACTATGATTCAGAAGGCAACAAACTGGGGGAATTCCTCGCTTATCCTTATGTTGATCCTGGAACCTTTAGTTAATATCAAAATGTCAAAATGTCAAAATATCAAAATGTTAATATCAAATGTTTCTTCCAAGAAATGCCAGTGAGGAGCAGGATCCACCTGAAACAATCAGCTGAAGTTACCACCCCAGCAAAGAAAGTTCAAATCACAGGTCTTCTTATTAAGCAACTTAAATGTATTTAAATGTTTTGAAATATATTAAATTATTTTAATATTCCAAAGTATAGTTTTTATTCAGTGCTTTTTTGCCCATTTTTGAGTTGTCTCATTGATTTGTAGGAGTGCTTTATGTATCCTGAGTACAAATCCTTTGTCAGATACAAGTATTCTGGTTTTCTCCCAGTCTGTAGTATGCCTATTCACTCTTTGTCCAGAGGGCTTTTTGCTCATCTGTCATTATACATCAAGTGATGGAAGTGTTTTGAAAATTCTTTGAAGAATGTGAGCGCTACACCTTGTACCATGAGGCTTCCAAGGTAAAGATCCTTCAAATATCTGTAATAAAAATGAGGGAGAAGTTAAGAATAAAAGCAGACTATTTAATAAATACAATATTAAGAGTAGCTATTGTGTAATTTAATCTTACACTGAGCGCTTTTGTAATGTTAGGTTTTGTTTTGGTAGAAACTAGGCACACTTAACACTTCAGAAAGGCTCACTACACGAATAACGAATGTATAAAGATCTTGAGTATACACTCATACCTTCACAGAAGTAACTTAAACTGAAGCTTCATTTCTTGACCAGAAGTTTTTGGAATCACAAATGCTATTAGTTTAAAATGTATGCCAATTTAATGTTTTTATGATTTAAAGAAATAGATTTTATCTAATATGACCAATGAATGGACATGGGAAATCAAGATCCTATGGATTGCTAGCTGTGGATCACGATTCTTAGGCAATAACACACAGCATCCTGTATACAAAAACACAATTGTTTTTCTATCCCAGCTCTTCATTCTTCTGGTTACGATAGTCTAGTTATCCTATTCTCATTCTGGGCCAAAGGGCAACTTTGATAAATTCTGAGGTCTAGCTCCGTGAGAGAAAATTGTAGCTACCTATATTGAAATGTTTTCTGGAAATCTTTTTTGGTGGAAAATTTAATTCTGTTTAATACTTTTAGGAATGCTGGAAAAATATTAAACAGAATTAAACATTTTAAATGTGTTGTACTTAAATTTCACGTTCTCTCTTCTAGGTTATATTTAAATTCGGCTGAATTCCACTTTCCCTGGATGGCTAAGAACATTTACCATATAAATCAAAAACTGATGAAGCCTAAAAGACTGTGTGTTTAAAAGGTTGACAGTGAAATGTTTTATGGACTTAAATGCCACATAAGTCAATTAAGTCGATTGGTATGGTGAAGACAAGGACCTGTTTCTAGCGGTGAGCATATTCACTGATTCAGTCAATACACCAGAAAATCAGCATAAGGAAATAAGAGGTCCCTCCATGGCCGGCTGGCTGTTATTGCCTGCATGTTTACTTTCATGTTTCCAATGATGCTGAATTAGAACAGATTGAAAATCCTGCTGGAAAACCAAAGATTTATCTAATTCTTTAAAGTTCCACAGGTAAAAATGAATTTTTGCTTCCTTTATTTTTAAACTGCATTCCTTATAGGTCTTCCATTAGTATGCAAGGGTCTGTTTACTTTTATTTTCATCATTTCATATCTCAAAACAGCAAATTCCAGAAAGTGGATTGTCACAAAGCAGCATTAATCCATGCGTGGTACCAATCAATTTATTTTACTGGCAAAGAAGGCTGTCTGTTAAAACATTACTGCTATTGAAATTCTTATTTTGTTCTTCTTTGAGATTATTATTCTGCTGGTTCTTAAGGTTAACTACCTCACCGAAGTTACAAAGGCTCAGATATCCTTCTATTATCATTTCCTGGTGCTGTCTAAAGGCCTACCATATTACTCTCAGAACTTGCCAGTGTATTGCATATCAGTTATACAGGTCTCCCACTACGTTCAACTCAAAAGAAACCCCTAACTTTGAAGTAGGCATATTTAAGATGTTTTGAATCAGGGATTTTGTAGCTGTAAAATTCAGTTTTAAACACATGACAAACTACAGTCAACATTTTATCTGAAGAAGGCAAATATGAAAATGTTATGAACTTACTAATCAGCATCCTCTGTAGTTAGAAATGAATGGAATTTTGATATACTAGTGGATGGACAGGCACAAAATGATTACCTAGAAAAGCAATACCTATTTTAGGCTTCAGTATCCTTTAAGGATAATTTGACCTTTCTCCCAATCAAATTGCAGTGTCTCTGTCATCTCTAAGGTTGGAAAATTACACAGCATAAATATGTAAACACATTTTGGACTATATAGCAGCTTCTCCATTTCTTAATATGTAATTATGGGTTTGCTATTTTCAATAGATCATTTCTCTGGATAAGTTGTATTAGTGAAGCCCTCACAGAGCCCTGTAAAAGCCTTTGCTCTTGTACAGGATTAGATGGCAGACCTGATCTTGACCTGACGTCTTTAACCAGGTAAGTGTGTATGGGTACACTACAATCAATGTATCAGCAAAAACTGGATAAAATCTATCATCCTACTATTTGAAATCATTCCAGTCAAGCTGTTTCAGGTTCTCCATTTTAGATGATACATACGAAATTTCTCTAGAACAGCTGAGAAAACATGCAACAACTGATTCTGCTGAGTCATGTGTAACTTACTCTTTTAAACGTTATCTGATGGTTAAAAAAAAAAAAATCACAGAAGAGATGTTGCTTATATATATATAAAAAAAATACGTTTGGGTTGGGGCTAGCTATCTCATTTAAAGTATCTCTTACTGACTTGTTCGGCTATGTAGTTTTGGTCAAATACAAATTTAAATTGAGCCAGTGCTCCCAAAAATTGATACTGGTTTATATGACTTTTTCTTAAGAGTTCTGAGAACAGTAGTTATCTGTGAATCAACCTATGACAAAAAAATTTTTTCTTGAAATGAGGGTAAAGAGAAGGCAACAGTGTTTTAACGCTACATGAATCAACTGGCTAGAGCAAGGTCAGCCCATAAAAGTAGACATAAATAATCAGAATGCTACTATATTTCTCTCCAGCATTTGAATAGTCAGTCTGTGGTTTCTTGGTAGAACTATATAGATCCGTTGGGTCACCGAAAAAAAAGGAAGGGTAAACCAAAAGATAACATTTCCTTTATTTTTATCATTTTGAGCTTACGTTTTAGTAACCCTGTGTCCCCAAATAATACAGTTTCTATGACCAAGTATACTCTCTTGGAAGCAAATCCAGAATTCTAGCACAGTTTTATAAGTGGCAAAGAAGTAATTTACTAGCAGACTTTGATAGAAAAATTCTTTAATCAAAACAAGTTTACATGTTGACACTTATGGCTTAACTAGAATAAATCTGTCCAAATTTAAATTGTATTAAGGACCAAACAGATATAATAGCAAGAGTTCCCTCAAAACAGTGGGTCCTAGTTCCATTGTAAGACCTCTCAAAAGCAAAACTCCAATTACTGAAATGTTTCAAACTTTTCATCTATAGATGAAAACAATTACCCGAGAGGTCAAAGCATACGATGCATGTCACATGCAAACACTGGTAATTAAGCCTTTTTCCCATATTCAGTTTCTAAACATGAGAAGTGTCTTTTAAGCTACTGCAAACCACCAACTGACCTAGTATTCAAAATATCTTAGAAATGCTATCTGTTAAGTTACCCTTAAATTTTGTGTTAACCTTGGTTCACCCTGATTTAGTCCATATCCATGAATATACAGACAACTCCTTTACTTTTGTCTACTGTGTTTCCACTTTTTGCAATCCTGTCACATGTATGACATAGAAATAAAAATTCCCTTCTGGTATAGCCATGTTTTCAAATAGGTTAGTTTCCTTATATAGTATTTACTTTTATTTACTGCAAAAGCATTATGGATTGCATTTTTTCCAATTAAAAAAATACTTAGTGACTTCTTTAATGTGTGACTTTTAAAAAAATTCAGAAACTCGAGACATTTCTCAAAAATAAACTTTTATCATTTAGTTTTCAGTTTCAGCTACTAGTGCCGGTAAAGGATCTTAAATGGTTGAACCCTAAAGCCAGATTCATTCCTATATATACTCCTGCTCGCTGCAGGAAACTCATGTGACTTCACTGAATTCCCAGCCACAAAACTAAATTACCTTCAAAAGTTAACATGAGTTTTGTACCCCGTAGAACAGTTCAACGTCAGTTGGATATCTAGTTGTCATACAAAAAGGCATACAGACCACACATTGTTACAAAGCAGCAGGATAATGTAGCACAATGTAGACTGAGATTAAAATTAACTTTTGATAAAAGAAGGGAGGGAGTGAATACTTGTATAGAAGTAACATTTTATCTACTGTAAAAATGATTAACTTCTACAAAACCCACAAACAATGAAAAGACAGTCTGGTAAATCCAAGATTTGTAAAAACTATGCACAAAACCCACAGTATTTGGGAAGAGAGGAAAGGTTTATGCAAGTAGCAGTTTTAAAAATGTAACCTTTTTCTACTATCAATTACACATTAACATACACACACTAATTGAAAATATACTACAACCAATGTCTGGAAAAGCAGTTTAACATTTCCTAAAATGGACTTTCCCTCACATTTACTGTATAATGTAGCTGTTAATACTGCACAAGTACAATTAGCAATGTTTAGTCACTTTTAAACAAAGGTAAGGAGATTTCTCCCTCAAAGCAAGTTTTAAACATCAAAACCTATGCTTATAAAAATTTAAAACTTTCAGCAGTCTAAATATTTCCAATGAAAACCATTACAAACTTCTCAAATGTTCTTTATATTCCAGGTATGTCAACCTAGTTATCTAGTGTAGAATCCTTCAGAGATATTTCAGTCTCTCTCTCTTCACTGGATGGCCTAAAGAAAAGGGGGAAAGAAAGGTGTGACAACTGGGATTAGGATTTTTTTTTTCCTCAGGAGGAAAAAAGATATTAAATCTGTGCATTTGTTTTTAAAATCACCAAAAGAATTTTTTCCGTGACTTATTGTTAATTGTTATCTTTTGTTCAAAATTTTATTTTACCATGTTGTGTCTTCTTCCCAAAGTAATACGCACATCAAGCAAAATAACTCAGGGAAGCATCATGGCCCAGGCCCTTTCCCACCACTTCCAGCTTTAAAATGAATTCTCTTTAAAGAACATGAAAATGTTATATCTGTGATACCAACATATTATAAATCTTAAGAAGAGAGGGTAATATACACACGGACAAGATTTCCCTGAATTTCAGAATTAGAAAGGATGTTTGATTCCAAGTCCTTCAAGTGTACAGTGGACAAACCAAGATTTGGATAACTACGGTTACATATCTAGTTATTTTAGAGTGGGTATGACAATACAACACAGCCTATGATTCTAGATCTAATTTCTGTATCCTGTCAAAATTCAAGAAGTATGGACATGGGTCATTATTAAAGGTGCTATCAGTGGAAGAAGTCCAAGGAACTTCACATACATCACATACATCACATACATCACATACATCACAACCCACTAAAACATGTCCTCACTTTTTCTTAACGCTGGCCTCGTGGTGGTCTTTGCTTTCTTCATTGCTGTCTCCATTATGTTGTGGTTGATTACTGTCTTGAGCATCCGATCCTCCATTTAGAGTCTTTGAACCTTTATAAAGATTTCAATGGAAAAACTGTTAGAGCTTCTCATATTTTGAGATGTCTTGAAAGACCCAAAATCAAAAATAAAACATAGTCCCAAAGTTTCTAATACTGTTATTTTATTTGAAATTACATTGTAATCCTTTGGGTAGACAAGGCACAATAAGAAACAGGGTTACTACATATATCTGTCCATATAAGAAGTAGGTTACTAATCTGATTATTCCATTTGTTACTGTTATCAGGAACACGAAAGGGTGGTACAACTCTTTGGAGCATTATGATTTATTCTAGTTATTAGAAAAAGCAATGTGAATCACAGTAAAATTTTGTATTTAACAACAAAACGTGGCAAAATAGTTAATTAACATGATTTCGTCTCTTACGACAAAATGATGAGGGCTTCCCTGTAAATATTATTTCATTAACAAATCTCTAAGGAGACCTATATCATTCCCTAATAAGTGAGTAACAAAATTCAACTCCTTCGGAACATTTTTTTCTACATTAAGCAGTTGCTGCTAAGATGTTTTAGTACCGTGGAATTGGGGAAGCTGCTAATTTGGGGGGAAGTGGCTAATGGTACAGGCAGACCTCGATTTATTGCGCTTGACTTTGCTGTGCTTCATAGATACTGCATTTTTTTTTTTTTTTACAAATTCAACGTTTGTGGCAATCCTGCATCAAGCATGTTTATCAGCACCATTTTCCCAACAGCATTTGATCACTCCACTTCTCTGTGTCACATTTTGGTAATTCTCACAGTATTTCAAACTTTTTGACTTTTGTTATATTTGTTACAGTGATCTGTGGTCAAGTGATATTTGATGTTATTACTATGACTCACTGAAGGCTCCAGATGATTTGTTAACATTTTCTTAGCAACGAAGTATTTTTTTTTTATTAACGTATGTACACTGTTTTTTTAGACATAATCCTACTGCACACTTAATAGATTACAGTATAGGGTAAAAAACTTTTATACACCCTGGGAAACCAAAAAACTCATGTGACTCACTTTATTACAGTAGTCTGGAACCAAACCTGTGGGGTATGCCTGTAACTATGGATTCTGTTTTAAGCGTCGGTCATATATACATCCTAAAATATTTATGATTGAAATAGTGTATCTGGAATTTGCTTCAAAATAATCTTCAGGGGTGTCACAGAGAAACTTGATGGGAATATAAAAAAGCAATGCTCATGTACTGATAATTGCAGAAGCTGAGTGATGGGGACATGGGAAGTTCATTTCCCTCGACTTCTGTATAGGTTAGAAATGTTTCCTAATTTAAATGGAAAGAGAATAGCAACCACTACTACTACTAATTTAAACTTGATGAAAACTTAGGGATGAAAAAGAAACCCAGAAGCTAAGGCTGATCATGTTCTGCTAAGGGCTTTATGAGACTTTCTCATCATTTAATATAGATAAGGTATTAATAGGATTAAATATTGAAGCCATTTTTAAAAAGTAGTTCCAGCGAACAATTACCACATACCTGTTTGTTCCTTTTCTAGCTTTTTGTTTGGCCCTTTCTTCCCTTGATCTTTGGTTTTATTTGCTTCCTCATGCTGCCTTTGTTCGGCAAGAGATTTATTCAGCACTTGTGTGATCACAGAATCTCCTTCACCAACCAAAAACATGTTCTTAAACTTGTTATACAACATTGTAGACTTTTCCATGATAACCTGACTAACTTTGAATCGCCGTATCTGAGAAAACAAAACATACTCATAATTAATTTTTTAAATATGTTACTTAATGAAGTGGTGATAATGAGGAAATGTTAAAAATCTACATGACTCAAAATCACTTACTTTTTTCAGTGTTGTAATCATCTCTGTGTGTTTTTGAGCTTGCTGCATTGTGACCTGAAGTGAAGCAAGTTCATCCAAGGCCTCAATACATCTGTTCACATCCTTCATGACAAAATAGTAATTTCATAACTGTTAATTACCACAACCCATATAATCTATTTCTAGAGATTACTTTTAAAATCTCAAATAACAAGGCAGTACAAAATAACCAGTAATAGTCTGTTATCTCAAATTTACACTTATAAAATCATGTGAGAAAATAAAATATGAAGCTATAAAAGCAGCACTGTATTTTTAAATGAGGTATTAAACACTTACAAGATTATCAATTTTGAGTGAATTTTTAATTTCAGCATGTATCCTTTGAAGTCGAGAATCCATTGATGTTTCTATAAATTAAAATGTGAAACACAGTAAATAGATTTTCCAAAACCAGTATTTTTGTATAATCTAAGCAAACTATAATGGAAAGGTTTGGTAAATTTTTAAAAATGTTCTTTGTAATCTGTCTACATCATTAAGAAGTTATCTGCCATTTTTAGTATTTAGGAAACCAACATTCATCATATAAGCAAAGAATCACCATCTAGCTGCATGTTGCTAAAAAAAAAAGCAGTCTGCATCCAATAACTCCTCTTCTGCAATCCTTAAGGCACTGCTTCACCCTTACACATTTAACCGAAACTAAAAAATCCACCTGAAACCAGATTTGTCAGAAATGGTAAAACATCTAGCTTTAGGCAATGTTATAAAAATTTGACTTCATCATATATTGAGCAGTAAAATAATAAGACTCCTTAGCAAGTTCACCTGATAACACTTAAAAACAGTGCAAGGTATATAGAATCCATTAGGGATTTGAAATGTATACTTGTAGGATAAGAACATAAAATGACCAATTTCAAAACCTATACAGTTAGGTGTCTGTAAAACTTCCTTTCTGTGTAGAATACAATTTTATACATCTTAGAAAGTGAAATAACTAACCTCGCTTCTTCTCCACTTTCTTAACTTCTGGCTTCTTTCCTTCATCTTTATTCTGCCTATCAAATGTTAACACAAATATTTCAAAAACATTGGAACTTTGTGACTGGTTACCAAACGCCCACAATCCCTTATGTAAAAGTTAAAATTTTTTTTCTTTAAAATAGTCAGTGGCCTAGATCACAAGGAATTGACTATAATTTTTAGAACTCGGTAATGCCACATTAGTATTAATTAGTATAAACAACTCAAAACGTAAAAATTAACATGCTAAAGTAATCTAACAATCTAATTTTTCAGTGGCATTACAAAGAAATTTTAATGGCTGCCTCGGTGAAATTTTGTTCCAACAATACTGTGTTAAAAGACCGACTTTAGGGTCAGTGGATAAACAGGCCATAGTGGAGAGAGAATGCCTGTAAATGTTTCATGAATTCTACATCACAATTATTTTTTAAAATAGCACGTCAAAATAGACTGATTTAATTGTTCCCACATCTCCCAAGGGTAGATAATTTGAGGGGTTCAAAGTTAGTTTCAAGGTTAAATAGACTTTATAATACTACTAGATTAAAATGGAGTGGGATTTTTTTTGTGCCAATATATCAAACTTAAATGACATTCACTAACACTTACATACCATTTCACAAATGAAAAGGTACCATTTTACTGTAAATCACAAAAATAACCATTTAAAAATGAATTCTTAATCATTTCTAGTACCTTGACTTGGAATTCGGGCCCTATTATAATAAACCAATTGAAATAGACAAGAACAAAAAAATATCTAAAAATCAGGTATTTTTTAAAAAAAACTTTATTTTAAAATTTTGGTTACAGTTTCATTTTTGTTTTCTTAACAAGTCTACGGTTTAATCTCTCAGGATTAAAAAACAATTATTGATCTTCTAAAGAACTGAACAACAAAGGAATGTCAAGGGAAGGGCACAACTGCCCCATTCTCTGGGGGTATAGTAGCTACTCCAGTTTAACACCTAGCTTCAAAACAAAATGAATTTTTATATTTTCTAAATGAAATAATGTACAACCACCATCTTCATCTGAGCTTATTATAACTTTCAAACACAAAGCTTCATTTTAAGCTTGGTAAAAATCTTTTAACAGGAATGATGGCCGACCTTAATATGTAGTGTGTATCTTACAGGAAATGTTTTTTAACAATCATAACACAGTAATAATGCCATTAATGAAGTCCTCAATTTAGAATCTGGAACATTCTTCCATCAAGGGGGGGGAGGGGGAAATTCAGTCCAATGAGTCTGTCTCAAGATCTTCATCTCTTGTTTGCTCCACTTGTATTCTCTTTTCAGTAACTGGATTAATGCTTTGAGCCCAAAATGAGATATATTTTTTATTACTGTAGATTACATGTTGTTTGGCTGGGAATACAATACAATAAACTTTATTTTGCATAATGCATTTCATACAAGCTGCATCTGAAATGCTTTACAGAGCAAAACTGTCCAAGTACAAAGTTTTGTAATAACAGGAGAAGGAAAGAAAACACAAATATTAGAATTTGAGAAAGTTACATTCGGAGGACATTCAAAAAGAAATTGAAACACATAAAGATTAACTCTGAGATACTGAAGAAGGGTTGGGCTAGATTTACTAAGCAACAACTAATTTTATATCTTAATTTGGGGAGCACAATAAAGTTAAAAGCAACGAACAGTCCAACAACTTTTCAGTGAAAGGACAGGAAAGGATAGGTAACAAAAAATAACTCTAGTATTTACATAAATGGTCAAAGTCTAACATTAAAGGGAGTAACATTTCTGAGCTTTAGATCAATTTTTAAATTACTCCCTCAAGTAGCTAAAACTGCTTATATATCCTCCAAAGAAACTAAGAAAGCAGATGGTCAAACGCTATACTTATCAAGAAAGACTTTCGGCTTACAGATTTATTATATATAAAAAAAGTACAAAATTACTTAAGAATAGTTTTAAGAATTTCACTGTTTATTATTAAGTTTGTCTTAGTGACCTAGAGCATGTTTTAAAAATCACCTCCTCACTAAAACAACAAAAAAACAAAGTTTAGTCAGAATAATGCAAGACGCTTCACAAAGAAAGAAACGCTTTTCAGAGAAAGAACTCAGAAGTGACAGTCTAAAGATAACTAGGAAAACAAATGTAATAACCATATGAAGCCTAATCATCACTGGCACTGCTATTTTCCCTGTTATAAAATTAGTTTATAGAATAAACTTTTTAAAGGGGAAAAATTCCCCATGGTAAGTATATTGTCTCCAGGTATCAAAACTTCTTAGCTTGAACTTGATTTATATTGCACACATCTAATGCAAACCCTGTCAGCCTTTAAATTTTCTTTTACTGGCTTCTTGGGTTTCCAACTGTGCTTTTGTTATTTTTGCTGGTCTTTTGGGGGAGGGCTGCTGGTGGTATGACAAATGTGGGTATTTCTTTCATTCTTTCTCCACCAATTTATTATCTTTCTCTATTTAATATTATACAAGAAAATAGAGGATAAGGACATTTTCTACAAAGCCATTTAACAGTTAAGCCCTATCTGCACTTTCAGTTTAAATTAAAAATAATTCACAGGGTGATTATCTCAGTAAATTTCATCCTCTTTACTCAGAAAAGAATGAAGCCTGAAACATGATTATCATATACTGAGGACATTTTTCTAACACAATGGAAAAGTCACTTCTTTAAAAGGCTTCAGAAAGTCTGGAAAATGAGATTCTATTGTTTAAACATTTCATGCTAGCCTAAAAAAAGAAATTGAAATTTAGAAAAAGAAAATACTTACTGCTCAGTTTCCATTTGTTCCTCTTGCTTGCGTTTTCTATCTGCTGCTTCTTTCTCATGTTGGCCTTTCAGCATATTCCTTCTATGAGCAGTCTGAAAGTTTCTTCCACCTTTTCTCTTCTGTTTTATTTGAGAATTAGGATGGTTTTAGTTAACTATCAAGTCAGTGACTAATGCTTCTGTGATTACAATCTTGGGAGAAAAGAAGCAACTAGTTTTCTTAAGGGATGAATAAATTACTAATTTTAAAAAAACCCTCAGAATTACACATTGTTGCTATCTAAATTTAACTTTCCCCTTGATGATTTTGGGATTTATAATCCATTTACTGCACTTCTATAGGAATGATATGCTTTGGTTAAGATGGGTTAAAATGAAGTACCTCAGGCTATTTGCCTCTGCACTATGACTTTGACTTCAGTACCTGTTTACTGACAAGTACCTGCTCAACCTACCGAAGTTAGTTTTGGGCTCCTGAAGTACTAATAAATTAGATAAACATAAATGAAAGACCTATACAACCTGGGTCTGTAGATTTCCAAGGCTATACACAAAACTTGTGTTTTTATACAGAAAAGAACGTATAGCTTTAATGAAATTCCCAAACAACTGCTGTATTCAAATAAAGTACCACCAATAAAATGTACCCTAAATAGGCCTGAAGTATTAAGAATTTCATTGAGGTAAATAAAAAAAATCTATGTATAAATGTACCTTTTTACATCTGTCTTCACTGGTCACAACCTATCTGGCTTAATTCTCTACTTTCCTACCTTTTCTGTCAATAGGTAGGTGGGGTTACTGGAAGTTTATCATGTGACATTTAATTTCCATGTAATTATGAAAAGGTAAGATAAACTTGGGATGTACAATAAAGTTTCAAATATGCTTCTTAACACAGGTAATTCAAGTTTATTCAGAAAGGTAAAGAAATTCATTTTAACTTTTAATCACATTTATACTTTCATAAAGATACTGAAACTTTCCTAAAGATTAAGAACTACATAGGAAGCTAAAAATAGAACAAATATTTTATTTGATATGCAAACGTTCTACCTTTTCACCTTCTTGATCATCTCCTTCCTCTTCAGAATCAGAGGTTGATGTAAGCCCTGTTTTAGCTAAATTTTTCCTTTTTGATTCAACTTCTTTTTTCCCCTCTTTTTTATCTGGCTCTTTTCTTGGCTTATCTTCTTCCTTCTGGCCCTCTTCATCCTTTTTAAGCTGCTTTTTAGGTTGTTTTTCCTCTTGCCCTTTTTTCTTACTTTTGTCTTCTTCAGTTACCCTATTTCACAGGCACAACAATGAAAAATAATCTTTTATGTATCATTAGTACTTGTCATTCAACCACCTCTCCGAGTTAATTGAGTAAGTACTTTGGATAACAATAAGCTACATGTAGTTTGTTTTTTATTTAAAAACAAATTTTAAATATCTTTAAGTAAAATATAATGGAGTGTCATTATCAACCAATCATAAAAGGAAAAGAACATCCTTTTAATATTAAGTTAGAAGATAGAAAAATTACAGTGGCATTAGGGTAATAGAAAAGTGATTTTTTTTCCCTTTGTTTTCCATGTTTTTTGTAATGTGACTCATTCACTTAAAAATAATATTGAGTACTATCTCATATGCCATGGTACTGTTCTTGACTTTGGGGAACATCAGTGTATAAGATGTGTGAGATGCCTAGATTTTATGGAGCTCATATTCTACATATTTATAAAAGTAAATAATGTTTTAAAAAGTAGCCACGCTGGGAAAAATACAATTGCAGAATCGAACTGCATAATGGTGAAATACGGTCATTTTAAAATTTAAAGAAATATGCTTTGCAATGTAAAAAGCTCCCAACTGACGCATATAATGGTAAAATATATGGCCAATTAACCTTAATATTACAGTGTTCAAGGAATTTCATTGAGATTTACACATATTATATAATTACATCAATGGATTTGAAAGCTGGAAGGGACCCCAGATCATTTAGTCCAACCCATTCCATTTAAGAAATGAGAAAATGATGGTGCAAAAGGTCAAACAGCCCAATCTCTCAATTCCAAATCCACTGACCTACCAGACAACTGCTTCCTTGAACCCTTAAGATTATTAAATTGGAAAAGAAAAAAAAAATCACTTTATTTCTTTAGAAATTTTTTGTCACATAACTACCATTGGCTATGTTTATTTTTAAATGTTATATAGGTTTCATCCTTTTAATCGATGGAAGAAAAAGCAGGCAAGTAAAATCCCTTAACTTTCTTCAGTATTTCCACAAGGGGGTAAATATTTTAATAATGATCATTTTGTGGAGATGGGAATAGAGAATCAAATATAAAAGGGATTCCCATGGCTCTTAATAGATATTGACAAACTGTCTCCCCCAAAATGTTACCCCCTATGCAAAGAGGCAGGTATTAAAAATAAAAATATCCTTTTAACCCAGCAAATCTGCTTCTAGCAATGTATTCTAACCAATATATTTGCACATGTACAAAACGACAGATGACAATGTCTAAAAAAATGTATCCATACAAGAAATAAACTTTTAAGAATTATGATACATACACAGTGGAATACCATGCAGCTGTTTTTCTTTTTTAAAGGTAGATTTAAAAGTGTATCATTAAGTTTTTAAGAAATGGGATTATTTCAAAGTTTTTAAAACAGTGTCAAAGCAGAGAACTCCCATAAACGTAACTATCACTGCTTGCTGCAATTAAGTCTTTTCCCAATGGTCCTCCCTCCTTACCATCTTCCATGAAAAACAGACCTCATGGTGATAATTCCCTTTTTAATAGGTACAATAGGAAACATATTAAAAGACTAAACAAAATTATAAATACATGTTAATAGCAAAAATTAATGCAAATACAATCCAAAATATCTCAGTGGCTTATAACAAATATTTTTACTTTACATGAGGATTATGAGATGGTTTCAGCTTTTCCGGACTCTATCCACTGTCTTGTCATTTCAGGACCCACTGCAAAGAAGCTGTCACTAGCAGATACACGCTGTTCTCATGATGGAGAGCTTAAGTTTCAGAAGAGCTTACATAGTTTTGCTCTACACTCCACTGAGTTTTTGCCCAGATACAAAGCTGAGAGTAGCTATAACAGCCAGTGCCCAGCCTACATACAGCACAAGTGAAAAATAAATATTGTAAGCTGCTGGTATTTTGGGGTTGTCCATCAAAACCTAAAACGTTTGACACTTGCTTTGCATTTGAAACCCTAACATATTATACAATGGGTAAAACTGTCATCTGTGATAACTGGAGAGAAAACTTGTTCAGTGAACGTGTGGCTCTGGGTGAAGAGGTTTCAAGATAGAATATTAGCATTTTGAGTTGATTGTTATCAACATAAATTTGATAGGGTACTTCAAGAAAGCGGTAAGTTCAAAAAATAATAGAATGACAAAGGAAGGAGAAAAAAATTCCATGCATTTCAGTGTTGAAAGTCACTTCCATCCTGTAAAAGATTTTCAAATTCAGACAAAGACTGGAGTCAAAGATCCAATCAAGGTTGTAAGTTGCCAGCCTTTCCTTAAGAATTCAAATTGGGATACCTTGATCCTTCTGATGAACAAATGATTCTATGAAAAAGAAACCAGGGAGTAGGTCTTCAGGAAAACCTATAAACTCAAAAGTGCTTTTAGTTAAGTATAAAGAGATAAGCATGTCTGGGGAAGTCTTATGAGTGAGACCACGGCACATGAAGCTGACTAGAATTAAACAGACACATGCTAACAATAAAGTAGTATTACTACCAAAAGGGACGCTAGCCTGCATTAAGAGAAACTAATGGAGATTTTAAAAAGGAATCTTGGGCCCAACTCCCTAAAGTATGAAAGCAGAATAAGAAAGCTGCTCAGCTAATAAGGAGGGTTAATACTTTCCAGTCCAAGAATCAGCCAAAAGCCATGGAGAGAAATGGACTAGGAAGATACTCTCAGGGAAAATTGGGACGTACCTAATCAAGGAAATATTCCTTGTATCTAAAACAGGGGGATCTCACAATATTTTCCCAACAGAATTTCATATTTCCTGGGGAACAATGACTGCTGTGTGCCTCTTAATCTTCTCCTTGGGAGTATTTATTATGGTTCCCTATCCCTCCCAGATCAATGTGCATATATAAAAGGGAGAGGGGAGCAAATAACCAGTGTTTCAGTTCCTAAGTCTCTAGATCAAGGCCTTATGTTGATCGTAAAATCCTAGACTTGATGCTTGATGCCCTTATTAGAAAAGACATCTTAGGGAGGAGATGAGTGAGATTTACTTGGTATGTTTAAAAACATAAACTCACCTGCATGTACCTAATTTCTTAATTTCACTATAGTAGCTAAAACCATGTTGTAATTTTTGGCCACTATTTTCAAGAATATTTAAACAGCTTGGCAGTAAAATAAAACTCTTTAAACATATATTGGCTGAAAAGTACCAACACTTCTATAACTGAAATTTCCAATAAAATATTTTCATTCAAAACACTGTAAATCCATTCTTAAATGACATACTCACTTAAGCCTTTTCTATAAAATCTTTAAACACAATAGCTACAAAGTTTTGCCCTCTTTGTCTAAATATACATTCCTGCTGGTGAAGCTTCTACCCAGAAAAGCCAACACAAACAAGATCCATAATGGAAAAGAAAGATGGCAAGAAAAAAAAAAAACTGATTATTTTGTTAATAACTAGTTATCATTCCAAAATACTTTAAAACTTTAAATTTACAAAAATAATGTTAAGTGTTATTATTTTTTAAATAAAGATTATTCTGGAGGAGCAAGATTTGTGGAAATTGCTTCAAAAATACTTTGTCTAAAAATTCCCTTAAAGGGAACTATTATAAATTTTACCCTGCATTATCCAAGTATCTTATATCCTAATATACAAGAAAATGTCTTAGATTAATGAAATGATAATCGTATCAGATTTTTCTTGATTCCCTATCAATTTTAACTTTTTATATAATGAAAACTATTTTTCAGCTGTTTTGCTCATAATTCTTAGAAATACAAAATAGTAATAGCAACAAACACCCTGTAAATAAAACTGGTAAACATGGAAAGAAATTTATACATATTGAAAGTGAAATGTCTGATTTACTGCATAACTAATTATACTCACATGTCACTCTCCGAAGGGCAGGGCTGTTTTACCATTTTGGGTCTGCCTCTTGGTTTTGGAATCTTGACTTCTGTAGCTAACATTCACAGGAAAAAAAATTTTGTAACTACCAGCTTTCCCGTTAAGATGTAGATCTCACATATAAAAGTTACAAATGATATATACTAAGAATATTAGTTTATTACAGATAACAATTACTTTAGGTTTTAAAAATCATATCCTCCAGTGGTTCAAATGAGTTAACAGCAGAAAATTTACAGAGGTGAATCAAGAGTATTTTCAATCTGTCCTTAGTATGGCTGAGGGCTTAAAAGAACATCCCTCATTGTTGTTTTAATAGGAATGTCACAAAATTCAACTTTATAGTAGATAGCAGCACTTATATTCAACATTCATATACATATTACAGTATTATTTGTATATGTATGCTCACGTATTTGAAAATTTGTTATCAAAATTCATTGAATTTTCTAACAACACCATTAATGTGATCCATTACACTATTAAATTCCAAAGTAAAAATTAGGTAAATTGTTTTTTTTCCTTTTTGGGTATTACTCATTTTATCCTGTTTCATTAAGAATCCTCTGTTATGGGACTTCACTTCCCTGGTGGTCCAGTGGTAAAGAATCTGCCTGCCAATGCAGGGGATGCAGGTTCGATCCCTGGTCGGGGAACTAAGGTCCCACATGCCATGGGGCAACTAAACCTGCGTGCCTCAACTACTGAGCTAGCACACCTCAACGAGAGAGCCCGCATGCTGCAAACTACAGAGCCCAGGAGCCCTGGAGCCTGCATGCCACAGCTAGAGAGAGAAAACCCGCACGCCGTAACTAGAGAGAAGCCCATGTGCTGCAATGAAGAGCCCGCATGTCGAACTAAGACCAGATGCAGCCAAAAAAAAAAAAAGAAAACAGAATGCTATGTTATGAAGTAGAAAAAAAAATTGGCTCTATTTTGGCTAATTTTTTTGTTTTACTTTGTATTAGAGACACATCCTTCCAAGCTATTTCCTATTTGCCAAATTAGGAAAATACTTTAAATAGGCAGTGCTGAAGACATCTGCATATTGTACAGGCCCTAATAAAGAAAGAATGCAATAATTTAATAGCTTTGATTATTCAAATGCTGTTTATCTCTTGTTTTCATTATGATTCCATTTGGAAAGCTTAATATTTCTAAAGTAAGAGGTAAAATAAACCCATCATTCATGGATTTTAAATCTCACCACAGCCTCATTTGCTGCTATTAAAGGAAAATGTAATGGGGATAAAACAGAAAATGAAAAAGTCTCAAGCAATTATTTCAAATTTAAATACTTTATTACAAAGAGCAGAAACCCTAATGTTTTATCTCCTTTGAAATTTATATATTACACATAACCAAGTACCTATTCACCTATTATTCCAAAGTAGCTGAGGTACAACACTTTAATGGATTAGAATAATAATCACAAGCCAGCTATTTAAACATTAATAATCCTACCTGCAGGTCGTCCTCTTTTAGGACTCACTTTTAGATTAACAGATGCTGTTGCTGTAGTCACTACTCCTGCCTCCTCGGTTTCTACTTGTTTTTCTGCCTGAATCACAAAGATTTAAATTAACTTACTTAGCACATAGTAGGTATTCCAAATTTAGCTCAATGGCAAAAACGTGCCACTATAGGATAACAAGTTCAAATACAAGCGTAACATATATTGATCTTCATTATTTTTCAACAGTTGACTCATCAGAGTGATATCCTTAAATTTAGCTTATAATTCTAGTGAGTAATTCTAGGAAACAAAAACTCACTTTTTAGATATTCTCAACCTAAAAAAGTCATTTATAAAAATAAAATGAATATTCTTGATGCAAAATGTTAAAGTATAATGTAATTACACTGTAATATCCCACACACTGCTTATAAATGTACTTTCATTGAGTATCTCAAAATGCTAACACTTTATATTGCGTACTTATGATGTACAACCTAAATTAATGTTAGAAAAGGCAAGAAATTAAGTTGCTGATATTTCCATTCTTTAACTTTGTTAATATGTACATGTTTTATTTTTGAACTGAGACATCTGCTGTTCTTCGCTAGGAGTTATTCTTATTTTCTATAAAGGATTTACTACTGTAAAGAAATCCCAATGACCCTTTGCAAACTATAATGCCCCAGGTAATGAGACAATAGCCCCAAATGAGAATCAGTTTAATCAATTCAAGCATTAGAGTAGAACAAAGGTTAATAACCACCAATTAGAAAGGAAATGCAAACATAACATCATAATCGAAAAGAAAATAAATAGCAAAGAGAACAAAGAGAAGAATGGGAGGACTACTATGAGCTGCTCCCCCACCCCAATTATTTAGAATTCAGCCTGAACTAGCTCAGTAAAAATAAAGGCAATAAAGCATCATGCCAAAACTTGCATAATCCAACCTACTGATAAAAAATTTTTTTTAATCTTTTAATCAACAATCTGATTTGCAAACACTTACGAGGTAATGCCCAATTTTGGTAAGAATGTGGAGAATTATTCATATATTGATTAATGGTGATCAAATCAATAAACTGGTAATACATTTCTGATCATTATGAATATCAGCAATACAGAATATGCAAATCTGACTCAGCAATCCCACTTCTAAGAATTTATCCATTTCTTTGTTCTTAGTTTTCAAACATTATTTTTGCCTTTGTAATTGCAATATAATAATGTAGGGGCTTCCCTGGTGGCGCAGTGGTTGAGAATCTGCCTACCAATGCAGGGGACACGGGTTCAAGCCCTGGTCTGGGAAGACCCCACATGCCGCGGAGCAACTGGGCCCGTGAGCCACAATTACTGAGCCTGCACGTCTGGAGCCTGTGCTCCGCAACAAGAGAGGCCGCGATAGTGAGAGGCCCGCGCACCGCGATGAAGAGTGGCCCCCGCTTGCCGCAACTAGAGAAAGCCCTCGCACAGAAATGAAGACCCAACACAGCCATAAATAAATAAATAAATAAAATTTTTAAAAAAATGTATATTCAAAGCATTATTAAAAGTCAAGAAACTCATCTAAGGTAACCCTTGAATTGTTCTCAAAGAACATTACAAAAATTGCTTCAAAAACATTAGCTCAAGTTGTATTTCTAATTTTAGGAATTACAGACCACCCCTCACCCCAATCCTGATTTGATGATAGCTCTGGAGTACGGAGCCAGGCATCTGTTTTTATACCAAAGGTTGAGAACCCAAGACTGTATGAGAGCTCTTCTATTGAGTTAGGAGGGTGAGCAGTTAAGAGGGCAAAAGTTCTCCAAAATTCAGTTCAAACTGATGAACTCTTCAGAGCAAAAAAATCCCCTCTTCAATTACACTTTCAACTTTTGGAAATAAATCATGACATCGCATAAGAATTACAGGTATGAATCTCTTTGAGGAGATACCAATAAGAGGTAACAAGGTCATCAATAACTAATGCCATAAATAAACTAACACCATACGAAGCAAAAATACAGCCCTTCCATAGACATATATTGACTATTACAGCAAAATCATGCAAGTCAAAACCATTCCTCGTGAAAATGTTAACTCAAAGAATAAGAAATATTTTATCTAGAGAAAGGACTATTATTTCAAATATATATATATTTAAATATCTCAAATGCAAATATTGACTCTAGATTAATTTCTTCCATATTTTATCTCACTGAGACCTCTAAGCCTTTGACAAATTTTCTCCCCATTTGTTACCCCACTTTCTAGCTCTACTCCCTTCGTGACTTTACGTAAAGGCCCCCCCCATCCCTCAAAAACCTCATGGAACTACTATTCATCTGCATTCTTGTTTTGCTGCACCTGTCCCGCAAATCTCCAACAGCGAGTTACTATAAAACTCTACCTTCCCTGCTCTATTTTTCCCTGCTGCTGAGCCCTGCTGAAAAAAAATTATACAAACATGCATTCATTTTATGCAACTTCATTTGTGATCTCAAAGCCATCCATTAATCCTTTACCCTGTCTTTTGTCATGCCCTTTCCTTCTCCCTCTAGCATAAACTTTCAATCCTTTCTTTCTGCCTTACACCACACATGCAGTCTTGCTTTGAATTTGGTGATGGAGAAGGGAGAGACTGAGGCCAGCAGGAAGGGATTCCCATAATTTCCAAGTCTTCCTAGAAGTTTGTAATAGTCTTGCCCACCCTTCCCTTCAATGTGAAGAAAGATGAAATGTCCGTCTCTTTCCCATCAAGTCAATTCCCTCAAATGTGTCCTCCCTTTTCTCTCACCCAGCATTATTCTTAACTTACAGTAATTTTATACTCTTTCCACATCTTTGATCTTTCCTGGTTTCGAAAAGAAAGTGTTAAAGCCTCTATTATATTTTGTCACTTTTAACACCCTCCCTTAAACCATGCAAATCCTTGTTGCTGCATTCTCTCCTCCCCTTCAAAGACTTCAAAAGCACAGTGTAATTTTAACATTAAACATTTTATTCTTTAACCTACTTCATCTGTTCTTACCGTTTGACCTTAAGGTATCCTGGGGGATCCTAATTGTCAAATGTTATTGGACCCCTTCTACATCAGGACACTACTAACCACTCCCTCATTCTTAAAATTCTCTCCTCCCTTGTTTAGCTTGATATCCTCTCTTAGATTTTTCTCCTGACAGTTCATTCTCAGCCATAATTTTTACAAGCCAGCCTTTCATCACCATTATAATTCCTCAGGATTCTGGTTTTCTGCGTTCTTCTCAGTAAACTTTCTCCCTTGACTACCTATCTAAATCCTATCTTTATGTCAGAGACTGCAGCTGTAACTTCTACCTTTTCCCCCTTTGGTGTCAGAGAAATATGTATCTTCAGTCTAATTCTCAAAGGTGTTTCACATCCTCCTCCTCATGCCTCTGCTCCCAAAACATCTCCTGCATTCTCAGTGTATAATCTAGTCATCCAAGCCAACACCCTGAGTCATCCTAGATTCCTCCCCCTCACTTCACACCCACTTCCAATCAACTATTAACTTTACCTCCTAAGGTGCTCTTAAAATCCTATCTCTCATCTACACCACTAAAAATGTCATGCTAACTCTTTAGAAAGGCCTTTCATAATTTAGTTACCAAGTCCCAATCATGACTCCCCATTTTAATTCTCTTGTTTTATGTATTTATTGTCTGTCTCAACAAAAATATAAGTTTAATAAGAACAGAGACCTTATCTTCCTTATTCGCCGCTGATTTTCTGTCTGGGCCAGTGAAGTGAGTACCAAAATTCTGAATGAACTTATCAGTGAACTGGTCTCACTGCTCCAGTCCAATCCCCATCATTCACACTGCTTTAAAAAGAGAAGTACCTGAAATTTAAAGTGATTCAATGGCTTCCCACCACTTCTCTAAGTTCAAGTTCTTCTGGGTAACACAGTGGGGTTTTCTGTACTTGTTTCCCTCAAACTTTATGGTCTGATAATACTGAAATGCAATACTTGAAATGCTTGAAGCAAAATTTTCTCTGTGCCTCTGTAATTGCCTCACGTGCTCCTCCCCTCCTCCGTCATCTGCCTGACTAAAATTCTGCCTACCTTTTAAAATCTTGTTAAAGTTATCATAGCCCCTTCACACACACCCCACAGGGAATAAAAAGCCACTGTAATTATTTGTTTTCATCTTACTTCCTTATAAGACACTGAACTCAGAATACTACAAAAAAAATTTTTTTTAAAGACTGAACTCTTAAGTTTTCTTTGTAGCTTTGTCATATAATAACAGTCTGAGACATAATTATGGTCAGGAAAAGGTATGATGAACAAAACTTCACATAGGGAAGAAGAAACACTAATTAAAAGCGTTAAGAGGTACTTTGTCCTAAACTGTCACATACTCTCATTTCATGCAACAATGCTGTAAAGTAATAACAACATAATAATGGACAACACTTACAAAGCACTATGTACCAGGATTTATTATAAATATTTTACATGTATTAACTCATTTAATTCTCTCAACAGTCTTATGAGTATATATATTGTCCATTTTATAGAGAAAACTTGAGACAGCATCATAAAAGGAATGAAAATTGGTGCATTTTATCTTGTATACCATTCAACTTAAGGGTGCTGTATCACTAAGAAAAGAAACAGTTTTGATAAGTGAACATAGTTTTGATAAGTGAACAACATAACCTATCCTTTAAAAAAATTAAAGGACTTAGAGTGAAGGGCTAAGTCTAAATTAAATAGTACCATTTCATTATCTACACTCCCTCAATCCAACTAAAATAAAAATTCTTTTAAGATCTCTGTGGTTAAGCAATAGAATTACCTTTCTCTTTCTCCCTCTTCTGGCAGCTTTTGGAGTGGTTATGTCAACTGCTTTAGTCACATCCTTAAAAAAAAAAAAAAATACACAACAGATGAAATTGATAATTATGCCATGACTGAAAGAAAATTTCTTAAATTAAAAATCACAAGCACATTTCACTAAAAGTACTACAGAAACTTGTTTTGCTTCTCTTACCTTTGAAATTATAAACATTAAAAGTCTTAACATTAATTCATTATAAAGTGGAAGTAATCACCAGTATCTTCACCTAAAAAAAAAAATGCTTTCCTCTGTCTGATCAAATATAAAAGTCACACTTGCTCGTACACTGGGAGGTTTGTCTGTTTAAATTTACAAAACACTCTTTCTACAGTAAAATCCTCAGTTTTAGGACTGTGAATGTTAAGAGGTGGTCGGGACTCTGGAGATCAAGTAACAACTTCATGAAGCCTAGAAAGGCTAAATGAGTATCCCCACTCAGATAATCAAATACAGAGCTGGAAATAAATCTAGGTTTTTAAAAATTCGGTTCAATATCCTTTCCCGTACATCCATCCAACAATACCTCACTTTAAAAATATTCCTAACAAACAGTAAGCGACTCTCCTAGTTGTACCTCATATTTTGCACAGCAAACTAACTTCAAATAAAAATATCCATGCATCTTAAAGATGCAAAAATTATTTTACAATACCATATTTAATATTTACACAAGGAAATAAGCCTTTAATATTTTCCCATTCATTACTCAACTACTTTAAAGATTACTTTCTACTGTGCCACAATCAACTCATTTTACAATTCTTCCTTTCAACAAAATGGGTTTAGAATGCAAGAGAAATTAAACACACCTCGTTGCTGGCTTTTTCTTCATGGTCAGTATCTTCCTTTGAAACACTAGTTTCTTTTTCTTCAACTTCAACATCAGATGACGCATTTGATTGTTTAGTTGATGCCTATGAACAATCAAGTCTATTAGTTTCACAAAATAATATTTTACACCAACTTTAAAATTTTGTACCCATGAAAAAATCAAGGCCTGTTTGTAAGAAAGCTAGAAAAGTACCCTCATTTCTGTTGCACAGGATACTTTTAATATACACAATTTTGAAAAGTTTTAAATGCTACTATTTTATTTAGGAAAGTCTTACATGGAACTATATTCCTGCAATTGATGCATACAATCTCAGCAGATAAAATGGTGAGGCAGAAATTAAAAGTACAATTACAAAGAATACCATTCTGATGTTCTAAGCAGCAAATGCCCAACAAGATACAACATAAGGTGATTTAGAGGAGCACAGACCTACACTGTATTCAACTACTGAAATATTCTTAGATAAAGAAGCTAGTCTATGTACTCTAAGACGAACAGCCTTAACAAAGGATATATATCACAACTTTAAGGACTCTTATTGATCTATATCTCAAACTTAGTTTATTTAAAATGCAGATTCCTGAGACCTAAACTTAAGTGATTCTGATTTAACAGACACTGAATGGGAGAGTCCAATAATCATTAAATTTTAAAAGTACCCCCATATGAGAGATATTTAAGCATGTAACCTAGGGTCCCTAGATTTTCATAAAACCAACCAAAACAATGAATACCAGAGGCAACACAGCATACATTGGGAGGTGAGGGTAAAGCTCCCAATCTACAAGATGAAGGGACTGTAATCCAAACTGTGCACCTTTCTAGCTATTTCCTTTGGCAAGTCTTTAAACTGTAAACCCATTTCCTTTTCTGTAAAAAAAAAAAGGCAATGCTGATAACCCACAAATTATAAAGGTATATAAAAAATGTGCCCAAAATTACTTGTAGCACGATAGAAATATTTATAAATTATGATGGCCAATTTTTTGTTGTTGTTTCTTTTGTATAGGCTTGGGCATCAACGCTTGTACCAAACCACAGGAATGTGCCACTGGGGATGCCTGGGCTGGGAACACAGAGTACATCACACCACCATAATCATGTGATTATTCTCCAAAACTGAGTAAATAATACTAAACTAAATTTTATGTAATATGACGCACCTGTTGACTTGAAAATTTCACTTTCGGATTGTTATCTATCTCCCATAAACCTTCATTAAAGCCTTTTCGTTTATTTGGTTTGCCGTACTTTTCCTTATTTTCTGAGTAAGGAAATATGTCCTTTGGGCCTAAAAAAGCACTAAAAAAGGAGGGGGGGGGGGAAATGTGAGTGTAAAGCAATCTCAAATATAAGTGATTAAATAGCACTACTCTATGAACGCAATTATCAAAAATTCTTAATCTAAAACGCATTAAAAATCATAAATTAAAGGTAGCCACAAATAATATCTAATTCCAAATGCTTTTATTAAATTCAGTCACAAACTCATAGATCCATAATCCTAATTTTAAAAACACACACAAATTGCACAACAATGTCAATGTACTGAATGCCACTAAACTGCACACTTGAAAATGGTTAAAATGGTAAATTTTGCTATAATAATTTTACAAATTTTACTATAAAAATGCATAAAAATGAAAAAAAGAAATGTCACAAGACTGCATTAATCTATACATTTAAATGCATTCTAAATACTGTTTTACTACAAAGTAGTTTGGAATATTATACAACTCATAAAACATTGTCAATAAGGTATATTATATGTATGTTTTAATATTTGTATATACTAGATTTTTAGAATAAAATAAGTATGTTAAGACTTCTGCTTTATTCAGTGAGGGAATCAGATGTTATAACTGGTTTGTTCATTCATATATATACACACACACACACATATATATTACAGTCAATTCTTGTATTCATGGTAATTATATTCTATAATGTCACCATGAACACTGAATTAAGGAATACTGTACCACTGCTCCAGGGTAAATACAGGGTAGGTTCCTCTGGTCACAACAGTTTTGTCAACCAATCAGTACGTAACATTGTTTTATGTGTGTTTCTGTTTAAAGACACCTATTTAATATACACTGGTAATTCATTAACGCTGAACTCACAGCCAACAGCTTACATAACACGTATTTTCTCCATAAGGCACAGCACAGGCTTCTTGCACTTAGGAACACTAAATGGCACTCCAGCACTACATTTGGGTGCTATTATAAACGGCAAAATGACCAAGAAAAAGCACAAAAATACAAAAGCCATGGCACTACACAGACTGCAAAAAGGACACTTGTTTACAATATGAGAGCTGAAACAAGGTAAAGCATGGCCTTGGTTCAGCCTCAGCTAGGAATGTGTGCATCAAGTTACTCAAATTTTTTGCCATTTCACACACAGACATGACTGTGAAGGCGCCACAGGTATTGATTTGGGATTATAAGTACATTTTAGTGAGCAGGCAAATTAATAAATATGGAACCTGTGAATGATGACAACTATTTTTTTGTGTGTATATATACATATATATTTAGATATAACCCCCAGAACAGCCCCATTATATATCTCCCCTATGTCAGTCGGTTCTGTAGAAGTCTGTCAATCCTATAAATTTAGATGCAGAGAATTTATCAGTTTTTTGCTATAATGGTTGATATATATGTATTCTCCAAAGCAAGAGGAAAATCAAATTACTACTCATTTCCTCTAAAATATGCTACAATTTAAGATTATTAATTACTAATTATCTATCACAAATTCCGTATCTGCTGAAATTCTTTAAGAATTAGGGACCTAATGACTATAGCTCACATTCCAGTTTAGAATATTTTAAAAGGCTGTAAGATAAAATTTCAATAAAAAAGAGACTTAGGGCTCTACTTAAATATAGTCAAATGCATATAAAAGTCAGCTTTATTATTTAAATTCTGCAATTTATAAATACTCAAAGTATCCATGTATTTTAACTGCACATCAGTTAAGGCACACTTAAATCATCACTATCTCATTTGATCTAGAAATTCAGACTTTTACTAGGCATCATTCATTCCTACCCATAATCTAAAATTAGAAAATTTAACACATTTAGTTAAAACAGTAAAGCAATTCCTCCTGCATAATCAGCTTCAAATTCCAAGTAGATGACTCGAGTTAAAACACCATCAAAAATAAAACATACTTCTAGTTAGAACAAAGCAATTCTCTCTCTAAAACCCCGTAACTCATAAGGCTAAAGATGACAAGGGACATTATCAACAGGTTTGAAAGCTGGGAAGACTAAGAAAGTTGGATACTAAACAGCAATATAGAAGAAAGTGAGACGGTACCCTAACTTAGAGTTCAAAATCCCCAAAGGGTTCAAAACTGGTGGCATCAGGAACTTGAAGAAGTGGAAGGGACCTTAAATATTTAACAAAATTGCAGAAAAATGTCTTAAAACCTCAAACATGGGGCATTTTTAGATATGATTCTAAACCAAAAAGCTATTCAAAAAACTGATTCTACCATGATGTTATTTAGCATATAAAGGTTTGACAGTTCAATTTATATAGATTATTTTTCTTTCCCCAAAATAGGCAGTCCTCACTTTGTATGACAATGAGAGAACACAAAAATGACTGTGCAAGGCAATCTTATTGAACAATGGGAAAAATTACAATTGTTCCAAAACCTTCAAAAATTGTCAAAACACTAAATGCACTATTACTGACAGTGTGTAAGGAAATTTTAAATATAGTAAAACTAATTATTTAGTACACTGTAATTTAAAACATTAGAAGCATTGAGATTAAAGTGTTTCATGTCTTTGTAAAAAACTTAAGAATAGTTTGAACAGTGCTTGCCCCTTCTGATCATATAACTTATGACATGGAGTAAGCATATTTTCTATGCCTAAGGCAATGTGTCATACTCCTTTCTAAATCTGATCAGTTTCTAACATTTTGTCTTTTGTACTTTCAATGTTATGGCATATCTTTAATGCTTTTTGTTGGCGTCACTTCCTCTGAGACATCTTCATCCTGTTTATTACAACCACTTTCCTCATTTATGTTGATAAGCTTGCCTTCCCTAAGCTGCTCTGGTTGTGTACCTAGTCTCCCCATATACAGCACATCTACATTCACAAGGTTATTATTCACAAGGCTATTTATTCTATAACTGCATTTACATTCAATTCAAATTTCACTTCTGGCATTATCAGTTTCTTTGCTGGCCGATTCCCCATCTTGTTTTTTCTTTAAATGTAACCTGGGTGGGTGTATCATTGAAAGACAAAGAGGCAACAACACTACTACACTTTGTGCTATCTATGCTTGAATTGAGAAACAGATGCACACTGACCAATCACCAAGAAACTTCAAAAAAAGTGACATGCTATGCATCTGTTATTTACATCTTGATTTGTGGACTGAAGAACTAGCAACAAATTTTGTAGTCTACACAATTACAGTTAATATTCCAGAGTAAGTGAAATTTGAAACATTGTTGCGGGGACTGGGGCTGTTTACCTAAACCATGGTAACCAAAATTTAAACATACTAGAACTATGCAAAGCTAAGGAATGCCTGTATCCTTCTCTTCTCTTCATGCTTTGACTTTAAATTCTATTTTTATCAGACAGCAATGGTCCCATTCTTGCTTTCTTTGTGACATTATATTGTTACTTGGCAGTGACTTGTTTGAGCCTTGTCTCAGAAAATAAGACACAGGTAGTCTAATAGGATTAATCCAATCAAAAGGTCTTAATAGAGAATTCTATTCACATAGTGTAGTCACTTATATTTGGTCTTATTCATACCACCTTGATTTACATATACATTTTTATTACACTTGGTTAACCTTTATTCTTAATTTTGCAGAATAGGTTTTAAAAAACTTCTCTCCCTGCTCCTCCTCCGGTCAGGTTTTCAAGCACTACTTTCTATTATTTTACTATTATGTTCATATTATAAGTCATACTTAAATTTACATGTTTATCAATATACCAAAAATTAAATAACTATGCCTTTCCAACTGAGAGAAGACCTTTGCAAATCTAAATAATTCATGTTATATATAGATGGTTAAAAAAATATTCACACATGAAAAGATGCTGAGTGTCACTGGCTATCAGTGAAATGTAAATCAAAACCAGAATAAGATATACTACCTTCACACCCAATAGGATAGTTGCAATAAAAAAGACAATAACAAGTCTTGGAAAAGATATAGAGAAATTAGAATCCTCACACATAGCTGACAGAAATATAAAATGGCTCATAGCTGATTTGAAAAGTCTTGCAGGGACTTCCCTGGTGGTCCAGTGGCTAAGACACCACACTCCCAATGCAGGGGGCCTGGGTTTGATCCTTGGTCAGGGAACTAGATCCCACATGCCACAACTAAAGATCCCACGTGCCGCAACTAAGAGCTAGCACAGCCAACAACAACAACAACAAAAAAGCCTGGCAATTCCTCAAAAGATTAAACACAAAGTTACCATGTGACCCAGGAATTCCACTCCTACAGAAAAGACATGTCCACACAAAAACTTGCTCACAAATGTTCATAGCAGCATTATTTATAACTGTCCAAAGTAGAAACAACCCAAATATCAACTGATGAACGGATAAATATAGACCAATACAATGGAATATCTGGCAATACTGTAAAGACAAAGTACATGCTACAAAATATAGATGAACCTTGAAAACATTATGCTAAGTTAAAAAAAAAAAAAAAGTCATTAGAGACCTCATATTGTATACTTCAATTTATATGAAATGCTCAGAACAGGCAAAGTGATTAGTGGTTCCCTGTGGCAAGACAGGAGGGAGAAAGGAGAAATGCAAAGTATCTGCTAATGCGTACAGGGTCTGTTTTTGGGGTGATGAAGATGTTCTAAAACTGTGCTAAGGTCTACACTACTCTCTGGATATACTAAGATCTACTGAATTGTACGTTTTAACTGGATTAACTGTTCGGGATATGAATTACATCTCAATAAAGCTGTTAAAATATTTTTCAGTGAATACCACATCCCATCAAAGAAAACAAAAATGATCCAGAATTTTACCAACTACAGATAGCCACTGTTTTCACCCACCTGTTTGTTGCATATATACAGATATAAACATGTAATTTTAATGGATATGATACATACTCATCCATAAATACTTTCTCAAATTATAATGAACATCTTTTCATGTCAACAATTACTTAACAGCTAAATACTATTTCACTGAATAGCTATCCCAAAATTAATCTATTGTTGGACCATTTTCTATATCAAATTTTCTATTATAAAATGCAGCTATAGTAAATAATGTATTGCTCAATCTTGTCACATATCTTCCTAATAAAGTCTAAGTAGAACTGTTGGCTCAAATGATATGCTCAAGACTACGGAGCTCCTTAATGAGACTCAAAAAACTATGGTGGATGAAAAAAAAAATCCTCCCATGTTGTCTCCCCCAAAAAAGAAATGACTAATTAAGGGACCTGATGGAGATGTTAGCTAATGCTATGGTGGCAGGTAATCATACTGCAATATATAAATGTATCAAATCATGGTGGTAATATTGCAATATATAAATGTATCAAAATCAACACACGTTAAACTTATACAATATATATCAATTACATTTCAATTTAAAAGAAGAAAAAGAAAACACATACACATACAAAGAATCCTCCCCAGGGATGCAATCCCACAGGTTTGGAGCACAGGGCTCAGATTAGTTGTTAAACAGCCAGTGCTAGTCCCCAAGGGCACAACCTTATGCGGCTGTGGCTCTGATTCATTCTTCAAAGCGTTCCATTTTTAAATGACATATAAATCTCAAAGAAAATATACTAAAACAGTAACAGGTTTAAGGGTTGTTTCTAAAAAATAGTAGTAAAAATGACTGTTTCCTTTGTAGAGAACTCTTTTAACGTTTTTAAAATTTTTACAATGAAAAGATATACATTAATTCAAAGTACATTACCCACCAAATTCCAGAGCTGAAAGGAACACTTAGGGATCACCAAGATCCTCCTTTTAAAGATTAGAAAACTGAAGGCCAGAAAGATTAACTGACGCAGGCAAGGTTATCTAGCTATTAAACAGCATAGCCTCCACTCTGTACAATGTTCCCTTAAAAAGGTTTCAGGATTTCCTTTAACCACTGTAATATAGTCTTTGAAATAGCTACTAATAAAATATTGATGTTATATCCCTATACGTATGAACTCATTTCAAATACCAATGTCAAAGCCCACAAGGATCAAAGCTCATGTAAAATGTCCTAAGAAAATAGCAAATCATTAACTAGAGTACTAATGTTATAATTCTGAAGCAACTTAAAGCCTGCAAGTGTGTTTCTTACGTGGCATATGCCTGAAGACCGTTAAGTGTGTTCCTGTGTATCCCAATTTTCACAGAATGTAAGTAAACAGAAAAGCAGTTCTCTCTCTAAAGTCACTTTTTGGAAACAATGTACATACCCACGAGAACATACACATATATGTCTCACAAAAACTCAGTTATCACACACCTAGAACCTTTCCTTTAAAGCAAACCAGAGTTGCATATAAAAAATGGGATGCGAATGCTTATCAGAGCTGAAGACATGAAGCTCAAAACTCATTTAACTGTTGCCAAGTCATATTATAATACAGAAACGTCTACCTTTTAAAACATTGATTCTAACTTGCTGCTTCATTTCCCTATTATTATTAAACCACAAAATAGGAAACATACTGTTTTAAACTAGATTTTATAACAGCACGCACTATTTTATAATAGAAGATGATGCAACAGACAATTGATACATCTACTATGTGCCATGAACCTGACAGTATAGAGATGAAAAAACAGTTCCTCTCATTATATAAGGCTCATGAGAAACCGTACAAGCCCCTCACCAACACATACAGCTATGTCTGTAGTACAGAAACTGTATAGAAAAACTAGTGTAGAAGAAAATAAAATCCTATCCTTATGATTCATTTCTTTATTCCTTTCTTGTGGACAGGTTATACAAAAAACTGACCAACAAGCAGTACCTCCCCATTCACCTTCATTCCTAAAACTGTACATTAGGCAGGTTTTGAAACAGCCTGTGATGGATATTTTTAAGGTTCCTAGAACTGTGCATCTAACATCTTTGAATTAAGACAAGAGCAGTAAGGAGATAAAAGTGGCAAAAACACCATCTTCATTTAAAATTTTCTGACTTTAGAGAAATAAATAGACCTTAGATGAGAGTATTCCCTCAATTAGCAATGGTAATTAGCCAGCAAAACTCAAACTGCACTGCAAACAATTTAATAAACACAAGTATTAGTCGTGAAAAAATAATATGCAACATTACCTTTAACTATTCATAGCTGACATATACTTAGTGTTTAATACATGCCAAGCACTGTTCTAAGCATCTTTAATGTAGTATCTTGTTTGCACCTCAAATTCTGAGGTCGAGTATTTTATTATTCCCATTTTACAAGTAAGGAAGAGAAGGACACAAGGCTAGGTAACCTGCCCAAGGTCATATAGCAGATAAATGGCAGGATTCAAAGACAGCCTTACGATCAGTTGTCTTAAAAACTATAAAAATGCTAGCTAATGGACAGCAAATTCATAATCCATAAATGATTTTATCTAGGTCATAGAGCTATCAATCTCTCACCAAACATTTATTTAACAGCTACTATGGGCCAGGCACTTAAGCAAATGATGACAAACAAGATAGACAAGGTCCCTGCTCTCCAAACTTTTCACTTGTGGGTGAAGGAAAAGAAAAAAATTTCAGTCATCAGTGCAATGGAGAAAAAGCATAAAAAGGAAGATTTGAGCTAAGATCTAAATGACTGAAAATCTGAAGACATACCTTTCCCAACAAAGAGAAAACAGTCAGGAAGGACTTGAGACAAGATGAAATATATTTGTGTAACAGTGAAAACATGTGATGAGGTTGGAAAGGTAAACACAGACTAGTTCATATAGGGTCTCATAAATAGCATTTGTCGACAAAACTTGGGAGTTTTGTTTGTAATAAGGCAGCCATTGAAGGGTTTTGGACAGAGAAATGACATGGTCTGACTGGATCACGTTCACTTTGACTATACATGAAGAGTGAAAACTGAGACCAAGATAGGATTAGGGGGCTTCCCTGGTGGCGCAGTGGTTAAGAATCCGCCTGCCAACGCAGGGGACACGGGTTCGAGCGCTGGTCCGGGAAGATCCCACATGCCACGGAGCAACTAAGCCCGTGCACCACAACTACTGAGCCTGTGCTCTAGAGCCCACGAGCCACAACTACTGAAGCCCGCACGCCACAACTACTGAAGCCTGCGCACCTAGAGCCCGTGCTCCGCAACGAGAGAAGCCCACGCACCACAATGAAGAGTAGCCCCCACTCGCCGCAACTAGAGAAAGCCCAAGCGCAGCAACGCAGCCAAAAATAAATAAATAAATTTATTTTAAAAAAAAAGATAGGAGTAGGACACTATTTCTAGAACTAACTGCAGCATGAACTTAAGTGGTAGTAGAGGAGATGGAAAAAAGTAGATCAGAATGCACATTAAAGGAAAAGAACAAGACTTGCTGACTGACTAGATGTGGGGAGGAACGGAAAAGACTGTAATAGGAAATCAAGGATAACACCACAATTTTTGCCTCCAGCAAAGCACTGCATCCTTGTCAGTCTCATTTACTAAGAATTTGTTTTGAATATATTAGTTTTAAGATACCTAGTGGACCATCATGTTTGGTATACATAAGGGCTCGTTGTTATCTAATATTCAAAACTTGGCTGGATGAATTTACTGTGAAAGGTATAAAACACTATGAAAGGTCAGATGGTTGCAAGTCAGGAAAAGAATGCAATTACAAAAGGATTCTGCTCCAAATTAACAATAAAAAAATCTTAATCTATAAATAAGTTATGAATAAGTACAGTTTTCTATGTATGTATTTTCTTTTTTTTTTTTTTTTTTAACTTTTAGGTTTATTTATTTATTTATGGCTGTGTTGGGTCTTCGTTTCTGTGCGGGGGCTTTCTCTAGTTGCGGCAAGTGGGGGCCACTCTTCATCGCGGTGCGCAGGCCTCTCATTATCGCGGCCTCTCTTGTTGCGGAGCACAGGCTCCAGACGCGCAGGGTCAGTAGTTGTGGCTCACGGGCCTAGTTGCTCCGCGGCATGTGGGATCTTCCCAAACCAGGGCTCGAACCCGTGTCCCCTGCATTGGCAGGCAGATTCTCAACCACTGCGCCACCAGGGAAGCCCAGTAGAGTTTTCTAAATTGCCATTTCTTCTTCTATGTTCTTCCTTTCCCATCTCCCTAACTACAGGCTATTAGAATAAACTCCCATTTATACAAATTCCAAATTGAAAGGTTCACATAACTGCCCCCCCAACTTTTGGGGGGGGGGGGAAGGCAAATAATCAGTGAGATCTAGTTTCTAAAAATCAACCTTAAATACCAAAAAGTTAAGTCACCAGACCAATAGATACAACAGCACTGTCTTTCCAAAGGTAATGGTATACTTATGAGATCACTAAGGCACAAAAATTACAAGTGCATTTTGAAGTGAAAATTTATTATCATTAGCTTAATTTTTTTTTTAAATTTATTTATTTTTTATTTTTGGCTGCACTGGGTCTCTGTTGCTGCACCCGGCTTTTCTCTAGTTGAGGCGAGCGGGGGCTACTCTTTGCTGCGGTGCACTGGCTTCTCATTGCGGTGGCCTCCCTTGTTGCGGAGCGCCGGCTCTAGATCGCAGGGTCAGTAGTTGTGGCACATGGACTTAGTTGTTCCGTGGCATGTGGGATCTTCCCAGACCAGGGCTCAAACCCATGTCCCCTGCATTGGCAGGTGGATTCTTAACCACTGTGCCACCAGGGAAGCCCCATTAGCTTAATTTTAAAGTTATACTTTAATTTCCTGAATATATTCTAATTCTTGAATATTAGTAATTCACTGTCTTCATTAACCACTTAATACCAGTGTTTTGTTATTAACCAAACAACGCTTACGAAAATTTAATTATTTGGTGTAGTCTGTTCTGACTTACAATTCACAGATATTTACAACATAAAAATTGTCATTTTTAAATGTTGGGGAAGGGATGATCATTCTTCTAAAGTTAGCATAAAAATTAACTATGTGTTCTATGGTACTATAAACATACATAAAAATTCTAGGGAATATCTACTCACTTTACTCTGATAAAGTGTTCCCAAACTTCACAGGCACCAGAAGTATCTGGAAGGCTAGTTAGAACAGACTGCTGGGCCCCACACCTCAGCTTCTGGTTCAAGTGAGGTCCAAGAATTTGCATGCCTACTATCTGAAGTTCCCATGTGGGGTGCAGCTTGACCTGGTACCACACTTTGAAAACCCCTATTCAAATAGGGAGTACACAGTTTTTCATTAAAAGATACCTTTCCCTATTAAATTTATGGAAGAGTTTTAAACAGTAGATTATCCCAGAGAATCAGAAACTCATCATTTTTTTACAAATTAAATTTTTATATTCAGAGGATATACCTGGATCCAACTCAAAGTAATTACGGTGAAGGCCAATACAATTCTGGACTCAAAACTGTACCTTAAAGCAGATAATTACGTGGCATTGTATGATATCGTTAATATGAAATGTCCAGAATTGGCAAAAATAGACAGACAGTAAACTAGTAGGTATCCTGGGCTGGAGGAGGAGGGAATGAAGAGTGACTGCTAATGGTTATGGAAATAAATATACTAAAATCCACTGAATTATACAATTTAACAAGTGAACTTTATGATGTAAATCACACATTAATAAAACTATTTCTTAAAATTATGTGAAAGTTCATATAGTAGCTAAGCAACATTAAACCAAATGTTGCCACTGTACACACTCTAAGGAATAGATAATTCTAATTAGAGTATCACCAGTTTTGTTTCACCTGATCCCAGGTAAACAAGTCTACTTTACCAAAATTATTGCAAATTCTAAACTTAAAGTTCAAAATCAGTGAGGTTATATACAACTTGTAAGGCTATTAAAATCGAGGCACAAAGTATATTATTTTTCAAAACTAATGATAGCCCCTGGAGTAATCCTCTGCACCCAGAAATAACAGTTCAATATTCTATTGCAAATTTTTTTTTTTTTTTTTTTGCAATTTTTGAAAAATTAATTTGCTTCACCAAATCAGTTCTCTGCCCACAAATCCACCAGGGGCAGCAGAGCAGTAACAGTGGCTCTCAGGACCATATAAATACACGCAGAAGGAACTATCCAGATTTCTTCTCACCTTTCCCACAATATACCGTTTGTGTGGCTAAAATCAAAGCCTAAAATAGGGTGCCAGGTTAGCACTAATTATACTAAATATGAGTACTGAATGCCTTGTTAAAACTTCCCTTACATATTTTCATCCATCAGTTATTCTTCTGATTGATGAGAGGATCAATGTACATCTTTCTTTTATGATTAAGGACATCCATTTCAATAAAAGTTAAACCTACAGTGTCTAATTTTTCTACCATAAAAATAAAATTTAAAAGGAAACTTGAAGACTTTTTTCCAAGTTCAAAGATGATTTTAACATCTCCTGTTACTTTATTAGTTTCTCTCTGAATTAATCTCTACTTGTTTTTCGTTATATGCCCAATGAACCTGCTAAATTAACCCTGATTTGCTTTTAGAGCTAAAAGGACTTACGTCTCATGAGTTCCAAAAAAGAAAATGGGTAGTTTGTTTGTGGGTGGTTTTACAGCTCCATCAGGAACTTCATCTACCTAAAAAAAGATCAGAAAAATTAAAATCTTTTAAATCATACGCACCTAAACACATCAGAATAAACTGAAAACAAGACATCCAAAAGGGATCTGCTATAAAATGGACCAGTTCTACAGGTCCACAATCCCTTACCTCCAGTTCTGAAACCCAAGAAGCTCTGAAAACCAATATTTCTCTCAAAACTCATTTGGTAGCAAAACCTGGATTGACACTGAAGCTATTCCATCATTTCTTTTATCCACCTAGCATTTCTACTGATGCTTCTCCACAGAAATATCGTGTTAGATTACCATGTGCCATCCCAGACCCTACTAGGAGCAAGATATATGGCATATGTACCATCATTACCTTTCTAAAATCCCGAAGTTCTGAATTTTTAAACACATCTGGCCCTAAGAATTCCAGATAAGGGAGTCTGAACCTATTCAAAAATTTTAAATGCTATTTCCGCAGGGAGGCTATCCAAATATAGGAGACATTAACAAGTTTAAAACAGTATTTCTCCAAGTCTGAAACACATATTCTGAAAAGATCTTAGACCTACACGGCTGAATCACATGAGGTTACCTGTTCCTTTTTCATTTCTCTTTTAATACTTTAATACTTCTAATTAAGTAAGGAAGAAAGTATCAGGTACTGTTATGTCTGACACATCTGTAATACTTAATACTTTCGCTTACCAGAGTTAAGGCCATCAGGCAGTAGTATTTAGCCAGAATTTAACATTTCTACTTCATTATTTATTTATTTAAACTTCATAATACCATTTCTATTTCAAAACTTTCATAATTTCAAAGACACCTTAATTTAAAAAATCAGCTGACTATTAAGAAGGGTACAGACCACCAGCAGACCTATGATGCTCCACATGCATTATCATGTTTAAGAAAAGACCATGAGGGTGATGTTGGCAATCTGAAGGTTTCAGACATCAATAAGAATCGTTAGCACCCAACACCCTTGGGAACTTAACTTCCCCACCTATATGAAGATTATACTGTCTTTTCAACTTTGTGACAAGTTGTTAAATTGTGAAAATCCTTAGAGGCCTTAAGATAAGGGATATATTTGTCACCTCAGCTCATATGCTTTCTGCCAGCAAACAGCTTTAAAAGTTTATGCAAATGTCTAGCACCTAAAGAGTTTAATAAATGCTAGGCAATTTTTTTAAGTTGACTTTAAAAACGATTACTACTGGTACAGGATTACAAGAATGTGCAAGACTTAAAAAGTAATGAAGCCTGGGATACACAGAAAACTTTAAAATCAAAACTGGAACCATGATTGTCACCTTCACAGCTGAGACCTTAAATACATATTTAAACTCTCTAAAGCAAAGACTTAGAATTCGTAAGACTGGAGGGAAGATAGAAAAAGGAACATAATTCTTAGACACAGACAATATCAAAACTAAATTCAACTGCTTCTAAGAAAAAAAGGGGAAAAGGAAAGAGACTAAAATTTCCCATTTTAATCCAAATTAAATTGTTAAATATAGAATTTATTAAAGAAAGAAAGAAAATACTCTGGCCCTTCTAAGGCTACTCTGTTTTGCTTTTATTAGCATTCTTAGTCACCTAACAGACTGAAGCATGTGGGGAGGATGATTTAGAAGAAGAGCAGATAATTTTTAAAACATTTTCATTTGGTTTTTAACTGCACTGTCGCATAGAAATCTGAATAAAGATGTACCCCATATGCTCGGATTTTATAACACCTCAAAATAAATGATGCTAAAACCACAAAAAAGTATTTTGCAGGGGCCTTAAACCTGCTCAGTTTCCCTATGCTCTCTACTTAAACATGAAATAGTGTTTTTTAGCGTATGATTTATGTACTAAGAATTAGGGGGGTGTGTAATAAAGAAATTCAGTTTGTATCTACTGCTCTGCAAAAGCTTACAAACTACCTGGAGGTCAAAGAATGCACATAAGAGTTAAAAGGTTATCACAAAGGAAACAAAGTGTCAAATATACAGGCGAATTATGATTAAGGATTTTTTCAATAAGACACCACTGAAAAGGTAGACTTAATAGACCAGGGAAAAAAAAATCTTTCCAGGCTGGGGAAGGAAACCAGTAAACCTGAGTCTGTAAAGAGCTGGATGGGAAAAATTAAGAAACAGTGAATATTTTATACTTGGATAGCACTCAGCAACTCACTCCATGATTCTCTGTAACCAATGGTTATTTTTCCTCCCAACTGACATAATTAAAACTACAGGATTTAATTATCTTTAAGAAATACAGTCCTCAAAGAAGAGTAAATTAGTGGAAATGACAACTTTAGAATATCTCATGTTTATATTTAAGAAGGACCTTGAGCTTACTAATCTAATTGAGCTCAACATTTGCTAGGTTCTATCACTACCTTAGAACCTGAGTCCTACCATAACCTAAAAGATCTTTTTCTGAAAATGGTACTTAGATATTTTAGACAGTCTCAATTCCTAAATGTTACAAAAAACCCTCAGTCCTTAATCACCTCTCTGCACTACATGTGAACCCAGGAATCTGGGTCTACTCCTTTTGCCTGTGGGAAACAATCAAAGAGGTAAAACAACTTCTTCAAGGTCATAAGGCAAACTTCACCAATAAAAACGTGAAAATAAACTTTCTAGACGTTCCGTGATGCTACCTTATTGTAAAATTTTCAAGAATATCCAGTCCTATGTCTTATTAAACAAGTCAATCCAGAAGGTCTCATCAACCATAAAACAGGAAAGAATACCTATGTTAATTTAATCACGTGGAACTCTTTGACACCCAACAGTCTGCATAGATTTCACTGGTATTTTGCATTTTACTCAAAGTTAAGAAAATGTCTATGTTTCCTTAATTTTTAAACACAAAATCCATACTTGATTATTTTCACCTACAATGGAACACTAATGGCATCACCTTGAAATATTTCATATCAAGAAAACCTGCCAAAGTCTGTCAAAAACAAACCATAGGAAAATACCTAAGTATGTAGAAACACCTGAATTTTTAAATTACATGGAAGATTAGTGGGCAGAAAACTAAAATAAAAGGTCAGGTTACAAATGAGACTAAGTGAAAGCGAGGGGGAGAAAGGACACGAGAAAAAAAAATTAAGAGAAAAGGGTATAGGAAGTAGGCCTCTGAGGAAGGTACCACCGCTAAACGCGAAGGCTAAAAATCACTTACTCGAGCTGGCCAATGAGGATAACCTTTCATCTTGGCGAAGATGAGGTCCCCAGGTTTGAAATCGCGAGTCATGTTTCGGGGGCGAGGCCGGGGTCCGGGCACAGGGAGGAGGTGTGGCGGTGCGGACTGCGAGGGGATGCGGGAGGGCGGACGGCAGCCGAGGCTCCCACGGCGGCGGGAGGGGGAGGATGCCTCGGGGTGTCCCGACGCGCCTGCGAGGGAGAGCATGGAGGACGGTTAAAGCTCAGAAACCCGAAGGGAGGGGCCGTAAGGGAGGGACGGGGGAAGGGGAGGAGGAGGGGGAGGGGTGGGGAGGGGGAGGGGGGTGGGAGAGTGAGGGGAGAGCCGCCTCCCGCTCCTCCCGCGCGAGTGCGCGGCCTCCGCAGCCCGAGAGCTAGCCCTCCAGGCTTCGCCAGGTCTACCGCTCGACGACCGAAAAGACGCCACCACCTGAGGCAGAGATGCTTCTCAGCCCCGAATTCCCCTTTCTCCCGCCCCATCTTTTCTCTGGCTTTTTTCCCCCAAGCTTAAGCCCCAGGAGGGTGGGGGGTCGGGGGGGAGAAAAAGATGGCAAAAGGCAGGGGAACGTTCCCCTCCCATCCACACACGGCCTCTCCCCCAGCCTTCTTCCCTACGGTCGCAGCCCCGGGCCGAACCTCTGCTCCCGGGCGGGCCGTGGCCACTTCCCCGCTACAGCCAGGAGTGAGGCCACCGAGGGGGGGCGGGGCGAGTCCCCGCCGCCCGCTCACCTGCCGGGGCCGCGGGCGCTGAGGCTGCGGTGGCGGGCCGGCCGCCTCTGCCCGCGTCCACGCAAGCCACCTGCGCCACCAGCTGCCGCAGAGGCGTCTCAACGGCTCCGAATAGCAACCGCCGCCGCCGCTGCCGCCGCCGTCGCTGCGCTGCTCCCGCGCGGCTCCCGCTCGGCGCCCGCTAGCACTGGGACGGGACCAACTGCTAGCCGACGGAGGGGGGATAACGCAACACCCGCCGAAGGTATCTGGCTTCTAAACGGGACTTCAGGAGACCCTAGATCCCCAAGTTCGTTTTTTCCTAACAGGTGCAGCCTGATGGAGAGAGAGAAGAGTGAGAAGGAAAAAGGAGGGGGCGCAAACAGCTTGGCCCGTTGTGGCTCCCCCCTGCGGTTTGCGGAGTGGTCGGGCCCGGCCCGCCCCTGCTGGCTGCTCTGCGTGTGTGTATTTGTATGTGTACTGTATGTAAAAGGCGGGGAGGGAGGAAACGATTGTTGTGGACGGGGTTTGGGGGCGGGTATACGGGCCTCCAGCCCTTGGCTGTGTGTTGGAGAGAACCTGGCAGCCTAAGCTGCATGTTCTTGCATCGTTTCCCAGGGTGGAGAGGTTTTTAATGCTGCACTTGCGCGGTTTGCACCATCCAAAAAAGAACTGTACAAAACCCCATAGATGAAATCGGAGCATGAGGCGGTTGCACGGGTGTGCAGCTTGTAGGCCTCTTAAACCTTGCTGAAGGGGCCCTGCAGTCTCCTTTTCCTTGAAACTGTAATATGAGAAAGCCCCATTTATTTTCTTTTAAATTTAAAGCACCAAGAGCTATTAAGAAATATGCAGTCCTAACGAATGCAAAACGTGCAGTATAGAAAACAATGATAGGAAAGCATAAGCCTTTTCGATAGGATGTGGGTTTGGGCCCATACTGTATTTTAAATGCATCTAAATTTTATTTCCCTAGTAGAATGGTAGCTGGTAGGTAGTACAGTGTAAAGTGCTGCTATACCTCAAATGTTTATCTCTCAAAATACTCTTCAAGGGATTTCTAAAATTATTTTTTTTATCCTGTAGCCAGTACATTTTTTAATGTGTTGGTAGTTATTACTAGCCTTCTGATGTGAATTGATACTTTAATATTTTTACTGTACCAGAATTACATCACCAGAATTGTCTTATTTAACCATTAACGTTCACCCAGGTTCCCAATAAATGTAGCAAAGAAAGCATTTTGAAAAGTAACAAAAGCTGATCTTAAATTGTGTTTCATCCTTCACTGAGTCCCCTCCCAAAGTACCTACTGTGTGTCAAGCACTCTTAGGTGCTAGGGATACAACCATGAACAGCCAGCACAGACACTTCCCATTTAAAACTGAACAAAAATATGAAAAAGCAAAAAAAATAAAAATAAATAATAGTACGTAGCTCATACTCCTTTAAACGAACGACTCACAAATAAATCAAGCAAAGCTTAACATTAAGTAGGTAAAAATTGAGAATTTTTTGAAAGAGATACACATAGGCCTTTAAAAAGAATAAAAGAAGACATTCCCAATGCAAAACGTCTTGCAAGGAGACTGACTCATACCTCAGCAATACGCAGAGGGTTCCAAGTGCTGCAAAAAGAAATTGACTAGCAAGCGAGAGGGAAGGGTTGGAGAAATGTCTTGAAGCTTTTCATCGTGAATTTGAGTTTGATACAATGTATACTAGAGAGCTACTATAGGTTGCTGAGCAACAAAGGTAAAGATGATTCTTTAAAAAGTTATTCTTGCTTGCTACAAAGTAGATGACAGTAGAAAGAGGCTGGAGATTACTGTTGTACTCCTTAAGTGACTTGGTTTCTGGATGAGACTGTTGACTATGAAAAGGGGAAGGAAGGGCACAGCTAAGTACACAAAGGAATAATTGTCAGTCATAAATAGTGCACAGGAAAAAGGTGAGAAAGATGTATTGAAGAAAATTCCAAGCACTGAGTAGGAGAGACTAAGGCATCATCCAGCAACCATTTCTTGTGTACCTCCTTTGTTCTAAACCCAGTAAGGCTTTGCAACTCCAAGTGTGGTCCAGGGGCTTCACCTGGGAGCTTGTTAGAAGAAAGGCAGCCCCTTCCCAGACCTGCTAAATCAGAATCTGCATTTTAACAAGATCCCCAGATGATTCTTATGCATATTCAGGTTTGAGAAACTACTGCTGTACGAGATACTACAGACCATAGGAACTCAAAATCAAGTAGGGAAGACAGATATATATTAATAGATAAATTATAATTAATATTAAAAGATAACTTTTTATTAGTGCTTAATGATGGTACCAACAAGTAAAATTATTGGGAGTGGGGAGGTCCTCAGAAAAGGAATGGAAATAGAGGGAAAGTGAAAAAGCATTGATGTTTTAGTGTTAGTATTTTAAAAGAAAGAAAGAAAGTACAAACTTAGCTCTTGCTATCTTTAAGTTTTGGCAGTTTCTATTTTTGATAGTCTGTAGACAATGGGCGATACCCTTTAAACAATAAGTCAAAGCAAAACAGGTGGTAGTTTAAGCCTCTAGAGAACAAAGCCCAGGATCCCTGGGAGCAGCAGTTGCAGAGCGGAGGGGGAGGGGAGGGGAGAGGGAGGCGCGAGTGTTGGGCTCATCAGAGCCCCTTGGAGAGCTTTTCAGAACTACTGTGAGCTTGTGCTCTTCTCCAGCCAAGCTCCATGCACCCCTCCCCCACAGTCAGCCTTCTTAGTGGGGATGCCAGGAAAAGTATAGCAAGATAGAGATTAGAGGAGCAATGAAGGGAGTTGTAAGGAGAAAATACAATTTCCAAAACAACGGAAGCAAGGGGGAGGGGGAAAGGAGATCTAAGTGAATTGAGGGAGGAGCTTGACTTACAGTCTCTCATTTAATCCAGGTGTTACTATCCCCATTTTACAAATGAGAAAACAGGCTCACAGAATTTGAGCAACTTGCCCCAAATCATAACATCTACTCAAGTGGCCAAGGCAACGGTCCCCCCAGTCTGTTCTCAAGTCCCCGCCTTTGTGTGATCCCACACCGCCTCTAGGTGGAGCAGGGGGCCAGCAGCACTGTGTAATTAGAAAAAGATGCTGGAAGTAAAAGCAGCCCAGCACTCTTCCACCTTCTGTCTTTGCACTTGAAAGTATTCCCAGCTTCGAATTTCCTGACAGCCTCCCTCTGCCCCACCCCATTCGCAGCTTGTCCCTACCACCAGACCATTCTGTTTAACTCCTTCTAGTCCTAGAGGGCTCAACCCAAAAATCTCCTCCCGAAAGACTTCTGACCTCATCTCACTGTGACGTAATTTCTTAATTACAATCTTTCTGACTAGTCTTTAAACTACTTAGAAGAAGGGACTATCTTAGTGATCAGTGCCTGGCATTCGCAGGCACTCGATAAAATTTGTCTCAATAAATATTTGTTAAATAAATGAGAGGAAGGGGCAGGTGAAAAACTCTGACAGGGTCTCCCTTATCCTTTAAGCTGAGAAAGCAGAAACGAAGACACTTGAGGGTACTTAATTTGTTTTGACTTTGTGAATTTTTCATGTGCTTAAAGGCTAACCCTTTAAAAGCACTGACATTTCTCATTGACTACAAATACATTCATTCTAACCATTTTAATGGAAATCATTCTAAGTAAGAGTTGATACTTATCCCCCAAATTTAGCAATGAGAATCCCTTCCTTCACATCTTTTACATATAATGTGCATAATTCCCCACACTAATACACAGTATTAGTAACACAACTTAAACTTATTGGTATGAGCAGCAATTACTGAACTGTTGGGGTTTTTTTTTAACATCTTTATTGGAGTATAATTGCTTTACAATGTTGTGTTAGTTTCTGCTGTATAACAAAGTGAATCAGCTATATGTATACATATATCCCCATATCCCCTCCCTCTTGCGTCTCCCTCCCACCCTCCCTATCCCACCCCTCTAGGTGGTCACAAAGCACTGAGCTGATCACCCCGTGTGATGCAGCTGCTTCCCACTAGCTATCTATTTTACATTTGGTAGTGTATATATGTCCATGCTACTCTCTCACTTTGTCCCAGCTTACACTTCCCCCTGCCCATATCCTCAAGTTCATCCTCTACATCTGCGTCTGTATTCCTGTCCTGCCCCTAGGTTCGTCAGAGCCATTTTTTCTTTTCTTTTTTTTAGATTCCATGTATATGTGTTAGCATACGGTATTTGTTTTTCTCTTTCTGACTTACTTCACTCTGTATGACAGACTCTAGGTCCATCCACCTCACTACAAATAACTCAATTTTGTTTCTTTTTATGGCTGAGTAATATTCCATTGTATATATGTGCCACATCTTTATCCATTCATCTGTCGATGGACACTTAGGTTGCTTCCATGTCCTGGCTATTGTAAATAGTGCAATGAACATTGTGGTACATGACTCTTTTTGAATTGTAGTTTTCTCAGGGTATATGCCCAGTAGTGGGATTGCTGGGTCATATGGTATGAACTGTTTCCTTACATGTGATACTTTAAGCCTTGTGGTGGGGAAGTTAGCAAGAATATGGGGAAGACAAAGAACATTAATCAAAGAGCTAGTTCAGTTAGAGATGCCATAAATCTGGTCTAAGCCTAGCTTTCTCTGGAAGTCAAAAGTACTTGGAACTTTGGTCCTTAAGAGGGGCAAAACTAAGATGTACTAGTTTGTGAGGTAGCACTAGATTTATCAGTGAGGAGAGTCATTCTCAGACACAAGGGATAAGAGAAGCATCAATGAGTCTGGATGGTCATTAGAAAAGCTGGAAAGAATTTTGTCATCTCATTCCATTATATACATGGAATCATACAGTACATAACCTTTTCAGATGGGCTTTTTCCACTCATCTTAATGTTTTTGAAATCCATCCAAAACATTGTTCCATGTATCAGTGGTGCATTGCTTTTTATATCTGAGTAGATTCCATGGTATAGATGTACACAGTTTTTTTTAGACATTCACCTATTAAAAGACATTTTGGTTGTTTCCAGATAGTTGCCATTACAAATAAAACTGTTATGAACATGCGTGTGTAGTTTTTACATAGGTATAAGTTTTAATTCCTCTGGGATACATGCCCAGGATTGCAATTACTGGGTCATAGGTAGTTGCATACTTAGTTTTTTGGGTTTTTAAAAATATTTATTTATTTATTTATGTTATTTATTTGGCTGCACCAGGTCTTAGTTGCGGCACATGGGATCTTTAGTTGCGGCATGCAGGATCTAGTTCCCTGACCAGGGATAGAACGGGGACCCCCTGCATTGGGAGCATGGAGTCTTAACCACTGGACCACCAGGGAAGTCTCTATACTTAGTTTTTTAAGAAACTGTTTTCCAGGGTGGCTATATCATTTTATATTCCCACCAATAATGAATGTATAAGAGATCTAGTTTTTTCACACCTTTACCACCATTTGGAATTGTCACTATTTTTTCTTTTCACTGTTCTAATAGGTCAATGGTCTTAATTTCCACTTCTCTAATAATTAGTGATATTAAGCATCTTTTCATGTGCTTATTTACCATCTGTGTTATCTCTTTGGTGAAATGTCTCTTCATGTCCTCTGCCCATTTTCTAAGTGGATTGTTTTTTCACTGTTGAATTTCGAGCATTCTTTATATATTCCAGATAAGAATCCTTTGTCAGATGTGATTTGCAAATATTTTCTTCCAGTCAATAGCTTGTCTTTTCAACTTTACCAGATCTTTCACCAACTAAAAGTTGTTAATTTTGATTTATCAATTTTTTATTTATCAATTTTTTTTCTTTTGTGGATGATGCTTTTGTTGTCATGTCTTTACCAAGCCTTAGGTTCCCAAGATTTTTCTCCTGTGTTTTCTTGTAAAAGTTTTATAAGTTAACATCTTATATTTAAATCTATGATCCATTTGAGTTAATTTTTGGGTAAGGTTTGAGGCTTTTCTTTTCTTTTTTTTTTTTTTTTGTCTATGGATATCCAAATCTTCCAGCACCTTTGCTGAAACTATCCTTGTTTCATTGAATTGCCTTTTTACCTCTGTTGAAAATCACTTTGCCATACTAGTGTGGGCTTATTTCTCTATTTTGTTTAACTGATCATCGTGTCTTTCTGTCTGAGCCACAATCTTGATTACTGAAATACTAAAACACTGTCTTGATTACTGATGCTCTATAATAAATCATACAATCAGGTAGAATGATTCCTTCTACTTTATTCTTGTTTCTTAATTTTTTTTTTCTGGCGATTCTGGTTTCTTGCTTTTCCATAAGAATTTTAGAATAAGCTTGTCTATATCTATTTAAAAATCTTCCTGGTATTTGATAGGAATTATGTTAAATTTATACATCAATTTGGGGAGATTTGATATCTTCAGTAAGTTGGGTCTTCTAATCCATGAACACAGTATGTCTCTCCACTAATTTAGATCATCTTTAATTTTTTCATTAGCATTTTTCATTTTCAGCCTACAAACCCCATATATGGTTTGTTAGATTTACAGTTAAGTATTTAATTTTTTGGAGCTATTGTAATTTTAATTTCATTGTTCATGTGTTCATTGCCAGTACATAGAATTGATTTTTGTATGTTTATCCTATATTTTGAGACCTTCCTGAACTCACTTATTAGTTTTAGGAAAAAAAAATTGTGATAGATTTTGATGGATTTTCTACATAAACAATTACGTTACCTGTAAATAGGGGCAAAGAATACACTTCATATGATTTCAGTTCTTTTACATTTTTTGAGGATTGTTTTATGGTACAGGATATGGTCTAACTTGTATATGTTCCAAGGGTGCTTGAAAAGACTGTATATTCTGCGTTTGTTAGGTAGAATATTCAATAAATTTCCATTATATCCTGCTGGTTGATGGTATTGTTGAGTTCTTGTATATACTTCATTATTTTCTGTCCAGTTGTCCTAACAATTGTTGAGAGAGAAATGAAGTCTCCAATGATAGTTATGGCTTTCTTTCTTTCTTTTTCATTTCTATCAGTTTCTGCTTCATATATTTTATAGCTCTGTTGTTTGGTGACTATACATTTAGCATTGCTATGTTTTCTTGATTGATGGACCCTTTTATTATTACTTTTTAAAATATTAATTTAATTAATTAATTTATTTGGATGTGCTGGGTCCTAGTTGCGGCCGGCGGGCTCCTTAGTTGCAGCATGCATGTGGGATCTAGTTCCCTGACCAGGGATCAAACCCAGGCCCCCTGCATTGGGAGCGTGGAGTCTTAAACACTGTGCCACCAGGGAAGTCCCAGACCCTTTTATTATTGTTTAATGATTCTTCCTGTCTCTGGTATTATTATTATTATTATTTTTGCTTAGAAGTCTACTTTATCTGATATTAATATAGCTATTCCTGCTTTCTTTTAATAAATGTTTTCATGGTATGAATTTTCCAGCCTTTTGCTAACATGTTTTTATATTTGAAGTGTGTTTCTTATAGACAGCAGATAGTTGGGTTATGTTTTTTAATCCATGCTGCCAATCTCTCTTTTAATTACAGTATTTAGATCACTTACATTTAATGTAACTATTGATATGTTAGGGCTTAATTCTGGAATTTTACATATTTTTTATTTTTTGTCCTCTTTGTTTCCTTTTCTTTACCTTCCTGTAGTTTCTTTTAACTTTTTTTTTTTTTTAATAAATTTATTTATTTATTTTTGGCTGTGTCGGGTCTTCATTGCTGAGCGTGGGCTTTCTCTAGTTGCGGTGAGCGGGGGCTACTCTTCCTTGCGGTGCGCGGGCGTCTCATTGCGGCGGCTTCTATTGTTTTGGAGCACCCGCTCTAGGTGCGCAGGCTTCAGTAGTTGTGGCACATGGGCTCAGTAGTTGTGGCTCACGGGCTCTAGAGCGCAGGCTCAGTAGTTGTGGCACATGGGCTTAGTTGCTCCGCGGCATGTGGGATCTTCCAGGACCAGGGATCGAACCCATGTCCCCTGCATTGGCAGGCGGATTCGTAACCACTGTGCCACCAGGGAAGTCCCTCTTTTTACTTTTGTTACAATTCCATTTTGATTTACCCATAGTGTTTTTGAGTATATTTCTTTGTATAAATTTTTTAGTTTTTGTTCTAGTTATTACATTATATGTACATAATTTATCACAGACTACTTCTGTTGACATATTACCAGTTTGAGTGAAGTATAGAAAAGTTCCTTTGCTGTCCACCATTTACTATATGATTGTCCCCGTGCCTTTCTCCACACCATTGTCTCCCTAAGAAATGTCCTTCAATAACTCTCTGCTTATTCACCATTTTTCTTCTCTTGAAAGTCCAAACCTTGTTATACCTCTTAGGTCTCATGTTTACCCTCATCATCTATTCTAAAATCCCATATTTACTACTTTCTGTAGTACTCACTTTTAAATTAACATATTGTCTTAGTTTAAAATGCTTTCAGATTCAGTTGACAGAAACTCTGTTATAGTAGCTTATACAAAAGAAGTTAAGAGATAGACGCTGACACTGCAGCTGGATGACTTTAGGACCAATGTGTCTTCAATTCACTTGACCTTTTCCTTATATTGGCTGGTCTACTTATAAGCAGATGATTGCTCTCTGGGAACCACATCTGAATTTTAGATAGGAAGAAAGGGCATAGGATGAAGGGATAGGCTAACCAGGTCCATCTCTTTTTAGTCAGAAAACAGAAGCTCTCACAAAAGTCACACCCAGCAGACTTATTTTGTCTCATTGGACAGAATTCTGTTACATATCTACTCCTGGCTGGAAAGTACAAGTGAGAAAGGGGTCGTGAATAGGAATTCAATTAACAAAACAATGATGTCTGGGGTACATATGCATAAGTATCTATGTAATCCATTTGGGTAAATCTTATGTCTCCCTAATTAGTTTGTAAGGTATTTAAGATCAGAGATCTAATCAGAGTTAGTCATTTTGTACTTCATACCAGATGACTGTAAGGGTCCTCCTAATTTCATATATTTCTGCTACAAACAACAAATTGGGTTCTTAAATGGGGGTTTCAAACCAAACATAATTATTTCAGAATTTTTCAGTGAGCTCAGTTTCTTCTGAAATTAATAGCTTCTTCAGTCAGGGAAGTAGAACTACTACGAGATATAGGACAAGAGTTTCTTTTTTCTTTTTCTTTTTTTATAGCAAGTAGAAATTCTTGTGGGAAGAACTGGAGAAGTGAAGGTCCAAGAGGTATACTGGAAGATTAGAGAGACAGTAACCAGCAAGTCAATCTGAGAAACCAAGCAAGTCCAGCTGCCAAAATAGACTTGTATATGGAAGGCTTATGGGGAGATGTATGGGAAGTTGTGCCTCTATTCACCTACCACCTCTGTGGATCATCTCTCAAGCATCTGGTGTTGAGCCTGAGACCAGCGTTGGTCAATGGGGTCAGGAGTTGGGAAGAAGATCCAGGTGTGGACTGAAGGAAAATGAGGACAAGCTAGACCCTTCTGGTCCTCTATATCTGTCTCTTCCTGCATCTAACCACAATGAACTTCAGAGTAATGGCTGCTGCTTCACTTCCACCTTCCAAATCTATCTCAAATTCTTCTTTTGGCCAACTCTAATGTGGAAACCTCCAGGGAAGGAGATTTTGGGAGATGTAATCTAGCTTAATCAAATCACCACGACTAAGTTAATTTCATAAATGGAAGTTGAATCTTTAATCTCTAGTGCATTAAAATAATTGTATTGGAACTTCCCTGGTGGCACAGTGGTTAAGAATCTGCCTGCCAATGCAGGGGACACGGGTTTGAGCCCTGGTCCAGGAAGATACCACACGCCACAGAGCAACTAAGCCCGTGTGCCACAACTACTGAAGACTGCGTGCCTAGAGCCCGTGCTCCACAACAAGAGAGGCCACCACAATGAGAAGCCCACGCACCGCAACGAAGAGTAGCCCCTGCTCGCCACAACTAGAGAAAGCCTGCATGCAGCAATGAAGACCCAGTGCAGCCAAAAAAAAATAAATAAGTAAATAAATTTTAAAAAATTGTGTTGCCTGGAGGGCTGGAACTGTATCTAAATTCATTTATTCTGTCCCTTTTGTCCTAACCAATAATTTGATTCTTAAATTATATGTTGTTCCATTGATCTCGCTGTGCAAAAGATAGTTTTCTTCTGCCCTGGTACCTATCTCCTCAAGGGAAAAAGGAGTCCCTTCTCTGGAATTAGGCTGTAACAGGCTGCCCAGGCAATCTTGTCTCTTAACTTCTAGTAGTCTTTTTTTTTTTTTTTTCTCTTTGTTCTTACATTTCTGTTGGCATTCCTCTTCTATTTCTCTGTTCTGGGTATAATTCTTGAACTTTCTCTAGTATATCCAGCTCCTCTCCTGCCTTAGCATGTTTATGAACCATTACTTCTAGCTAGTAATTTATCTTTGGGTAATGTAGTTCACCCATTTTTATTTTAACTAACTAATATATATTCAACTGCAGATATTTATTGAACATCTAAGATATCATCCTAGCCTCCATAGGAGCTCAAAGTACAAAAATATCTATAAAACAAGAGAGGAAGTAAAAAATACCACCATAGAGCAACAAATAAACAACTCTCAGAGTTCAGAGAAGAGAATTGGGTTCTGCCTCCCCATGGGCTCTTTATTTACCTTTTCCAATCAAGAAGCTTTGTATAAGATTTCCAAACCTTCATAATATTGCCCTAGTGTTTATATTACAGATCTGTCTGACTTACGATGGGGTAACGTCCCGATAAACCCATTGTAAGTTGAAAATATCCTGTCAGAGATGCATTTAATACACATAACCTACTGAACATTGTAGCTTAGCCTAGTCTACCTCAAGCATGCTCAGAACACTTACATCAGCCTACAGTTGTGCAAAGTCATCTAACACACAGCCTATTTTATAATAAAGTGTTGAAAGTCTCATGTAATCTACTGAATACCGTAATGAAAATGAAAAATAGACTCGTTATATAGTCACAGAATGGTTGTTTACCCTGGTGATCAGAAGCTCGCTACTGCTGCCCAGCATCATGAGAAAATCCAAAGCACATATTACTAGCCCAGGAAAAAAAATCAAAATTCAAAATCTGGGCTTCCCTGGTGGCGCAGTGGTTGAGAATCTGCCTGCTAATGCAGGGGACACAGGTTCGAGCCCTGGGCTGGGAAGGTCCCACATGCCGCGGAGCAACTGGGCCCGTGAGCCACAACTACTGAGCCTGAGCGTCTGGAACCTGTGCCCCGCAACAAGACAGGCCGCGACAGTGAGAGGCCCGCGCACCGCGATGAAGAGTGGCCCCCGCTCGCGGCAACTAGAGAAAGCCCTCGCACAGAAACGAAGACCCAACACAGCCAAAAATAAATAAATAAATAAAATAAATTTATAAAAACAAAAAAAAATTCAAAATCTGAAGTACCGTTTCTATTGAATTTGGATCACTTTCACACCACCATAAAGTCAAAAATTGTAAGTGGAACCATCGTAAGTTGGGGACCATCTGTATAGCTAGGAACAGTAAAATTAGTTGTTTCAGTACACAGGATTTAAGCAATGTTAAATAAACAGTGTTGGAAAAAGCTATATAAACATATTCATAAAGGAAGATACTAATTTTAAACTACATAAAGATAGAAGAAACTGGTTGTGAAAATATAAATGCAGAACTTAGAAAGCTAGGCTATAATGTTATTTCTACTAACTCTATTCAGAAATTATTTTCCTTTTTGCAATGTTTCAATGACATGGACGTCTGGGATTCAGAATTATTTAGTTTTGCATGCATTTACTTGAGCTTACTTTTCTCATCATAACATTTGTAGTTTAACAGCATGAGTAAGCAATACACTGGTAGAGGTTTTAGAGCATTTTAACCATATGCAACATCATCACTGTTGAATGCCAGAATAATTTTTTGAGGACTGTGCAGATATATAAAATTTCATCTTTTAAATGCAGTTATACATTTCCTCTTTGTATAAAAATTAAATACCATAAACTACTTAGACTATAGTTATAATTTCACATTAGTATATATGATCGAGAAAGGAAATATGACCATGCTCATTATAAAGTTCAAGTGTGTATTTATACATACCTAAGGTACAGTTTTCCAAACAGCTGCAAGGCTGAGGAAATGGTCAAAAATGTCGCATAGGAGTGATGCTGAGAAGCTGTCATGTGTTTTCTTCACTGACATTTTAGGTAAAGGGAAAATTAAGACGTAGAATTAGTTGTGAAGGAGGCAAAACTCAGCTTCTCATTCAGTCTAGTCTCTTCAGTCCAGCTTAGATTGGTCAGGCCTCTCAAGTTCAATTCAGTATCTTTTTACTGCTCCTACTTCTTGCCTCCTGGTTAGAGTAGAACAAAAAAAGGGAATGAGATGTACTGAATTTTTATCCTTATCTCCTGTTCTAACTTACTACTAATATAGTGCCATAAATCTTTCAAGGGATTTTTCTTCCTGTTTTGGGTTACCTAACAAAAGCCAGCATAGCTACATTTAGAATAACACATCTTGGGAAATCCCTGGCTGTCCAGTGGTTAGGACGCTGCGCTTCCATGGCAGGGGGCACGGGTTCAATCCCTGGTTGGGGAAAATCCTGCAAGCCCCACAGCCAAAAAAAACCCCAAAACAAAACAAACAAAAAAACACTTCTTTTTTTGTGTGTTAACATGTAACATAAAATTTACCACTTTAACCACTTTAAAGTGTACAGTTCAGTGGCATTAAGTAAATTTACATTGTTGTGCAACCATCACCACTCTGTATCTCCAAAACTCTTTCCTCATCCTAAAATGAACACTTCTTGTCCTAACTTACTAGTAGGAGAGTAGGGTTATTGGGGTAGAGAGGAAATTAGAAAAAAGTAGTATATTCTATGTGTTAGTCATGTCCCTGATAGAAAGAGAGTGTGAACAGGAGGATCTTGACCATGGTTAACAGTCTGCCACCAGACATCCTGAAGAGATATGTGTACAGAACAGCTCAGATAATGCACACTTTTCTTTGCTATGGCATCATGTCTTTGATCCCACAGGTGTAACCCTTGGATCTGTTGCGCTGGGTTGAATCTCAGGTGATCTTACAGTGTTTTTTTAATCCCTATAGCCTTAAATCTCAAACTTGGCCATTCCTTGGGGCTATGAAAACTTTTCTCTACAGTTAAGAAGAGGCTCATGAAGATGAAGCCAAGAAAAAGAGTGATAAGGAAAAGGAACGCGTTCTCTTAAAGGCACAGAGCAATTGGTCTCAGACATCTATCTACACACTCACTGCCTTGTTACTCTTGGGCCCCACTCTGAATTCTCCTTGGTCTTCTAGACAGGATAGATGGTGGGAGGATAAGACTCTAGGCCTTTTTACTATACCAGCTACATTGAAGGGAATAGGATCAAACAACCCAAAGTTATAGGACATTTCAAGGGAAGGAAATTGCAAAGCTGAAAGAAAACTGAAAAGTCCAAAGGGAATGAAGAAATCAAAAAAGTCCTCCCCAAAGATTCTAAAATAATGATAATGATATAATAATAATAATAATTTACTATATGCTTATAAAAAAATCCTATGAGGAAGGTGCAATTTGTCCCCCCATTTTTAATGAAAAATCTAAGGCATGGAGAGGATAAGTAACTGTATTCAACTCATTCATTCCACTAATACTTACCTGTTTGAGGAGAGGTACTAGGGATACAACACTAAACATAATTGATATGGCCATTCTGCCCTCATGGAATTTACAGTCAATTGGAGGAGACAAACAAAAAGGCAAACAGGCAACTGAATAAAATAATTTCAGATTGAATCAAGTGTTATGAAGGAAACATATGAAGAAGAGGGTGAGTCTGGGACTAATTTAGGCAGGGTGGTGAGGGATGACCTGTCCTTGGAGATGAGTTTTAAACAGTCCCTTGAAGGAAGAGAAAGAGCTAATCATTCAAAGGATGAAGGAAGAGTTCCAGGCAAGATGAACTGCATATGCAAAGAGCTTGGAATATTCCTAAAACTGAAATAAAACCTATTTGGCTGGAGTGTGAAGAGGGGTGTGGGAATAAGGCATTAGATGACATTGAAAGAGTCTAGATCATGCAGGGCTTGTAGACCACAATAAAGACTTTGGGCTTTACTCTTTCTTTTTTATGTATACCGATATATTAACTGCTGTTAGTTCCTGGTAGTGGGGTTACAATTGGTTTTTATATTTTTCTTCTCTTTTTAACGTGTATTTCTGAAGTTTTTAGAACAAACATATATTACTTATGTAAAAAACATAAATCTTTTTTCTTTTAAAAATGGATGTGATATTATATATTTTCATTTGTATGAAATGTCAATCAATGGCAAATCTACAGAAACAGAAAGAACATCAGTGGTTTCCTGGAGTTTGGGTGGGAGTGGGAAGGGACTGGAAACAGGCATGAGGGAAACTTCTGGTGATGAAAATGCTGTAAAACTGGATTATGATGATGGTTGCCCAGATCTATAAATTTATAAAAAAACAAACAATTGTAATTGTATGCATACAATGGGTAAATTTTCTGGCATGTAAAACAGACCTCGATAAATCTGAAAAAATGGAAGTGAGTACAAACATGGGATGATTTCTAAAACTAGAGACAAAATAAACCACCCACGGAAGGCAAAAGAAAAGTTAAGTTGTTCTGGAACCTGTAAAGGACCTTAAAACCTTACCCAAACTTGTACCCTTTTGCAGAACGACCTATGTCTGGTGCTCCAAGTTGCTCTTAATCTATTAGGAGTTGAAATGAGAGGTAGTAGTGGTATGGGCAAAATATAAGAAAAATACACTATGAATTATGAGATAAAAATAATAAAATAAACTACAACAGAAATAGAAATAATGGCTTTGGATGTGACCATCAAACTTTAGCTTTGTAAGACAATTCTTTACAGTTAAACATTTTTTGCCTGCTTAAAATCTTTTGAACAGCTCCTTCAAAGTTTGTTAACTTTTTGTAGTAAGAATCTCCTTTCTCAAATTAGAATCCCCAAACTTATGTTTCCCAGCCTCTCTGTTCCTGGACTTGTGGCCTAAGTTGCACCAGGCACAAGCATTTGCATGAACCTTTGTTTCAGAGTGAGGACACAGGTAGGGTGGAAAGCAGTTGTTTGTCTGGCAGAGGACAGGAGGCAGAATGTTTCCAAGATGGGTGGTGGTGGAAACTTTCTTACCAGGTCAATTTGGTTTTGGAAGGTTTTTTCCCTTGGGGTTTGGGAGCGTTTTCTGTTTATTTATTGCTGTGTGACAAACTACTTCAAAACTTAGGAGCTTCAAACAACAACTGTGTTATTATTTCTCATAATTCTGTGAGTCAGGAATTTGAACAGGGCACAGAGGGAAAGTTCATATCTATTACATGTGGTGCCTGCAGGAGGCTGGGCCATCCAAGATGTAAGTGAAACTTACACGTCTGGTGCCTCATGTAGGGTAACTCAGATTGCTAGAGGCTGGCTGGAAGAGCTCAACATAGGTCATAGGAAACAGGGGGCCTTGTTTCTCACATTTGGTTGGGTTCCTCAGGTCTTCATTATCTAGTCTTGTGCCCTCAACTATCCATGTGGTTTCTGCATCTGGTTTCTCCCACAGGGTAGCTGGGCTTCTTATAGACAGAGCATAAGAGCAAATGCTGCTAGGCCTTCCCAAAGCTTAGGCCCAGAACTGGCACAGTGTCACCTCATTGCATTCTTTTGGTTAAAAGAAGTCACAATAAGATACAAGGCCATTCCAGTTTCAAGGGATGGGGTCTCCACAAGTGTTTGACAACCAAGAGGCATGGTTCATTACAGGCCACCAATGTTAACTATTTACTACACTCAACCTAAAGCCTTCTCCTCCAGTCTTTCAGATTATTCAGTAAACTCTTGCATTAAATATAACAAATACCTTTCTTCTTGGAATATCCAGAGTAAGATTCTGTTGACTGTAACAAAGAACTCTGCCTTACACAATTCTCAATGCAAATATTTTCTCTATGATTAAAGAAAAAAAAGATCCCAATAACAGTAGCAAGTTTATTTCTCTTCTTCTTACCCCTTCATGTGATTATTCAGATTCCAATATGGTCCCCCCAATTCTTCCACAGTTATTTTTAGGGGCCCTTGTGGTTTTTTCAAGTCAAATTCTTCCTCCCTAGAACACATCAAGCATAGAAGGTTAAAGTTGAGTTTTATCAACCTTTCAAAGAAAGGTTATTCTTATAGTATTTAAAGATGAGTATGAAAAGATCCCTAATTCATTTTACAAATCCAATATAATGCTAACACTAAAACATATAAAAGATAGCATTAAAAAAAACTTATACTCCAATCTCATTTATGAATATAATTACAAACTTTAAAAAATGGCAGCTCAAAATAGAGTTGCCATATCATCCAACAATCCCACTCCTGGGCATATATCCAGGCAAAACTATAATTCAAAAAGATACATACACCTCTATGTTCATAACAGTACTATTCACAATAGCCAAGACACGGAAATAACCGAAATGTCCATCCACAGATGAATGGATAAAGAAGATGTGTACATATATACAACGGAATATTACTCAGCCACAAAAAAGAATGAAATAATGCCATTTGCAGCTACATGGATGGACCTAGAGATTACCACACTAAGTGAAGTAAGTCAGAACAAGAAAGACAAATACCATATGATATCACTTATATGTGGGATCTCAAATATAACACAAATGAACTTCTCTACAAAACAGAAACAGACTCACAGACATAGAGAACAGACTTGTGGTTGCCAAGGGGGAGGAGAAGTGGGGGAGGGATAGACTGGGAGTTTGGGACTAGCAGATGCAAACTATTATATATAGACTAGATAAACAACAAGGTCCTATTGTATAGCATAAGAACTATATTCAATATCCTGTAATAAACCATAATGGAAAAGAATATGGAAAAGAATAACTGAATCACTTTGCTGTACACCAGAAACTAACACAGCATTGTAAATCAACTATACTTCAATTTAAGAAAAAATGGCAACTCAAGTCCAACAGTTATTACAAATACAATAAATACAAACTTGAACGTGATGATCAAGTAGTTTCAGGATTGCAAAGATGACTCAGTGTTAGACAATATATTTTTTAAAAGAAATTTATTTATTTATTTATTTATTTATTTATTTTTGGCTGCGTTGGGTCTTTGTTGCTGCATGCGGGCTCTCTCTAGTTGTGGTGAGTGGGAGCTACTCTTCGTTATGGTGAGCAGACTTCTCATTGCAGTGGCTTCTATTGTTGCAGAGCATGGGCTCTAGGCATGCAGGCTTCAGTAGTTGTGGCACGTGGGCTCAGTAGCTGTGGCTCGTGGGCTTCAGTAGTTGTGGCACGCAGGCTCTAGAGCGCAGGCTCAGTAGTTGTGGTGCACGGGCTTAGTTACTCCGCAGCATGTGGGATCTTCCCGGAGCAGGGATCGAGCCCATGTCCCCTGCATTGGCAGGCAGATTCTTAACCACTGCGCCACCAAGGAAGTCCCTAGACAATATTTAAATAACTTATATTAATAGGGAAAAGTGGAAAAAATGATTATGTGGTAGGATATTATACTTGAAGTTTTGACTGAGATACTGAGCAATGATGGAATAATTTCAAAGTGAGTCATGAGACAGACCAATCTTCAGATTTTCAAACGAATGATAACTCATCTTGGATCCCATTCCCACTCTAAGAACATTAAAAAGGACCAGATATGTGGGGTGGGGGGGATTCAAGAACAATTCTGAAGAGATTTTTTTAGAGAAAATTTATGGTATATTTTGTGTCTCAAACGCCCCAAGCAGCAGAGGTAGAAGGTTCCTCCCGATTCCCAAGTCAGGGGCTTTAATAAGATCTCTTAGAGAATGAACATACCTCCTTCTGGTGGGAGAACAGAGAAGGTGGAGCAGACTGGAGCCTTGTTAACTCCTGACCAAGAAGACTCACGCAAAGAGCAACGAGACTCCAAAAGAGAAACCATGTGGAATACTGTTGGAAACCCAGGAGCTGAGTGGAGAGTGGCAGACCATTCTGTTGCCCATGTCATGGGAGTTGTAGATGGAGGATACCAGCAAGGAGCCTCAGAAGTGTTCACAAAAGTCTCAATGCAGAAAAAGATAGCTTTAAACATTTGATGGTCCCTTTGATCCAGCAATTCCAATCATAGGTATGTGCCTAACAAAATTATAGACATATGTATATCAAAGACACGTACAAGATGTTTATAGCAGAATTATTTGTATTAGCCCAGACTGAAGGCTTCCCAAGTGTAGAATGGACAACTAAATGTGGTATATTCAGACAATGGAATATTATCCAGTAGTAAGTGAAAGAATGACTTACTGAATCATTCAATGATATGAATGAATCTCACAGATGTTAAGTGAAAGAAACGAGATACAAAATATTACATTCTCTATAATTCCATTTACAGAGAAGTCAAAAAAATAGGCAAAACTAACCCATATTAATAGAGGTCAGCATAGTGGTTGAATTTAGAGTAAGCATGGTGGCTAAAAGGTGGTACAAGGGACAATTCTGGAGTCTGGCAATAGCCTGTTTCTTGATTTGGGTCCTAGTTATATGGATAATCTCATTTTGCAAAATTTCATTGAGCTGTGTCATGTATGCTCCTCTCTATATGTTTGTGATATTTTATTTTAAAATTTACTCACAAGCAAATTTTCTGGGCTCAGAGAGTATGAGGTCATCTTACAATAGTAGAAGTTAAGTATAAGTTGTCTGTTTCCCTTTCACTTCCTCCTCCAAGGGAGTGAGTGGAAAAGAGAGAAGAGATTGACTATATTTCCTTCCATAAAAACAGGCATCCCAGCTGAAACCAGGTCCACCTAAAAGTGTGTGGGTGGAGAAATCTTACCTTTGAATGCAGATTGAAGCGTTAATATATTTCAATTCATATATTGGACAAGACATTCTAATTAGTGAATTAAAAATACATTTTGCCTCCTACAATGATGTCTGGACTTCCAATCACCTAAGAGTAATCAGGATAGTCAAACTTGGGAATTCTCTGGCAGTCATTGTGCACTTTCACTGCTGAGGGCCCGGGTTCAATCCCTGGTCCTGGAACTAAGATCCTGCAAGCTGCGCTGCAGCCAAAAAAAAAAAATAGTCAAACTTGAGTTTCATCCAAGGGGGAGCAATAAACCTTGCCCCTTGAATATATGTTAAAGGGACCATGGGAAACAACGTATAGGTGCATTTTGATTACATCCCACTGGTTTTCTTGTTCAATATACCACTTAATAGTGGTCACTACAGATGCAAAAATAGGCTTTTGGTTAAAAAAAAAGGAAATTAGTGAGAGAAAGATACTTTCTTAATATAAAAACAATTTCTAATCTAATTAGTCAGAATTATATTTAAAGGGATTAAATGCGAGAATTATTTCACATTAATGGCCTGATTTATTCAAATTGTCCTGAGAATTCTATCCACTGCAGTAAGCTAGGTAACAGAAGTAAGTTATAACTACCAAGACTGAAGAGAAAAAATTGTCACTATTTGGAGACACTATAACTATTACCAAAATATTCCAAGAAAATGTACTAAATGGATGTTAGAATTAATTCTGAACTGTCTTAACTGTCTTTAAGAGGAATATATTAAAAATTAGTAGTTTTTAAAAATATCCTGGTAATTATATAAAGGTGAAAATAGGCAAAACTAACCTGTCTTGATAGAGGTCAGACTAGTAGTTGAGTTTGGAGTAACAGTAGTAACTGAGATGTGGTCCAGTTAGAGAATGTACTGGAGGGAAAACCCCCAAAGCAAAAAACTAATCCAAACAAAAACAAACCTTTCACATACAGATGGCCAAGGGGCACATGAAAGGATGCTCAACATCACTAATTATTAGAGAAATGCAAATCAAAACTACAATGAGGTATCACCTCACACAGGTCAGAATGGCCACGATCAAAAAATCTACAAACATTAAATGCTGGAGAGGGTGTGGAGAAAAGGGAACCCTCCTGCACTGTTGGTGGGAATGTAAATCGATACAGCCACTGTGGAGAACAGTATGGAGGTTCCTTAAAAAACTAAAAATAGAACTACCATATGACCCAGCAATCCCACTACTGGGCATATACCCTGAGAAAACAATAACTCAAAAGGACACATGTACCCCAGTGTTCATTGCAGCACTATTTACAATTCCAGGACATGGAAACAACCTAAGTGTTCAATAACAGATGACTGGGTAAAGAAGATGTGGTACATATATACAATGGAATATTACTCAGCCATAAAAAGGAAGGAAATTGGGTCATTTGTAGAGATGTGGATGGACCTAGAGTCTGTCATACAGAGTGAAATAAGCCAGAAAGAGAAAAACAATTATCGTATATTAATGCATACATGTGGAATCTAGAAAAATGGTACAGATGAACCTATTTCCAGGGCAGGAATAGAGACACAGATGTAGAGAATGGACTTGTGGATACGGAGGGGGAAGGAGAGGGTGGGACAAATTGGGAGATTAGGATTGACATATAAACACTACCATGTGTAAAACAGATAGCTAGCGGGAACATGCTGTAAAGTACAGGAAGCTCAGCTTGGTGTTCTGTGACGACCTAGATGGGGGGGATGGGGGGGTGGGAGGGAGATCCAACAGGTAGGGGATATAGGTATACATATAGCTGATTCACTTCATTGTACAGCAGAGACTAACACAACATTGTAAGGCAATTATACTCCAATAAAAAACAAGCAAACAAACAAAAACAAACCTTTAAAACCTAGTAATAGGGATTTCCCTGGTGGTCCAGTGGGTAAGACTCCATGCTCCCAAAGCAGGGGGCCTGGGTTCGATCCCTGGTCGGGGAACTAGATCCCGCATGCCTCAACTAAGAGTCTGCATGCCGCAACTAAAAAAAGGATCCTGCATCCTGCAACTAAACATCCCACATGCCACAACAAGATCCAGCGTGCAGCAACTAGGACCCGGCACAGCCAAAATAAAAAAATAAATAAATATATATTTTTAAAAAGCCTAGTAATAAATTTAACACAAATTTATAAGATTCATGGGGCAAAACTGTATATGGTTTACTGAAGGATATAAAAGAAAATCTAGAATAAATGGAGAGATATATTCTTGGATGGGAGGATTCAATACCATAAAAATGTCAATAATCTAAACATTTCTAGTAATTCTTTGATAAACTGATTGTAAAGTTCACCTGAATGGTTGCCCATGTCATTTAAAGAAAAGGCCCTATACAAACTATTTCCCTCCCATTAGCTTTTATTCCGCATATCCAACCTCTCTGCCATTTGCTCTCTCTTCTCTAGCCATACTGGCCTCCTTGTTACTTCTTCAACATGCCAGGCAAGTTCCTGCCTCACACCCTTTGCAATTGCGAGTCCCTCTTTCTGGAATGCTCTTTCTCTAAATAACTGCATGCTTACTCCCTCAACGCCTACAGGTCTTTGCTCAAATGTTATCCACTTAGGGAGGCCTTCCCTGATTACCTGATCTAAAATTAGAACACCCGACCTACCCGCCACCACCCACATGCATTTCCTCCCCCACTTCTTTGCTAATTTTTTCACAGCACTTATCCTCATCTGGCATGCTATATATTTTTTACTTACTTGTTCATTGCTTTTATCAACTGTTGACCCCTTCTAACAGAAAACACACACATGTACACAGAAAACACATTGATCAAAAAAGCTAAATTTATTTTACTTTTGCTTAAGGGAAAGCATCACCATGACAGGGTCAAAGGGGTGCCTCAAAATGAGGAAATTAGGGAGAGGCATTTATAGAGATTTAGGACCTGGGCTGGGTGATTTAAAGGCAGGTCTTGCAAGCTGGGGAACTGGTTGAGGATGAGCAGAGTTTATGATATAATAGCTTTGGATCAGTGGACTCAGTGAAGCAAGAATTTTGAAGCAAGTCTTGATGAGCTAGCAGTTTTGATAAACAAACTAGTTAGTTCACGTTATATTCCCCAACCAGAAGCCAATATTTTTGCTTTGTTATTATTTAACACAGGGACTTGAGAATTATGTTGGTTTAAATTCCCAGTCCCCTCTTTTATCATTCTCTAGGCTAATGTGGAGGAGTATTATCATTTGGGGACATAATCAAACCAGATCTACACCATGTTTGATACGCGGTGGTTGAGTATAATTTCTGATATTAGTTGTTCCAACGTCTACAAGTGTCAACTTTTCTTGTTTTGTTTTGTTTGTTTGTTTGTTTTTGGTAGAAGATCATCAGTAGGCAGAGTGACTGCTCAACTGCTTTAAGATTCTTGAGTTTTGCATTTGAGCAGGGTGACCCAAACAAATGCTAACTTAATTTGGATAAAGATTAAATTAATAGTTTCCATTTCAAATATGAAGAGCTCTCAGAACGAACCAGAGATTTGGGTATTAGCCAGATTATTTAGTCTCATGATATCTGTTTTTTCCAGATCTTTTTAGTAATATTAAAGATCCCAGAGAAATCTGCAGAAATGTAAGTACAACATTATTTCCCTTAGCACATGCTCTCCTTCAAGAAGCCAATACATCTAATGACTGTTTTGGACCATTGTTTGTCCAACCTCATGAAATTTTAGGTGAGGAGTTCCATAGTCTTAGACATCTTATCTAGTTTTACTATTTTCTGAACCATAAGCATGTAGGATTACTCCTACTTTTCAGGCCTCTTGGAAAGCATAAAATGAAAAGCCTTGGGTATAGAAGGCAGTCCCCCAAATCTTCAGTTTTTAAAGTTTTTGAACTCAAATCAAATCCAAGTTTTCCTTTGTTGAATAAATTGTTTAAAGATTTTTTTTTTTCTGTGAAAGGAATTTTGTGGGCTAAAATGAAACCTGGGTGATATTGGAATCTATGTTGAAAGCAGGCATCAATTAACCAAGATAACTCATCTCTATTCAATCTGCTAGTAGCAGTCAGTTTTTGTGCCACAAATTTAATACCAGTAGCAAGAAGACAACCAATGGTATATTTTTTGTGATAATATCTCTATGGAGTTGTCAAATGGTATGGTAATGTTTTTCAACATTATATAAGTATTGTTGGTGTCAGGAAATTATATTTGTAATAAAGAGATCATTAGTTGGTTCAAGGGAAAGAGCTTGGGGTTAAGTGCACTAGTGTTCTTTTCTTATAAGATCAGTAAAAGTGATATAGTCTTTGAATATGCTTCATCTGTTTTTAAACCCTTTCCAAGCTCTATTTCTATTGGTTACAAAGGCTAGCTCCTACAAAAGTTTCCTATGATAAGTTTGTCAAGCTGAAAATTCTGAGAATAGAGTCCTCCATAAAACTGCTCTCACTTCAGATACTAGCCATAATTGTGGGGGTCCCCAGGGTGACCCTCACTTTTGACCAGTTGCCTGCAAATTCAGGGTTTCCCATGACCACCCTCAGGTTTGATAACTCACTAAAAAACTCACAGAATTTAGTAAAAGTGCTACACTTATGGTTACAGTTTTATTATAGCAAAAGGCTACAAATTAGAACCAGCCAAAATAAGAGATACATAGGATGAAGTCAGGGAGAGTTTCAAACATGAAGTTCATATCATCCTCAGGGATGTGTTACCTTTCCAGCATCAAAGTGTGAAAATACTCAGTGAGTACTGCCAACCAGGGAAGCTCACCTGAGCTTTAGTGTCCAGAGTTTTTATTGAAGTTTCATTACTTAGGCACGATTGATTTAATCATTATGCATCTGGTTGAACTTAAACTTCAGGCTCTCTTTCTTCCCCAGAGGTCACGCTGATATCACATGGCTCACATTCCCAACCCTCTAATCACATGGTTTGTCTTTCTGGTCTGGCCCCCATCTGAGTCACCTCATTAGCATAAACTGTCTGGTTTGGTCTGAGGAGTCCACCACGAATAACAAAGACTCCCCTATCACCCAGTAAGTTTTAAGGGTTTAGAGATTATCTCCTAAAAACTAGGGACAAAGGCCAGTCAAATGATTTATTACACAGTCCCCAAGTGTTTTTTCTTTAGAGGGGGAACATGATAGGGCATTTCTGGTTGTCTGACCTGCTGTGTTACTCTGAAAAAAAGTCAGTTAGTGGTTGAATCCAGTTACCCAGGAAATCAACTGATTTATTATAGGGAACTAATATAAAAGGAAAATGAATGTCACCCCAAGGAAAGAGAATATAAACTCAAGAGTTTATTTGATTTTGTGTTTTAGCCAAATCACAACAAAATTGTAGCCAAGCATTAGACTTTTACCAAGGAGTGACTAGGGATGCAAAAAGCATTGTTAAGTTTAAAGATCTTGTAAATATCATAGTTAATAATCCAAAACCTTAAGGAAACCAAGAGGAAAGAAAATAGCTTGGCAAATAAAGTGCAAAATCATGCTTATTGACACATGGCAGTCTACAACTCCATGTGACTTTAGAGCTTATTTCACAAGTCTTGGTTGGAAACTATCTACTTCATGCAGTCATCTTCTTGATCTGAGAGTCCTAGGTGGACGTTATCTCCTCCTGATCTTGTCATTTTGGGTCAGTACAGTTTTCCAGTAATTTAAATGACTTAAATCTCTCTGCTTAAAAGAAGTGGTTCTAAGGATCAACATTCTAGAGTTTTGCTGTAGTGTCTGTTTTTTACAGTGACTGAAGCATATTATGAAAAGAAAGGAGACTCCAAGGCTTTTTGATTTGTATCACAAAGTGTATTATCATGGTCCCTGATTGACAGAGACATTGGAACTTAATAGCCTAGAAATAAAAACTTTTTGGAGATGTTTATTGTACCAGTCTTTGGACATGATCAAAAGTATGTTTCTAAGATATGTCAGTCAGGGACCAGACAAGAGACAGAAACTACATCCGTTTTTTGAACAGGGAAAATTTAATAAAAATAATTATTAACTAATAGGAGATAGGGATAAAAGAAGACTCTAAGGGATCTAGAATAGCAGGTGCAAAAAAGAAGCTCCTACCTCTAGGCTGAGGAGAAATAAGCAATAAAAGAACTGGAGACTAGGCGAAGATCCTCCTCTCACCAAACACTCCCCCAAGGCTGAGGTTCAGACCTCTTCAAAGAGGACATACCTACCACATACACAGCCACTCAGGCTGCCAGGAGTGAAGAAACTCACTAGAGTGGTCTGTAGAATTGGTTCACCATTGCTGGAGAGTATGGGCAACCTGGATCAGTCAGTAGAAGTGGCCAGCTGCCGCCAGAGGATGTAAGTTGGCTGGACCTGATCTAAAGTAGCGTCAAGAAGAGAAAGAATAGCCTGAGAATAAAGCTGGAGCTCCTCTGTTGGAGAATGATAATGGAGATCTACAGCCTAAAGGAAAAATGTCTTCCTGCAGCTGTGGCCATGCAGTGTCACTCCACTGAACAACCATAACATTTCATTTGCTGGCCACAGAGATATGATTGTGGGGACCAGCACTGGTATCATGAATCAGGGCAAAAAAGTGTAGATTTGGAGCAGAGCAATGATATCAAATTGATGACTGGTGCATAAGAAGTTCTTGGTTACTGAAAATTTTTTATAATTTTGTTTTTATCCTAAATTTGATAAAGAGTTCTCACAACAGTTTTAAGTTGATTAAAATTTGGAGAATGTCAAACAAGCCTAATTATTTTTACTATTTTTCTTTTATAAGTCTTTGGCTGTGCTGGTGGCTATTCCAGTAAACTTGAAGAAAGTTTTGATTTACAAGAAAGCTTAACAGTCTGACTATTCTGAATTTGGGACAGAAAAAATCAAGAAGAGTTGTCAGAGGAGATAAGATACAAACATGAGTTATCTTATTCAAAGTCAAGAAATAGTTACAGGTAATAAATAGGAAATACACAACAATATGTAATAATGTTAGTAGAAACTTAACTTTTCTTTTTGGCCACACCACGCAACTTGTGGGATCTTAGTTCCCCGCGGGATTGAACCCGTGCCCTTGGCAGTGAAAGTGTGGAGCCCTAACCACTGGACTGCCAGGGAATTCCTGAACTTAACTTCTTTTTTAACTTCTTGTCAAAATGATTCAGAAATATGCCAAAAGTCTAGAGAATTAGACTATTTTGGGAATAAAAAAGAACTTTTATTTATCTGAGCCAAACTAATCAGGTTACTTTACAGGGAAAAAAAAAAAATCAGATTCTAATTACTTTTTGTTTTCCATCCATATTATAATTAACACTAAAGAATACATAGGCTCTCAACTTTGTCTTTTATTATTTTTCTTATTTTAAATAAACTTCTTGAATTTATCTTTGTATACCTTTTTATGCATGCACTTAGACATACAAATATATAAATACAGTAAGTCTCCTACACACGAACGAGTTCTGCTCCGAGCGTGCTTTCGTAAGTCCCATTTGTTCCTAAGTCCCAACAAAGTTAGCCTAGGTACCCAAAAACACAGTCGGCTATATAGTACTGTATTGTAATACGTTTATAATACTTTTCACACAAATAATACATAGAAAACAAGCAAACACAAGAAATAAAGAAAACATTTTTGATACAGTACAGTACCTTGAAAAGTACAGTAGTACAGTACAACAGCTGGCATATGGGGGCTGGCATCAAGTGAACAGGCAAGAAGAGTTACTGAATGGAGGAGGGACGGGAGGTGGGAGATGGTAGAGCTGAAGGATCATCAGCAATAGGAGACGGAGCGCAATCTGCAATTTCACTCACGCCTGATGTTGATGGAATGCGTGTTCGCATCTTTGAAAGTTCGCAACTTGAAGGTTCATATGTAGGGGACTTACTGTACACTAATAGATGATTAAATTAATGGTTTTAACTAGCTTTAAAATATAACTTTAAAATATATTTAGCATTAACAGAGCAATGTATATATGTTGTTGAATATAACATCTTTATATACTGCAACAATACCCTTAAACAACAAACAGGCATGCCATATTTACGGTTTTGATTGCATATTCCTCTTTCTATTTAATGATTCTCATTATTACAAATTTTGGATTTTTAAAACATAAGAGAAATTAGAAGGTAGGAAACCAAGAACTATCTTGCTAATTTTTTCCACTGAGCATGGATATAGGTATAGATATATAGATTATACTACTTTAATACATTTTAAGTAGGCAGAATTATATATGTGTGTATATAATAATTTAAAAACATTTGCACATCTTTCTATTGCTATTCTATAGCCATTCCATATATAAAAAGTAGGATCAAGAGTAGTTTAAAATTATCTTTAGTGGTCTTTTTTTACATAAAAATTATTTGAGTAACCACAGTATGTTTGTTAACAAACTTATTTTAATATAAATTTAAGGTCTTAAGATTGACTAAAAAATCTGGAAATTACAATTTGTGTTAACTCATTGAATCCTTATCACGCACAGTATTGTAAGAAACCATAAGATTATATCCTTTAAAAATATCCATTACTGGAATTTCCCTGGTGGCGCAATGGTTGGGAATCTTCCTGCCAAAGCAGGGGACACAAGTTCGATTCCTGGTCTGGGAAGATCCCACATGCCACAGAGCAGCTAAGCCTGTGTGCCGCAACTACTGAGCCTGCGCTTGAGAGCCCCCGAGCCACAACTACTGAGCCCGTGCACCACAACTACTAAAGCCTATGCATGCTAGAGCCCACGTGTTGCAACTAATGAGCCCACGCACTGCAACTACGGAAGCCTGCGTGCTCTGGGGCCCGCATGCTGCAACTACTGAAGCCTGTGTGCCTACAGCCCATGCTGTACAACAAGAGAAGCCACCGCAATGAGAAGCCCGTGCACCACAACGAAGAGTAGCCCACACTCACTGCAACTAGAGAAAGCCTGTGCGCAGCAACAAAGACCCGGCACAGCCAAAACAAAAAAAGAAAAAGAAAAAGAAATTACTGCAATTTCATTTAGCCAAATACAGTTTTATGTTTGTAATCTTTTTTCTTTTTTGGCTGCATGGCGCAGCCTGCAGGATCCTAGTTCCCAGACCAGGGACCTACCCCCGGGGCCCACAGTAGCGAAAGTGCGCAGTCCTAACCACTGGACCCCCAGGGAATTCCCTTATGTTTGTAATCTTAAACCATCCATGGAAATAATAATTTACTGGGACCATAGAATTAAAGTAGAAATTTAAAAGGTTTAAATCATGAGAAACTAAACCCAAGGCATGTATTAAAAAAATATGCAATACATATATATTTAGCTAACACTTTTATTGTGAGAAGGTCAGAGAGAAGACAAAGTTTTAAGCTAAAGGTGTTACAACTAATATATCCAAAGAATCATCTATTTATCAGTAATATTTCACAGACTTTTAAAAATTATAAGTAAACTTGTATATTTACATATAAAACATTTTAAAAAAAGACTTTTGAACTCATGCTAAAAGCTCTGAGTGTCTAGCTTTCCTTCTTATCTTACCTAAACTCACCTCCAGAGTAACTCACAATGAGGAAATTAGGGAAGGCTCTTCTTTAGGGAGGTTTTAAAGGGTTTTGCTAGCAAGGAATGCCTTGGGATGGTTGAATTGTTGGGCAGAGTGTGGAGGAAGGTCTTGAGGCAAGTCTTAATGAGAAAGCTTTTGGCCTTGATAAATAAACTTTTTAGTTCACAGCATTATCTTCCAGGAATAGGTATTTTCTGGAGCAAATAGATTATTTTTGCTTGGTGTCAGTATTATTCAACATAGGGACAAGAAAGCATGCTTGGTCTCATGAGGGTGTAACTCATTGATAGGGATTATGTTGGTTTCCCCTGTGTCCCCTCACTAAAATGTAAGCTCCATGAAAGCAGAGATTTTTGTGTGTATTGTTTGCTTTTATATTTTCATAACCTACAACATCTAGCAAATAGTAAGCGTTCAGTAAATATTTGTTAACAAATCTTAATTAATTAAATGCATAGAAAATTTTGAAAAATGAGATGGCCTAGAAGTTAAAAATGTACTACAAAGGTATAATAATTAAAACATGGTGATAGTGGGACATAGACAGACACATTGATCAGAATAGAAAATGCAGACATATAGATATATGTGTGTATACATATCTGTATATCTATCTATAAGCATATCTATCTATAAGTATATGTATAGATAGATAGCTCCCAAACTTTCAGTCCTCTTAAAGAGTCATCCTTCTCAAGTATATTTTTTTAAAAGGGGAGGGGTTTGTCTCACAGTTGCTTCTGAGTTGGCCACTGCTTCTCTGCCAGTGAGCCCCTCAACGCTTCTGTGTTCCTTTGAGTTGCTCACAACCTGGAACTCATTAACTGCACTTTCCTCCTTCATCAATGCGGACATCTCTACAAGGGCTTCTACAGAAGGCAAGAAGAGGGTAATATGGGGGTAGGCCTAGCTTCCTTTCATGAATTGGACCTTCCTTCCATCTACAACTCCAACTATAAAGCTGTTCTCTAGTGAGAGTTATAACATTTAAGACTATACATTAAATGTGCCTTTTTACAAAGCTGGAGACAAAGATGCCCACTAAGTTATAAACTTAGAGGTCCACTATGTACTCCCTCAGTTCTTCTCTCCTCAGTCTTCAGATTGAGGCCAGAGTGCTTCCTTTTTCCTTTTGGGAAATCCTAACTTCTAACCAAGGAGGATAGTCTCGCTGTAGGAGACATTTTCCTCCCCACAAGTACAGTTCTCTAGATATGAGTTATTTCACCTAGAACAAAAACTCACAGCTTCAACAGGCAAATCTAGGGTGAACTTTGGGAGATTAAATCCCGTCTAGCAGTCCCACGCAGGTTAAGAAATCTGGACCTCTTTCAGACCTTCCCACTAGAGAGACATGCACATAGCTTCTTTATTTTTTTTGGAAGTCTACTGAGTGAGTAAATATGGGACTAGAAATAGATATCATTCATATCACTTAAGGATAAATATTGGAGAATGCTAGTTTAAATTTACAAGCAGAAGAAAAACACATTCCTATTGCCCATAATTTGCAAGAACACCACCAGTCATATTGGAATAATTAACTTCACATTGTTATACAAACTGATTTTGGTTCCTTTCTTTCATTATTGCCCTCACTCCCACTCCTTAACATTTCTACTTTCAAATTGTGCTTTTTAGATTGTCCAGGAATAATAATAAATAGGCTCAATGTTTAAATTAAATATTTAATTTAAATTTATATTTCTTTAAAGGATGCTACCTTATCTACGATGACTTGGCTGCAGCTTTATAATTATTCATTATAAGGTTATGAATTAAATTCTTAGACTTGGTACAAACTTTGTAAATTCTGATGGCAGTAGTGGTGTATTAGTGATTTAATGCATCTAGTTACATAAGATAAAAGTGGCATTTCTGGATGTTACTAAACTTCATGAGTAATCAGATAAATGCAAATTAAAAGAACATTAGAACAATGGCATATCACTTTTTGCTTATCAGACTGGAAACGTTTCAATACCGCAAAAATATCTACTGCTGGCAAGGGCAGAAAGAAGTAGATATTCTCATACAATGTTGATATTTCTTTAAATTGATACTCTTTCTGAAAAGTAACCTGGTACTATGTATAAAAAATTAAAGTACAGCTATCAAATGTTGACTCCTTAAAAGCTCATCATAAAAACTGTTAAGTTTATTAGATTTACTGTAGTAAGGAAGAACACTACCTTGACTGAGCCTTAGTAGTGACTCAAAATGAAAAATTAGGGCCAGTTATTTATAGGGTTTTAGGGCTTGGGCTGAATATTTTTAGGGAGAGAAGCAAGTCAGGGAAATGTTTGGGATCAGGCAGAGTTTATGATACAACAGCCTTAGATTGGTGGGCACAGCAAGGCAATGGTTTTGAATAATTTCTTGGTAAATAAACTGTTAGCCTTCATAAGCAATCTGTTTAGTAAGTTCACAGCCTTATCTTCCAGGAAAATGTGTCAACTGGAGCAAGCAACAACGTTATTTTTGTTTGGTCCCAGAATTGTCTAACAAAAGTACAGGAAAGTATGTCTAGTCCCACTATTATAGTAAGTCCCCTACACATGAATGAGTTCCATTCCAAGAGCGCATTCGTAAGCCCAACTTGTAAGTTCAACAAAGTTAGCCTAGGTACCCAACTAACACAATCAGCTATATAGTACTGTACTGTAATAGGTTCATAATGCTCTTCACACAAATAATACATAAAAAAACACAAAAAATAAAGAAAGCATTTTTAATCATACAGTACAGTACCTTGAAAAGTACAGTAGTACAGTACAACAGCTGGCATACAAGGGCTGGCATCGAGTGAACAGGCAAGAAGAGTCACTGACTGGAGGAGGGAGAGGAGGTGGGAGATGGTAGAGCTGAAGGATCGTCAGCAATAGGAGATGGAGGGCAAGCTGCAGTTTCACTCACGCCTGACGTCGATGGCACAGGTTCTGGTTCCTTGTTGGAACCAGATGCACGTTTGCATCTTTTAAAGTTTGAAACTTGAAGGTTCAAAGGTTCGTATGTAAGGGACTTACTGTGTTTAACATAGGGAAAGGTAATTATATCGGTTTTGGTTTTCAATGCTTATCCTTTTATCCATCAATTCCTATTCTAGGTATTTATACTATGACTTTAAAAAGACAAATATGTGGGACTTCCCTGGCGGTCCAGTGGTTAAGACTCCATGCTTCCACTGCAGGGGGCGTGGGTGTGATCCCTGGTTGGGGAACTAAGATCCCACATGCCGCACGGCGTGGCCAAAAAAAAAGACAAATATCCAAAGTATACCTTTGGAGGCAGTGTTTTATTTTTATTTTTTAAGTAAAGAAACAAAGCAGAAACAACCTAAATGATGGGATAAATTATGGGCATTCATAAAATGGATTACCATAAAGGTAATCCATAAAAAGGTATATTTTTTCATATTAACATAGAAATGTATTAAAGCTGTATTGTTAAGTTAAAAAAAAAATCTATCTACCTGCCTACCTACCTACCTATCAATAGCAGTGATGTGCTGGAGCTGGCTCCCACAGGACTCTTGAGAGCCAAATGTACGTATTTCTTCTGAACTCTGCAGTCAAGAGACTGCATGTTGGTTGCTTGAAATTAGCCACAGTGGCAGTATTTAGTATACATCAAGGAGATCAGCACACCACTGGCTTCAAATAACAGAAAACATGACTAGCACAGACTTGAATTCTAAGACCATTAATTGTTTTGGTCAGAAGGAAGTCCAGGAATGGATCAGAAACTAAGGAGTGTCATGGAGCATCAAGGCTCTTTTTATTCTCACCTCCGTAGGCGTGCCCTTACATTTCATTGTTCAGAACTGGTAACACAGCCAACCCTAGCTACCAGGGAGCTTTGGAGAGCCAGTAGGGAGCAGGAGGAAATAGGATAGATCAGACCATTGATCTCCTTAAGTTCTACCTATTACTGCTGCAAACAAATTAAGGTTTTCAGCAAGGATGGTGTAGGAAATGGAAAAGCAGTGTCTGCTACTATCGTGTGTATGCACACGTGCGTAAATATAGAAATAAATGAATAAATGTGCCTTCTTTAAAACGTATTTATTTATGCATCAAAATGTTATATTAGAAATATAATACATTCCTAACAGTTTTAAAATCTAGACTGGGAAGGTAGGACTTGGGGGAGAATTTTACTTTTAAAATTGCCCTGACTTAAGTGACCATGTATTTATTATTGGAACAAAGGATAAAGACGTATGCTTTTTTGAAAAAAATTAGAATACATGTGAAACCACTTAGCGTAGTGCTTGGCACATATGTTTAATAAATAATGTTATCTTTTATATTAGCCTATATATCTTAAAACTTTTAATATAAGTCCATATCTACCTCTTATTAAATTTATTTGTGTTTTCTGTTGCTGATGTGAATGAGAGGGAAGATTTATTGTGAGATAAGAGAAGGTAAGGCTGGAAAGGCAGGTAGGGACAAGAATAAGGGCCCTTGATGGATGGAGGAAAAGTATGGGTTTTATCCAGTAAGGACTGAGGAGCCATTAAAAGAATTAATGAAGGGTAACGTAATCAGAGTTATGCTTCAGAAGGATCATTTCCGTTATAGCACATAGTATGGGGATTGAAGGAGCAAAGAACCAGAGCCACCAACAGCAACAATTATGGCAGGGCTCGCAGTTGTAACAATTGATACCAAAGCAGCGTAATAATCAAGCACCTGGTGTTTGAACCTTCTGGGAGAGGTTACTAGGGTCAAAAGGATGTGGCTCATCTGGTGTTAAAAAACCCTGTGGCTCACATGTACACAATCAGCTCCTAACACTCCCTTAGTGCCAGAAAGGTGCATATGTGCCCTTAGGCCTGCTTTTGATTTTTTTCTATTTTTTGATCTTCTCCTCTCATACTTCCCGGTTTAAAAATGCCCTAGATGTTAGTTGTCAACTTGTAAAAATGTTGAGAATTTGCACAGAAGGAGGAGGTGGGTGACTTGCGTCAGCCACAGCAAAGGTCCTGATTACAGGTGTCTGGATATGAAACAATAAGGAAACAAATAAATGAAGATGATTAGTGGGAGGCATAGAAAGACCACAGGAGACAAAGTAAGTAGGATTTAGTAATTCTCAGATGAAGGAATTGAGAGCCTGAGAGAGAAGAAAGATTCTCTAAGTTTTTTTTGTTCGCTTGTCTGAGATTATAAGTTTTATAAATAGGTAGAGCAGTTTGTGGGGCTCCAGTGAGAAGCTGAGAAAGATCATTAAGTTTTAGATATATTGAACTCAATACTGACAGACATTAAAATGACACTGTTCAAATGAGAGTTAAAAAGTCAAGGTCAGAGCTCAGCTTATGATATTATGGTATGTGAGGTGGACATAAAGAATTGAAAGTTGCGGACCCAGAGTTCACACTTGCAGGAATGGATGACATCACCAAGAAAGGTACTATGGTAAATGGTGAAGGCTGAGGGCAAAACTGAGAAAGTATACCCTTAAGGGGCAAGGTGATAATGGTTTCCTGAGCAGCAGCAAAAAGGTCAGAGAGCTGCCTAAACCCTGAGTCTCACCTATGCTGGAGAGAAATCTGAGGGTGATCAAAGTGTCAGCGAACCCAAGGAGCCTGGCATTTGGTAATGAGGTCATTATTGACTGTGAAAGCTGTTTTGGAAGAGTGGGGGTGATGGATCGAATAGTATCTCAAGAGAAAGAATGAGATGAGAATTGTGACTCGAGGCTAAAAGAAAAGTGGGCTAGACAGCATCTTTCTGTACAGCTTTCCTAAGTAGTAGCATGTTAGGCAAACAAGAGACAACAAAGAATTGACCTTGTAACTACTAGAAAAACACAGAAAACCTCCAAGTATTTGATAACAGTCTGATTTATTGTTTAATTATTAAAACTTTTCTGCTCAACATCCTTCATTTAGCTCTGTTGCTTGGTAAACTACGTATGACCTAGACGGCCCTCTGTGATCTGGGTTCTGCTTACTTCTCCAGCCTGACATCTTACTCCCCACATCCGCTACCCCAAGACCGCACACAGAGCTTTGTTCAGTTTTCCAAATGCCTCTTGCTGTTTCCTGTCCTGTTTGCAGCTTCCATGTCTTCCAATTCCTTTTAACTTGGTGAATCTATGACTACCTTCCCAAACTGAACTCAAAGTTCTCTATAAAGCCTTTCTGGTTGTTCAGGGTTGATATTATACTTCCCTTTTCTGAATCCCACTGTACCTATATCATATATCCTGCATTTCTACCATCTAGTTCTGGGCTGGGTATATAGTCTGTATTCAATAAATGCTGAATGAACAAATACATGAAGATTGCAAGTCTTCATGTTGCATCCATTTTTTTCATTTTAAAAAAGTGTGCAGTATAGTACATTTGGCATTTCTTGCTGTACAATATTCAATTTTGTGATTTTGCTAAAACACAAATAAAAAATTTATATTATTTAAAACTTGTAAAGTAAAAAAAGCCCTAATATCATTAGTCTGTTGTAATTGTCCATTTCGTTTCTAAATGTGAGTGGGCTCTTTTCTCCTTTCCATAAACTCTTTTCTTTGAAGAAATTATCCTCTTTCTGGCTAAACTGTTAGGAAGTGGGATGTGCCTCCTTTCCTAATCTAAATGACTAAACTCAAGCCAATTAAAGTTTCAGAGTTTCAATGTCACAGGAATCAAGGAGGTTTTAATCTCAGGGAGACAGGGAAAAGACGGCCGCTACACCTGGTTTCAGGTTGATTACAAGCCACAAGACACTATTTAGCATAAAAGGTTCTTTTTGTATTAAACACCTTTTCGGGAGGAGGAGGTGGTGGTGCTGAAGATGAAATCCTGAGTCAAAATCCCGCCAATTTGCATTGTTCTTTGGGGAACAGGCTTTCAAAAGCCAAGGAACAAAAGAGGATTTGGTTTTCCAATCTCCCTGAGGCAGCAGCGGCTACCAGGAGAAACCAAAGTATAAATTATCAACGAGGAAAGCGTGTGTGGGGTGCGTGTGTGTATGTGTGTGTCTCGGGGGTGGGGAAGAGGAGGAGGGTAGGAAAGGGAGCTGGAGCACTTGCTAAGGCTCTGAGGACTTTTTCGCGAGGTACCTCGTTACGTAATATTTATAACGAAAGGCGCTGCAGCAGCACCAGCGAGCTGGCCCGCATTTTCCGTCCCCGTTTACAACCACCAGCTGGGATACAATGGGGATGGGAGGAGGGGACTAGAAGCGTCCGGCAGGCGGCGAGCGGTCTGAACAGCGGGAAACCAACCACTGGTGCAGAAGCGAGCCCAGAGAATTTTCCCCGGTTCTGGCACCAGACCACGGACCCCGCGGGGCTGTACTGACCCTACGGATCAGCAGGGGAGCCAGCTTAAAAATACAGCATCTGGGATCCGACCTCTTAAGATTTTTATTCAGTAGGCGGAGAAAAGGAGCTAGAGCTTAGAAACCTGCCTTTTCAGTCGTCTCTCTGGGGATTCTGGGACGGTGACCCGGGCACCTCACACTGAGACCACCACACTGGAACGTGGGCCGACGGGTCCTCAGGCAGGGGGAGAAGGGGGGGCCCGCGCCAGGCGCGGGACCGCGCGCGGTCGCGAGAGCGCCGCTCCCCAGCAACAGCGCATGCGCCGGTCGCCTTCCAGCGAAGCCGCGCAGCTTCGCGGGCCCGGATCTTCCAATCGGAGCCCGGCGTTCTCCGAGTGCGTATCCTGGAGCTGCCGGCTGCCGGAGGCGGGAGGAAAGGGGCCCCCCGGGCCCGGGCGGGGCCGGGGCCAGCGAAAGTCTGCGGAGGTCTGCGAGGGAAGTCGAGTCTCCGGAAGTGGCAGTTGTAAACACCGTCTCGCTGGGGCTGGTCTCCCTCTTGTTCCCCCCTGTGCTCTTTGTTTCCCCTCCCTGGGTCTTAGAGTCCGTCGTATTCCAACAGTTTTTGCTCTGACCCCGCGGTCGGCCTGGGCCTCTTTCTGCCTTTGAGATCCGAAGCTGCCCCAGGGGTCTTGGGTGTGCAGTCTGGATCACGGGAGACCCCTGAGGTAACCACCGGGTGTGGGGTTTTGGAGGAGAAAGATTTGGGCGGGGAGGTGTTGAGAGGAAAGGTATAGGGGGCTGCAGTGAGGGTTATGGGGACCCCGAGTTAGTTTGAGGCTGTTCTGTGGCAGTTCGTGTCGTCTCTGGGGACACACCTCCAGCCCCCTGGGCCGGGCTTCTGCGCCCACCTGGAGGAAGATCTTCCTGGAGCATCCTAGCCAAAGACCACTGTCTCAGTACCCAGACGACTGGGTAGGGACCAGAGGGCAGGACCCAGAGGGCCTGGACTTGGAGCTTCTTAGGTTTACAACTCCGGACTGCTGGGCTCTTTCCCTCTCAAGAATCAGTAAGTCCTTCGAGGACAAGGACCAGGTCTTTTTCATCCCTTTTTAATAAAAATGCCAGCCACGCCCTAGACATTCTATAAATGCTCGGTAAACGAAAGAAAGAGTTTATGCTAGGCTGTCTTCTGTAGCTTCTACACCAGGACTCTTAGGGAGAGGGCTGTGAGTTTTTCCCGGGCTGTGCAATTTCTGCAGAAGTGGAGCCTACTTTTGACTGTTCTTTATTTATTCCATGTGATATTTATCCTAGGCAAATAC